>NC_141904.1:18921875-19234062 GCF_057802395.1 Ceratotherium simum simum
AGTAACTTGCCCCAGGACATCCAGATTGTGGGGCAAGTGGGGCGGGGGTGGGGTGGGGGGATGGGGATGGTGGGGCTGGTAGTAGAGTCCAGATTCGAGATAAGGACTGTGTGGCTCCCAAACTGATCTTCCTTTCTTATTCCACCAAAATCCTATTTCCTCATTTAAAAGACTTAGAACAATCAATTCCTCTCCTCTCCTCAAAGGGGCCAGCACATTGGGGTCCAGCACCCTTATCTCTTCTTTGATTACTTTGCGTTAAAAGTAGGCTTGCCAGCTTTAGCAAATAAAAATACAGGACACCCACTTAAAAATTTAAATTTGAGATAAACAATGAATAACCTTTTAGTGTAAGTATGTCCCATGGTGTATTTTATCTGGCAACTCTAATTAAGAGTACTTGTTATTAAAACTTTTTTCCTTTAAAAAATAATATGAATTATAGAAAATTTTGAAAAGCCAGATAAACAACAGGAAGAAATAAAAATTACTTTTAATTTTACCATCAAGAAATATTAATATTTTAATATTAACTGTTAATATTTTGGTATATATGCTGTGAACTTTCTTCCCATGCATACATTTATATGCATAAATTCCTTTTTTAAAAATAAAAAGTGAGATTTACTGAATATACTACTTCAGATTTGCTTTTTTCACTCAATAATCTGTCACGAACATCTTCTCATGTCTTTATGTATTCTATAATATTCAGCAGACTGCAAGGTCATTGGTTGGATAGCACACTGCATTTAACTAATCCCCTATAGGCAAACCTGTCCATTGTTTCCAATGTTTTATTCTTCCACGAACAACCTTCAGTAAATCTCCCTGCATATCCCTGGGATAAATTTCTAGCAGTGGAATTTCTAGGTCAAAGAATACAAAAACTTTTAAGGTTTTTGTCACATATTTTCAAATTGTCCTCCAGAAAAGTTGTGCCAACTTACATCCTCAAAAACAGTACCCAAAAGTGCCATTTTCCTGCATATTGTCAACACTGGGAATTATCATTAAATACAAAAAAGAAAAATAATCATTTTGATTCTGAGCCTGTCCTGACTCCATAGCCATGTTCAGCGCTCTGTCTCTAAGCCACACATAAAGATCTTATTTCTTTCTACCCAGCCTTCGATTCTAAAAGAGGGGAGTAAATTAGATTAGGGATAGAAATTACTACAACTTCCATCACGTGCCCATGTCGGACATCAGTGATCAATCCTGCTATTCTTTCTGCTGAGTTTGGAAAAGGCCTCAGAACCTGATTCATCTCAGTCCTGTAGGTGGCCATTACTAATCTAGAGAAATTGCTCATCAGGGGAAATTTCCCTTTATAGACGAATTTGGTTAATAAATGGAGAAAGAATGATAGAATTAGAATGACATTGATCATCAATGGCTGTTTTCTTCAGGTGCCTCTGATGGAAGAACACAACACCATGTTGCAGTATTCTTGCCAAAAATTTGAACCTGAATTTGATCTAGCTTCTATACCGAACTACCAATTTCTTGGAAATAGAGAGGACAGAGAAAATGTTACACTACACCATGGACATGTAATCAGCAAAATTCGGACTGTGGGAAACCAGAGATCAAATTACCTCTTTTCTTTAAAAAAAAAGAAGAAGGGGAAACCTATAGATTAAAAGATACCTAAAAAACGTGCCAATCAATCACAAGGTATGGACCTTATTTGGATTCTTATTAAAAAAAACTAATGGAAAAAATCCACTTACAACATTTATGAGACAATTAGAAATTTGAACACTAATTGGATATTTATTACATTAAGAAATAATTATTAATTTTTTATATGTGATAATAGTATCATAGCTACGTTTTTAAAAAGTCCTCATCTTTTAGAGCAGTGGTTCTGTTTTGAGATTTTGTCCCCCAGGAGACATCTGGCAATGTCTGGAGACATTTTTGGTTTTCACAACTTGGGGGGAAGGCGTGTTACTGGCCTCTGGTGGGTGGAGGCCAGGGATGCTGCCAAACATCCTACAATGCACCAGACAACTCCCCAGGACAAAGAATTATCTGGCCCACAATGTTAGTAGTGCTGAAGTTGAGAGACCCTGTTTTAGAGATACATACTGAAATATTTATGGATAAAATGATACTATGACTATGGGTGGAATTTGCTACAAAATGATATGTTGTAGAAGAAGTGGATGGAGGTCTGGATGCATAGACTGGTTGATGGTTGTTGGTTGGGGCTGGGTGAGGGGTATGCGGCTTCGTTATAGTCCATCTCCTTTTAGATAAGTTTGAAATTCCCTCTAATAAAAAGTTTTCAAAAACCTTCCCATGAGGTGAATTGCCATCTCTGGAGTCCCTCTCAGAGGACCCTCTTTAACATTCTCTGGTGATCCTGAACTTTCTCTAACCTCATTTACAGGGAAATTGTGAAATAGTTTATTTTTGGTGTCCTCCTATCACTTCCTTCCCTACCACCAGAGGATGAGAGGTCTGCAGGTTGAGCTTTCCCCAACCTATTTCCTTGTCTGCAAAACAGGGACACAGATGGACCTTGCTTACTTCCCGGAGCTGCTGTAGGACTCAGAATTCCTGCTTGCCCAGCATGACCGAAATTGAGATATTTTTCTCCCCTTAATAGTGCAGTCTTTGGTCTCGACTTGAACTAAAGTCTTTTAATTTCAGTGTAATTTCAGCCTCATAGAATCAGTTGGGTAGTAATCTCTCCTCTTCAGTTTTCCAAAAGAATTCGTATAGAATTGGCATTATTTCTTTCTTACATGTTTGGTGGAATTCACCTGTCAAGCCATCTGGACCTGGAGTTTTCTCCGTGGAAAGGTTTTAAACTATAAATTCTATTTCTTTAATAGATATTCAGATCGTCTATTTGTTCTTCAGTGAGCTTTGGTAGCTTGTATCGTTCAAGGAATTCATCTATTTCATCTAAGTTGTCAAATTTGTAAGCATAAATTTGTTCATAAATTTCCCTTATCATCAATCTTTGTAGAACCTATAGTGACATACCCTCTCTCATTGCTTAAATTGGTAATTTGTGTCTGAATTAGTCTTCTAGAAGACAATATTTCAACAGGAAGATAGGATTCCTTTGTTCACATGAGAAAAGTCTACTTAAGTTTGAAGTCTTTGTTTTTACACACTTTTACAGAATTATTTCTTATGCCGAATTCATGCAGCAGGAGGCTTATGGGAAGGGGAAGGGGGAAAGTCAGATGAAAATCTGATTTGTAACCACTTTCTGTCGTTATGAAAGGAGGAATCAGAGGTGGTAGGCCGCCTTGGAGTTTTTTGCATTCTGAGTTAACTTCAAACAATCGGGTAGTTTTGGTCAGGATCACTGACTCCTACACTCTGGATCCTTTCCAAACCATTCAGTTAACCATCCTATTATTTTAGTGTCATGTGATCCTAAATGATGTCACCATGCCTGTTTACTCCCAAACCTTGGAGATTCTGACAACATTCACCAGCTCAAATAATATTCTAGGTTTACTTTTCTAGGAAGCATCTGGGGAAAGTTTGAAATAGTGGGAGAACCATGGGTTTTGGAGTGAGATAGACCTAAATTCAAAGTTTGGCTTTGCCATTCACTAGCTGTGGACCCAGGGCAAGTTCTGAAAATTCTCTGAACCTTGCTTTCCTCGTGCACAAAATGGGGATAATGAAACCTACCTCATAGCGCTCTTGGGATGTTTAAATGAGATAATATATGTGTCTAGCACAAATTTTTAACTTTGAGTGGATCTCGAAGTGTGGTCTCTAGACTAGCAGCATCAGCATCACCCAGAAACTTGTTAGAAATGTAAATTCTTGAGCTCTACTCCAGACCCATTGAATCAGAAACTGTGGGGGTGGGGCCCAGCCATCCATGTTTTAGTAAGCTCTCCTGGGGACTCTGATGACTGACCAAGTTTGAGAACCACTGGACTAGCACATTCTTTGGCACATGGTAGAAGCTCAAGAAGTGCTAGTTTTCTCCCCTTATTTATACTTTCTTGGCAACTATTCTTTCAGCTTATTCTCAGCTCTAATATTAAATAAACTCTTCAAGAGTCAAGACAGTCTTTCTCTGTCTGTTTCATCTTCTTTTTTTCTTTCTCTTTCCAAAGTTCCTGGTGAGTGTTAGCATTCAATAGGAACTCAGAGAAAGTTAACTCTATTTCTATGAGCCAAATAAAGAGAGAACTGCCCTTGGCTTTCCAGAGCTTTACTTATTTATCTGACGTATATAGCACCTTGGCTCAACCACGTGTCTGGAAGATGAAGTGTTCAGTGTGCACCTGGAGTGAATACCAATTTAGCTCTGACACCACAGATGTTGGGGGTGTAATGTCCTCCGAGTGTCAGCCAGGCACCACTTCAACCGCAATAAACATAAAAGCCTGAGCAAAGTCATAAACCATTTGGTCCTGATTAAAGAAGAGATGTAATAAAACCTCATCAATCCACAGCAATTGGAGTAGGGAGAAAGGAGAGAGAAGTCCAAAAAACAAATAAAAAACGTAAGTTGCAGAGAAAATTCTTTTGTTTAAAAAAATGCAATTTTATTTGCATAGCACTTTATGGTTTGAGAACTACCTAAAACTGGGACCAGTTAAAAGCTACCTTACAGGACTGTTCGAGAAATGAATGAGATAATCCCAGTAACATTCTAAACATGGTGACCTTAACATTTATTAAGCACCTAATAAATAGTATTACTAAATTATTACTGGTAGTAATAGTAGGTGATGGGTGAATGTTTATTGAATAAATGGCTAATTGAATGAGTGATTGGTTGAATAAATTAATGAACTATCAATTTGTTTTATCACAGATTTTTTCTTAGTGCAAAAGCAAGCTTTGGGGAAAATTATTCATTAAGTAGCTAGTGAGTCCCTTAAAAGTTATCGAGCCCTGAATAAATACAACTGAAACAAAAAAAAAAAGCTTTATTCATAATAGTCAAAAACTAGAAACTACCCAAATGTCCATCAAAAGGTAAATGGAGGGGCTGGCCCGGTGGCATAGTAGTTAAGTTCGAGTGGTCCACTTCGGCAGCCTGGGGTTCACAGGTTCAGATCCTGGCACGGACATACACACCATTCATCAAGCCATGCTGTGGTGGCGTCCCACATACAAAATAGAGGAAGACTGGCACAGATGTTAGCTCAGGGACAATCTTTCTCGAGCAAAAAGAGAAAGATTGGCAACAGACGTTAGCTCAGGGACAATCTTCCTCACCAAAAAAAAAAAAAAAAAAAAGATGACTGGATAAAGAAACTGTGGTTGAGGGCCGGCCCCATGGCTTAGCGGTTGAGTGCACGTGCTCCGCTGCTGGCGGCCTGGGTTCGGATCCCGGGCGCGCACAGACGCACCGCTTCTCTGGCCATGCTGAGGCTGCGTCCCACATACAGCAACTAGAAGGATGTGCAGCTATGACATACAAGTATCTACTGGGGCTTTGGGGGGAAATAAAATAAATAAATAAAATCTTAAAAAAAAAAAAAAAAGAAACTGTGGTTGATGCATACAATGGAATACCCATAAGCAATAAAAAGAAATGAACTATTGATACCCACAACAACTTGGATGAATCTCAGAAACATTATACCGAGCAAAATAAGCCAGACACAAAAGGTTACAGACTGTCTGATTTCATTTATATAACATTCTAGAAAAGGCAAACCTGGGGCTGGCCCCGTGGCGTAGTGGTTATGTGTGTGCGCTCCACTGCTGGCGGTCCGGGTTCGGATCCTGGGCGTGCACTGACGCACTGCTTGTTGGGCCATGCCATGGCAGTGTCCCATATAAAGTAGAGGAAGATGGGTACAGATGTTAGCTCAGGGCCAATCTTCCTCAGCAAAAAGAGGAGGATTGGCATGGATATTAGCTCAGGGCTGATCTTCCTCACCAAAATAACAAAAAAAAGAAAAGGCAAACCTAATCTATAGTCAGGAAGCACATCACTGGTTGCCTGAGGCTTGGAATGGGGGTTGGGATTGACTGTAAAGGGACCTGTAGGAACCTTTCAGGGTGATGGAAAAGTTCTGTATCTTGATTGTTATGGTGGTTATGAGTATATGCATTTGTCAAAACTCATTGAACTGTACATTTAAAATGGATGGATTTTATTGTCTCTAAATTATACCTCAATAAAGTTGATGGAAAAAAAAGAAAAAGAAAATAGCAACAGTCTGCCCTACCAAGGCCTAGAAACCACTTGTGGTGCCAGTGTGGATTCTGAGCGCAGAGTGAAGTAGAAGGAAGGTTGCAGGACCTGCACGGTTTATACTGCTCTGGCTGGAGAGGTCATGCCCTGTCCACACAGATTCTATCGGCCAGGGCTGATAACACTGGGGAGGCCCATGCAAATGGTGTGCAACAGTGTGGCCTAAAATAAAATAGTTGCTGAAGAAGAGCAGGTATTCCCAGCTGTGCCGCAGGCCCTCTCTGGTTTTGCTCTTAAACTAAATGTTAACCTCTAATTTCAGCACCGACCTGGCATGTGTCCAAAATGCATTTAAACACAATATTCCAAGCCCTACAGGAACAATTCAGAGGGCCCTAAAGAGTCTTAACAAGTTGTGTCACCTTGAAAGGCTATCTTACAATCATTTTCCAAACTCCTACAATCACAGACATTCTGCGAGGCCTCCAGCCCCACTGCAGTGCGGGCTTGCTCACTGCAAAAGAATCTGGACCAAGGGCTGGGGTGCGAGAACAGGCACCACGGAGGGGCTGCTACTGTCTACCCAGCCACCATTCACCTATCCCTCCATCCAGATTCTTCTCACATAATGTTTCACGATCTAAATACAAAATCAAAACATGCTCATCTAGCTTATTTGAAGCATAGAAAAAAACACACACAAAAGAAAAATCGTTATTGATCAGTGATAACCACTGATTAACATTTTGGTGTATATTTTTTCAGGAATAAACACATACACACATATTTATTTAAAATAATAATAGGATCTTACTGTACAAATTGTTTTGTTATCTGTTTTTGCCACCACTTAATTTATTGGGAACATTTCCTCATGTCATTAAATAGTCTCAGTCAACCTTCTATTCGCCAGTTATTGCTGCATAACAAACACTCTCAAAGTCTCAGTACACACATAGTAAGCGTCAGTTCTCACATAGGTGTTTGTCAGTCAGAGTGACTCTGGTCCGTATGTCTCCATCCTGTGCCTGGGATTAGCAGGCTCGTTCCAGTACATTTTCATGATGATGAGAGAAACACAAGGGGATATACCCAACTGGCACACTTCAAATCTCTACTGATTTCACATCTGCTAACACCCCATTGGCCAGAGCAGGTCACATGGGAGCCCGAAGTGAAGGGATATAGAAGCAGACTCCGCCATTTGTGGAGGAATTACAAAGAGTTACACGGCAAAGGGCATGGATACAGGGAGAGAGGTAAAATTGGGGCCAATAATGCAATCTACCACAAACCTCAATTTCCAAAGCCAGACTCACGCGGATGTTCACAAATCTGTTCATTTACCACTCATGTAGTGCTATGTGCCAGCTACTGTTCTAAGTGTATTACAAACATTTAATTCTCAAAACAAGCCCATGAGGTAAGTGCTATTATTAACCCCATTTTACAGATGAGGAAGCTGAGGTACAGAGTGGTTAAAGAGTGTGTCCACAGTCATCCAGCTAGTAAGTGGGACATCGAGGAAGTCTGCAGCCAGTCTCTGCACGTAAGCACCACGCTGGGCTGCCTCTCTTATGATGTGTCTGTTAACCCCCTGCCCCTACTACACTGTGAACAGGAACTGAGCACCCAGCGCAGTACCTGGCCCTGTGAGCACTCAGTATGTATTTATTGAATGAGTTTAATCATTCTCCTGTCATTCGCTATCTCGGTTGGTTCCAATGTGTTTGGCTATTACATACTGTTATGGGTTGAATTATATCCCCCTGAAATTCATGTGTTGAAGGCCTAATTCCCAGTGCCACAGAATATGACTGTATTTGGAGATGGGGCCTTTACAGAAGTGATTAAGTTAAAATGAGGCCTTTAGGTGGGCCCTAATCCAATCTGACTGGTGTTTTAAGAAGAGGAAATTTGGACACACAAACAGGCACCAGGGATATTTGCACACAGAGGAAAGACTATGTGAGGACATAGCAAGAAGGTAGCCATCTGTAAGCCAAGGAGAGAGGGTCTAGAAGAAACCAAATCTGCCCGCAGTTTGAACTTGAGCCTCTAGCCTCCAGAACTGTGAAAAAATAAGTTTCTGTCATTTAAGTCACCAATCTGTGGCATTTTGTTACGGCAGCACTAGCAAACTAATACATATACCATGTTGTTACAAGCATCCTGGGTTTCTCTAAATTTGTTGAAATCTGTGCATATATCCATAACTACTTGAGAGATCTTTTAAAAATCTTATTCAGGCACATCTTTGGGGGTGGGGTATTGTACTTAATTCCGTGGGAATTGAATATCTACTTTCTCTATAAGACTAAGTCATTTGATGGCAGGGACTGTGGGATCTAAGTCTGTATTCCCAGTAACTCCTGAATATGGGAGACACACAGTGCACACGCAGTAAACATCTGCTATGGGAGTTATGAGAGTCACGCTTCTTTCTCTTGCCTCAGCCAGTGCCAGGCCAGAGAAGTTACCAGGGACTCCTGGGCAGAATGGATGGCGAGAGGTGAGAGAGGGGAATGTCGGAGCCTAGGCTCAGCAGAAGGATGAAGTGCAGGGTGAGAGAGACAGAGAGAAGACTTCCTCAGCAGGAAAGATGAGTTACTGTCAGAGAAATGAAATTTCTCCTGATGACGAAGAGGCAGAGCAAACAGCAGACTTTCAGAAGGACTGCCTGCCTTGCTTGGGAATGCAGTAAGAGGGGCGGGGGTAAGGCAAACCAGGGATCTAGAACTCTGAGTGAGCACTTCATTTCCTTCTGTAGGTTTTCTTTAAAAAGGAATGCAAATAATAGGGCAAGAATTAGGGATAATATTTAGAAAATTACCATCCATGGGCAAGGACTTACAGGAGGTTAGGATTTAGATTTTTTGCAGCCCAAACACTTGCTACTTCTCTTTCCTTGCATATCTACTAACTGATTCATTCATTCAAAAAACATTTATGGAGTGCCTGCTATGCTGGGCACTGTGCTGGGGGCTGGGGCCACACTGGCGACAGGACAAGGAGTACCTGCTCTCAAGGTACTCGCGTTCTCGTTCTTACAGGCAGCTGAAAAAAATGTCAAACTTGCAAAGCTGAATAAGAGTCATTGAGTAATATCAAGTGAATTCCCCACTCATTAATTCACTGTCTCACTGATCATTCACCTACTAGGTACTAGGTGCTGTTCTAAGCATAGGAGAAGGGGCTTGAATGGGACATTGTCACTGTCATCTGAGGGCTCAAGTCTAATAGACGAGAACACAAATAATGCTCATGGGTCATGGGTCCAAGGGCAGTGAAGGGAGTGTGACTGTGGTAGCAATAGGGGGACTGTGGGAGTACAGGAAAACTGTGTGAGCACAGGGGATTGTGGGATTTAGGGGGATTGAGGGAGTACAGGGGGTTTGTGGGAGTACAGGGGGACTGTGGGAGGTCCGCAGGACTGTGGGAGTACGGGGGGACTGATGGAATACAGGGGGACTGTGTAGTACAAGGGGACTGTGGGAGTACAGGAGGATTGTGGGAATTAGGGGGACTGTGGGTGTACAGGGCACTGTGGGAGAGCAGGGGGACTGTGGGAGTACAGGGGACTGTGGGAGTACAGGGGGACTGTGGGAGTATAGGAATCCTGGCAAGAAATGGTCACTCTGCCTGAAAGGACAGGGAAGGCTTCTCAGAGCAGGGCACATTTGTGCCTGGTCTTGAATACCTGGTGGATTGAGAGAGAATGTAAATTTTAGTCAAACTGGAGTAGTTTAAGCAAGTTTTCTGGCGCATACAGTGGCTTTCCTGGAACCCACAGGAAAGAAGGTATCGCAAGACTTGGGACTGGACTCAGGACAGACTCTGGGAACCAAGGTAGAGATTCCGTCTGACTCTCCAAAGCTGCACATCTGCCTCCTGCCTTCCTCTCAGTAGAGTAACCTTCTAGATTTCTCAACCCTCTCACAGCTCCTGAGCTGCTCCATCTTTGAGTCAAGCAACCAGGAGAAACTGACTCATTTATTTTAAGCCCAATTCCACATTTTTGGGAGAAAAAATTCTGATCAGCTTCTTGAATCAGGTATCCACCCTTTGCCTCACAGCTATGGTCAGGGAGGGGCAGGGGCACTGATGACAATTGGCTGCCAGGTCCCATTCCTGAAGGCGGGTCAGACAGTTCTCAGGAAGGGATGATGTGAGCCACACTGACACTACAGAAAATGTCATCCACAATGTGCAATGGTAAGGAGCTGATTAAGGCTTTTAATTTAAAAACCATTCAATGGGGGCCTGCCCCGTGGCAGAGCGGTTAATTCCGTGCGCTTTGCTGTGGCGGCCTGGGGTACGCAGGTTCCCATCCTGGGCATGCACCAATGCACTGCTTGTCAAGCCATGCTGTGGTGGCATCCCATACAAAGTAGAGGAAGATGGGCATGGATGTTAGCCCAGGGCCAGTCTTCTGCAGCAAAAAAAGAGGAGGATTGGCATCGGATGTTAGCTCAGGGCTGATCTTCCTCACAAAAAAAAAAATTAAAAAATTAAAAAAAATTAAAAATCATTCAAGAAAACTGGCAGCATATGAGATGAAGAGTAGCAAATACCACAGACCCAAGTCAAATTCCCAAACCAAAAAGAATAACTAAACACAAAGAACTATACAGTAAAGCTTAGCTAACAAATACTGGAGAATCAAGCATAGAATCTTGGGAGATTTCCATAGTCAGTTGAACCAAGAGGGAGGAGGGATAATCAAATTCAGGGGTCAGGCAGGGGCCCCAGAAGGGAGTTTGAAAGCTGGGAAAAGAGCAGAAAAGAGGGAAAATGAAATCTCTCCAGGTGGAGGGACTCTCACATAGAGGAGTGGGAGAGGGTCTGGAATTCTCATCCACCTGGCTTCTATTATCACTGTTGATCTTGTGACTTTGCTGCACGTGGCCATTTTAATCAGATAGAAATAATCAGGTAGCTTTCCCAGGGAAGGGAAATTCCTTTCTCTTTCAGGTCAAGAATTTTCCAGAAGCCTTTGGGACTGCTGGAATTTCTGTTATGAAATTCACAAACCCTGTTGATTTGGGGGCAGCACTGTTATTACTAATGCCAGGGCATTTTAAAAAGAAAGAAAGAAGAAAAGAAAAAAAGGGAAAACCTCATAAAATATGACTAAAATATACCCAAATGTATCATTTTAAAGACCAGGTCATCAGAAAAAGGGAAAGATAATGGTTAGAATTCTAGCTTATATTTTCAATCTTTCTTCTGAAGATAGCAAAGAAAAGCAAATGTGTTATCCCTGAGTCCATTTCTTTCAGGGCCTGCCAACAGCTAAGCTGAGACAACTAATGAGAGAGAGAAAAAAAAAAAGAGTAGAGTGGCCGGCCAGGGGGTGTAGCGGTTAAGTTCTCGAGCTCTGCTTTGGTGGCCCCGGGGTTTGCTGGTTTGGATCCTGGGCACGGACCTAAGCACTGCTCATCAAGTCATGCTGAGGCAGTGTCCCACATAAAGCAACTAGAAGGATGTACAACTATGACATACAACTATCCACTGGGGCTTTGGGGAGAAAAAAGAAAAAAAGGAGGAAGATTGGCAATAGATGTTTGCTCAGGGCCAATCTTCGTAAAAAAAAGAGTAGAGTTGAAGGCTGCCCAGTCTCTCCTGAGTGGTTCTCAAAGTGTGGTCTGAGGAACTCTGGGGGAAGGGAGTGCTTCCCCAACTGTTTAAGGGAATCCGTGAGGTGAAAACACTCTTCATAATAATATTAAGACTTTCTTTGCCTTTTTCACTGTGTTGATATTTGCCCTGATGGTGCAAAAACAATGGTGGCACCTCAGGATGAATCAAGGCAGTGGCACCAATAATCCTGTGGTTCTGGTGGTCATTAGATTCCTTATCATCACGCACTTGCAGCAAAAAGAAATGCCAGCTTCACTTCAGAATGTCCTTGATGAGGAGTGAAAGTTATTAATGTCATCAAACTGCCACCCTTGAATGTCCATCTTTTTAGTATTCTGTGTGACAGAATGGATGTGCTCATAAGGCACTGCTGTTGCACACTGAAGTCTAGTAAAGATGTCTGGGGGGAATGCACGTATGCAATTGAGTTGTGAGCTGGATAAACTAGACGTGTTTCCCGTAGAACATCAGTTTTACTAGAAAGAATGACTGACAGATAAACTGTCACAATTTAGGCTTGGGTATTGGGCAGACATTTTCTTCAATGAAGCAAGCCTGTTACTTTAAGGAAAACAAATAGCATTTGTTGTCAGTGATAACACACAAGCTTTCAAGTGATAATTTGAATTTTGGAAAACTAGTATCTGCCATTATGAACTTGACACCTTCCCAATACTTGAAGAGTCTTCTGATAACACTGGTGATGATATTAACAAATGTGATTTTTAAAATATTGTGCAATAAAATGTGTCAACATCTGGAAGATAGCTCAGTAAATCACTATTCTCCAGATGACCCATGGATCGTGTTACAAAATCATGCTTGGGTAAAATCCATTCAAAGTACAAGACAAACCAATGGATTTTAATTTAACAGAACGTGAAAAGTTCATTGACGTGGTTTCAGATTTCACATTGCAACTAACTTTTAAGAAACTATCACTTGTAGAGTTTAGATGTAGTATAAAAGAAGAATATCCACAATTATCTGAAACAAGGTATTAAAATACTCGTTTTTCAATTACATATCTATACGAAGCTGGATTTTTTCATGTACTTAAAGTAAAACAATTTATCTTAGAGATTAAATGCAGGACCAGATACAAGAATCTAGCCTGTCATCTATTTTAAGCAAGACATTAAAGAGATTTTTAAAAATTTAAATTTTTAAAATATCATCACTTTTTATAAAAATATGTTTTTAAGTAATAGTTTATTTTTAAATTAGCAAATATTCTAAATATTTTTCACTTTTAATTTCTAATACAGTAAATGGCACTGGATATAGCCTACATAAACAAAACTTTTTGAGTCCTCACTACTTTTTAAGAGTGTAAAAGGGGAAGTGTAAAGAGTGTATGGTTTGAACTAACAGAAGTTTATTTCCTGCTCATGTACACAAGGTGGAAAGGTCAGGGGGCAGCTCTCACTCTGATCAGGCTTCTTCCATGTTGTGGCTCTACCAACCCTTAGACTCTGGCCATCACCTGTATTCAGTTAATATAGGGAGAGAGCATGGAAGAAGGCATTTGGGAAGTTTTTATAGACCAGGCCCACAAGTGGTACCCATTCATTCCTCACATTCTGTGGGCTAAATTCAGTCACACGGCCATTCTTAACTCCAAAGGAGACTGGGAAATACGGTTTAGCTGTGTGCCTAGGGAGAAGAGGAAATAGATTCGGGGTGAAGGGCCAGCAGTCCCCAACATGCTGTCCCAGGTTCCTGGTACACATTTCTTTCTTTCTTTCTTTCTTTTTTATTTTATTTTATTTTATTTATTTATTTTTTTTGTGAGGAAGATCAGCCCTGAGCTAACATCTGTGCTAATCCTCCTCTTTTTGCTGAAGAAGACTGGCTCTGAGCCAACATCTATTGCCAATCCTCCTCCTTTTTTTTTCCCCCAAAGCCCCAATAGATAGTTGCATGTCATAGTTGCACATCCTTCCAGTTGCTGTATGTAGGACACCGCCCCAGCATGGCCGGAGAAGCAGTGTGTTGGTGCGCGCCCAGGATCCGAACCTGGGCCGCCAGCAGCAGAGCGCACGCACCTAACCGCTAAGCCACGGGGCCGGCCCCACATTTATTTCTTATCTTAAATTGTTTCTGATCTCCCTTTAAATTTTTTATTTATTTATCGAATTTAAAAACTTTTCGGGCCGCCCCCGTGGCTTAGCAGTTAAGTGCACATGCTCTGTTACTGGCGGGCCCGGGGTTCGGATCCCGGGTACGCGCCGATGCACCACTTCTCCGGCCATGCTGAGGCCGAGTCCCACATACAGCAACTAGAAGGATGTGCAGCTATGACATACAACTATCTACTGGGGCTTTGGGGGAAAAATAAATAAATAAAATTATTAAAAAAAAAAAAACTTTTCATTTGAAATAATATAGACTCACAGGAAGTTGCAGAAATAGTACACCGAGTCTCATGTACCCTTCCTCCAAAGGAGACGTCTTACTTAGCTGTAGTACAACAAAGCTGGAAATTGACATGGGTACATTACTCTTAAGCAGACTACAGACCTTATCCAGTTTTTATCATTTCTTAAACCTGCATTTATTTGTGTCTGTGTGTATTTATATATCCTTTAATTTTTAAAAACTGTCCTATAGTATGTGTTTTAATATTTTGAGCTGGCTTAGATCCATTTTTGGAAGTAAGTCTGCTATAAATTACAAAGAAATGAAAAGCATCCAATGGGATATATCCTTAATCCTCCTGATATACCTGTAAATGGGTGGGGTGGGAGGAGACTCATTTCTTGCAAACCTTGAGACTTGTGCAGCCTAGTGCTGTAGCAAGAACATGGAAATTGGAGGCAGATATACTTGGGTTCAAACCCAACCTTTACCATGTTCCAGCAACATCATTTAGGGTGGACCACTTAACCTCCCAGAGCTTTCTCTGTTCATCTGCAGCATAATATAGTCCTTACTTCATAGGCTGCTGTGAGGACAAAATGAGATCATGCACATAAAGAATTTAGCACAATGCCTGGCACAGCTGTACTTATAATTAGGAACATAAAGAAGTGCAGGGCACGTCGGGGCTTCGCCTCGGTTCTCTGGCAAATTAGTGAAGGAACTGGGATTCCTAAGCCTAGCCCCAGGAAAGCAGTGTCATCCAGTGAAGATGTGAGCGTACGTCCTAACCTCTTTGTGCATGAGGACCCCTTTCTAATGTCAGAATTTCCAAGATGCCCTCCTCCCTGCCCTCCACCCACAACTGTTGCACTTGTGCCCTTTTATAGCCTGGACCTTCAGTGTTCAGATCTGGGAATTCTGAAATTTGGGGGCTGAAAGGAAGCTTTAATGTCATTGAGTGGGGACACCTCAATTTACAGTTGAGGAAACTGAGGTTCAGAGAAATGAAGGCTATTGCCAAAATCACACAGCAAGCTGGACACTGAGATTAACAGAACATACGCCCCCCCACCTGCCAGTTCTGGGCCCTTCCCGCTACGATCTTTATGTCTTCAACTGTTCTTTGCTCTTCCTGCTCTTGGACCCCCTCCTCTTCTCCACTCTGAGAGCTTGGGTTTTATAGCTTTTCGGTCTGAACTTCCTTAATTTAGATCTTCTTGCCAACATTCATTCATTCCCTCATGCAGGCCTTTATTCCTCCATCTGTGATCAATTGCTGTTTGGTGCCCAGTGCCAGCCTGGACAACGGGTGTACAGCTGGTTATCAGAGGGTCCTAGTGGATGAAGGCTTTGTGTTATCAAGACTAGTCTGCAAATGTAGAAGGATGGGAAAGCCAGCCCCTCAACGTCCCTTGAGAATATCTAATTATGTATTAGCATTTTTGTTTAGGGATTCAGAAGTCCTACAGGCTTCAGAGTGATTTTAAATTGGTCCAATGGCATATTTACGTGGCCTGATCTGCATTTTGGGTCTAGTGTAGTAACCATTATTTATCTTCCTAGACAGCTTGAAATTCACATTTTCCCCAAGCACACACTTAAGGAAACCAGTGAAAGGCTCACGTTTGATTACTCCAGGAGGAAACAGGCATACACAGACCTAAGAGACGGAGCTGTCTTGTTTTAGCCCCTGGGTTCATGAGTTTTCTGAAGCACATTTTCATGCCCTGTCTTAAAAAACTGCTGAAGAAGGATGGAATGTTCACTTATTCAAGACAAAACCATATAAAATCAAAGCTCTCACCACATTCTTTCTAGGAAGCAGACACTTTAAAATATTCAATCAACCACTGGCATCGTGTTTCTAAAATAACCACATTTCCTTTTCATGTTATTTCAGTTGCTACAGAGACAGATGAAACTGATGGTTATTCGGCTGAAAATATTTGTGTTGGACGATGTTCCTATCCTGTCCCTTCCCCCAAGACATTCATTCAACAAATATTTATTAAATGGTATTAGAGTGGAGTGCAGGGTTTTACAAGCTGTGGGTCACAATGTATTGATGGGTCAGGAACTCTGTGGGCTGCAATCGGCATTTTAAACAATGAAACAGAACCAAATAAAATAATAGAATAGGAAACATCAGTACAGATTATGTATCGTAAGGGTAAATATTGTTACATGAAACTTTTGATTCAGCCAAATATGTGCATGAGTGCGTGTGTGTGAGTACTGCACTGTGCTATAAAATTTATTTCTTATTGTGGATCGCATCAAAAATGTTTGAAAACACTGGTATAGCAGTTAAGAGCGCAGGCTCTGGAGTTAGACAGTATGAATTCAAATCCTGGCTCAACCATTCTCTAATGTATGATTATTGGGCAGTTACTTAAACTCTCTGTAAAATGGAGGTTATGATAGATTATACCCCAGGGCCAACATCTATTATAACCCAGGGCCAGCATCTATTATAACCCCGGGCCAGCATCTATTTGGCCTCAGAGGCATGTGGGCACAATGACTGGGGCATATGATATTGTTAGGAGCCAGCTAAAATGTTTGATTTCTTTTAAAATCAGAAGGAAAAAAAATGAACCTTTAGGGTTGAAGAAATTTTTAATTTTTTAATTTTAATTTTTTTCTCATATCATTAAAAAATGAATTTTTTAGGGCCCATGAAAATCTACTATGGTGGGTGGGGCCTTCCAAGGTAAAAGTGCCTAGGGCCAGCAAAAGTCAAAATGCAGCAATGAACTGACCTAACAGGTAGGGTGACCAACGTGTCCCAGTTTTAAACTGAAAGTCCTGCATCCCAGAAACCCCCTCAGTCCAGAACAAACCAGGACGATCAGCTACTGATAGGCTTGTTGTGGGATCCCAGTTTTAAACTGAAAGTCCTGCATCCCAGAAACCCCCTCAGTCCAGAACAAACCAGGACGATCAGCTACTGATAGGCTTGTTGTGGGAGTGAAAGGAGATGATTTTTTTGTGCGTGTGTGAGGAAGATCAGCCCTGAGCTAACATCCGATGCCAACCCTCCTCTTTTTGCTGAGGAAGATTGGCCCTGGGCTAACATCCATGCCCATCTTCCTCCACTTTATATGGGACGCCACCACAGCATGGCTTGACAATCGGTGCGTCTGTGCATGCCTGGGATCTGAACCTGGGAACCCTGGGCCGCCGAAGGCGAGCATGCGTCCTTAACCACTACACCACCAGGCGGCCCGAAATGAGAGGATCGTTGACAAAGCTTGGCAGATGCCTACGTCATCGGTGCTCAGTAAGTGCCTTAACATGTGTCGGGCACAGTGCTGGCCCTTGAGAATTTTACAATGAACAAGACACAGGCCAGCCCTTGAGAAGCAGTAGAACATAGTGGTTGAGTGTGTGAACTTGGGAACTAGACAACCTCAGTTCAAATCCCAGCTCTGCTACTTGTCAGCTTCGTGATTTGGGGCTAGTTTCTCAGCCTTTCTGTGCCTCAGATTCCTTATCTGTACAATGGCTATGATGTAATTGTACCTATTTCACTGGCAAGTTGTGAATATCAGATGTGTTGGTGCTTTTAAAATACTTAGAGCAGTGTCTCGCGTGATGAGCATTCAGTAAGTCTTAGCTATTTAAGTATGTATCAATTAGCAACTTGAGTGGCTATAACAAAATACCATAGACGGGATGGCTTAAACAACAGAAATGTATTTTCTCACAGTTCTGGAGGCTGGAAGTCCAAGATCAAGGTCCAGGGTTCAGTTTCCGGTGAGAGCTCTTTCCCAGCAGCAGACGGCCACCTTCTGGCTGTGTCCTCACATGGTGGAGAGAGGCGGAGAGCCAGCTCTCTGGTTTCTTCTGTACATCCTCATGACCAGAATTGAGTCACACACCCAACTTTATTTCACTCGCTGGCAGAGGACGTTGGGTGAATTGGGATCGCTGTGACTGGTTTAGTCCAGTCATGATTCGTCTAAATACAATTGGTCTTCTGTTAGCAAGTAGGAAGAGGGGAACGGCTGTCTGTCGGGTAGGCTTCTGACAGTGTCTGCCACTGAGGAGCTCACGGGCCACCTGGGACGCCAGACAAAACACTCTCAGGTAAGACAGAGTGAAAAGGGTGGCAAGAACGTGTGTAAACAAACGTGAAGTGGGAATGCTTCAGGGACGTGACAGGCGTATGAGTTGGGTCTTGAGGCTTGAGAGAGATTTCTTCAGGCAAAGAAGTGGGGCAGAGGAAAGGAAACAGCATGAGGAAGGGTGTGGAAACAGCAGGAGCACGGGGTGGTCAGGGATCCACAAGGAGCGTGCTGGAAGGGAGACTTCAGGAGGGAGGAGTGGGAGATGAGTGATAGGAAACGAGGCAGGAAAAGTGGAGCAAGCCCAGATCACGGAGGCCTTGAATGCTGGCTTGGGGAGACGGGTCTTGATCCTGAGGCAGTTGTGAGCCTTTGGACTTTTGAAGCAGGGGAATGGCCGATTAGCTGAGCGTCAAGGGAAAGCCCATGTTTCTCAGTCTTGGGCATGCACTTTCCGGAGGACACATGGTGGTGTGGTTGGGGCTTTTGAAGCCAAAAGATGAAGGGGCTCATCTTCTTGCATGCCACTGAATGAGAAAAACTTAAGAAATATATCTAGCAAGAAACTTAAAATTTATTTTGACATTAAAACAAGCACATATATGTTGCAAAGTAAGACACAAGACTTGCAGGAATAATGAAGATAAAATAGAAGACTTCAAAGAAATGATGAATTTATTGTGGGCTCCTTTGAGCTATGATCCCAGTCCTCTTGACTCTACATTTACTGTCCTCTACAATTAGGGGTTTGTTGGTGGAAAAGTTGCAAAGGCCTGGAGTAAGTAACGACGGCAGGAAGAAACTATCTTATCTCCCTCCCAATATGTTCCATACTGGCCTGCCAGTGCCCTTTGAATTAATAAGCTTCTTCTTCACTGGAAAGTATCCTTCTGAGGGGAGTTCACAGAGACTATCAGGCATTTGTAACTCAGTCTGCATTTAGCAAAACATACAATGCTGGATTGTTCTATTGTCAACATGGTTAAATAGGGAACTGTTTCCAGAATCTCCTTTCCTGTATGGTTTCAGGTTAGAGTCAGCCAAAAGAGAAACTTGCATAAAATTTGGGAGATGGACGAAAAGCAGCAGCCATTACTCTCAGAATGTCATCATGGTTAGATGCAGCGACAGAAGAAGAGGTGCCAGTGCGTTCCAGCTTGCCCTGGCCCTCCTATACTCCTAGACCAGCTCTTCTATCCCAGTGCTCACCCTGATGACCAACAGCAGCCCCAGGCCCATCAGCAGATGCTTGGCTGTGGACCCACAGCCAACAGACTCAATGGCTTCTTACAGATTTCTCTACCAGCTTCCCCTGCGCATCCCACTTCAACAGCAGATGTACTTCTCAGATTGACAGGCTGGTGACTCTCTGATCTCTGACCTTTCTGACCTCTGCTTCCCAGCTCCTCCCATCATCGTGTAAGATCTAATTCCAAATCCCTTATCCCAGAGCTCACTGTGGTTCTGCTTCTCTGGTTGAGCCTGGATTGATACACCACATTTCTTTTTGATGCTGTGCTCAGCCCTGAGGAAAGAGGGGTTTTGATAGAAAATAGAAAGAGGAGGTAGTCTCAAAGCTGTGGCAATATTTGAGAAGATAAGCCTGGGTAGGACATGGCGGTGGGAAGTTGTAAGCCCAGAGAGCAGTGAGGACCCACAGGGAGTGGGGGATCTAAAGGCCATGGAGAGGTGAGAGAGCATCAAAGGAAAGATGGTTTCTGCTTCCTGCTTTCACCAGGACCTGCCTCTGACGACAGCTTCCTCCTTCTGTTCTGGCTGTCAAAATGCTTTGCTGAACAATGGCTTGTAACAGATGATGCTTTCATCCCCAAGAGAGAAACAGAATCAGAGAAAACGCACAAAGGCAGGGGCAGTGGAAAATAGAACCCTGAGTAAGAAGAAAGTCGCACAATGGATTCATTAGTCTAGACAGGACATTTAAGAATTTCTTTTGTGGTGCTGACTTTATAGAACTAAATCTTGCTTTATTATCTTCATATCTGGGATAATAGAAAAAATAGTTATAAGTAGATCCCTCCTTATTTATTTGTTAAAACTATTACTGAGAATGTTGTCTATTCCGTCGTTCATGATCGTATACATAAAGATCCATGTAAAAATTATCCTTTCAGAGTTCAAAGATGGGAAGAAATCTTGAGTCTTCCAATGGTCTGGAAAATACTCATTTATATGGCAAAAAGAAGTATGACACATTTTATTTTCCTTCTTGTCCTGGTGTCCAGGAAACTCAGAGACATGTTTTCTGCTTGGATATAGGAGTGTTCTTTAGTCCGAGTTGGTATATCGTTCTGTACTTTATTCCTTGGAGAGTCTGTAAAACTTTGAAAAGTTTCTTTATGGATGCTTAAGGCAATTTTGTCTTTAATGAATTTTGAAGTTCTTGCCTCTTGCCTTCTTTGGTTTTGGGGACAACCTAGAGAGGAAATATTTTATTGCTGATATTTGACACCATTCCTTTCCATTCCACCCAAGAAACCAATATGATTCTTGACTGAGAGGAAGATAAATGAGAAGTTGGAGATCATATTTCCAGTTTGGACACAAAAGAAATTACACTTGCACTTGAACATAAAAAAATATGGTTATTTTTGTCATGAAATACAACCAAGATGTGGAACACCTTCAGGATTGCTCATTTGTGTGGAGCTGTTAGAAAAGCTTAGTAATTTGCTTCTCAACAGTTGATAAAGAGTTTTCAGAGTCATATGATGAATGTTTTTATAGGTTACCATAGAGACCATGGGCTGGTTCTGTTGGTTCCTCAGCTTTTTCATTTTTAGTCGAGTTACTCAAAGGAAAAAAACATAAAAATTGTTTTCCAATAGAATTATATATAGATGGCTTTATTTTTTTCCAATTTTTTGAAAATGTAGTTATATATAATTTATAATTAAAAATTAAATTTACAAAGAAAAGTTTGTTACGACAACAAACTGAATTCCCATTTGTAAGGTTGAAGTCCATAATTTAATCACAACAATTCTATCCTCAGGCTACAGAAAAATGGATTAAAATCAACATGGATAATTTAATCTGAAGACCTGAAGGGAATTCAAACTAGTTCCATATAAGGTGAAAACAATAAATCTCAAGGAAAATTCAATCTCAATTTATTAGAGAAATGAAAGATCTGGGTAGCACAGTCTAGTTTAACTATAAGTAAAATGGCAAGAAATGATGTAGTAATTATGTAGATATATCATAGCAAACTCAAATACACATATGCACACCGTGTACACACACAAGCACACACACACAATCTAAGCAACATGAAAGCAAGCACTTTTTCTGTTGTGTGTTATCTCCAGAGACTAAAACACCATCTTGCAGTTGTAGGTACTCAAATATATGTTGGATAAATCATTAGAATACAAAAGGCATACAAAGATACCAGTATAGAAGAAAATACCACCCTCAAACAGGGGCATAGTCTCCATACTGCTTTGCACTACAAGAACATGTAGAATGCTAATTTAATATAATAAGATCTATGAGATGATAAGTCAAGACAACATAATGGGTTGAAGAGGATATTGCAGAGCTAAAGAAAAGTTAATACTATTAGATGTGTAATAGACAAACTCGATATAGCTATGAATAGACATGGCTAGAAGTCAAATTTTGGTGGAGACCCTTGAGATAATCACAATAGATGCAGAGAAAAAAGAGAAAAAGATTTGAAAAACTAGAGAGGAGACGATAAACACAGAAGAAAGCAAAGATGATCCTTCGATGGCTTTGAAGTCGAGACTCTAACAAATGGAACAGAAAAGATACTCAAGAGATATAATACAAAAACGTTGAAACGAAAGAAGAAAATTTGCAGGCAGAAAGGGCATACCATATGCTTGGATAAACTGATTAAGAATGATGGCAATCAAAGCAAATCTACATTCTGATTTATTTAAGAACTTGAAAAATGAGAAAAATATTCATGGATCTGGGAAGAAGAAGTAGGGGTAAAGAGTTGGCTGGCCTCAGCCTTTTTCACGACAGTCAAAGCCAAGAGACTGTGAAGCAATGTCTGCCACGTTCTAAGGGAGACCAAGTGTGACCCAGGAATGTGGTACCCAGGCAAGTTCTCATTCAAATATAGCAGGAACAGTCGGACATGCTCACACGTGAAAGAAGTCAGGAAGCAAAGTCGCCCGCCCTTCTTGGAAAACTCCTTAAAGATAAATCTATCTATCTATTTATTTATTTATTTTTTAAAGATTTTATTTATTTATTCCCCCCCCGCCCAAAGCCCCAGTAGATAGTTGTACGTCATAGCCGCACATCCTTCTAGTTGCTGTATGTGGGACGCGGCCTCAGCATGGCCGGAGAAGCGGTGCGTCGGTGCGCGTCCGGGATCCAAACCCGGGCCGCCAGCAGCGGAGTGCGCGCACTTAACCGCTAAGCCACAGGGCCGGCCAAGATAAATCTATTTAAACAAGAGATGAATCAAAATAAAGAGTCCAGGAATGAAAAAGCTGGGTTAAAAACACCCATTTAAATACAAATTCATTTAAGTATAAGTTCATTTAAATATAGATAGACTAAGGCCGAGCCACAAAAGGAATTATGGTTGCAGAAAAGAATGTGGACAGTATAAACCTTGATAAAGAATGATGTGAGAAAAAATATTAAGAAGGAAAGAGAAGGGGAAAGAGAAAAAGGGTAGCTGTGCTAATAATTAGATGTTTTCTAATGTAGACAATTGATACTGTATTAAACTGAAACATGTATTTATTTTTTTTTATAATATTTATTTATTTATTTTTTCCCCCAAAGCCCCAGTAGATAGTTGTATGTCATAGCTGCACATCCTTCTAGTTGCTGTATGTGGGACGCAGCCTCAGCGTGGCCGGAGAAGCAGTGCATCAGTGTGCGCCCAGGATCCGAACCCCGGCTGCCAGCAGCGGAGTGCGTGCACACTGAAACATGTATTTATTTTTTTTTATAATATTTATTTATTTATTTTTTCCCCCAAAGCCCCAGTAGATAGTTGTATGTCATAGCTGCACATCCTTCTAGTTGCTGTATGTGGGACGCAGCCTCAGCGTGGCCGGAGAAGCGGTGCGTCGGTGTGCGCCCAGGATCCGAACCCCGGCTGCCAGCAGCGGAGTACCGCTAAGCCACAGGGCCGGCCCCTGAAACATGTATTTAAAAGTAATACATAGTATTCTAACTTCTTAGCAGTTTTCATTAACTTTTTTTTTTTTAACCTTTGGCCCAAGAGAATCCTATAGCAACTAATATTTCTTAAGGTGGAAAAACATTTCTCAAAAGTTCAGTATTTCTTTCAATTTCAGGTCATTTTTTTCTTATACTAAATTCAAGTGAAATTAAACTAAAACCTCAGTTTTTTCAAACAGCGGAGTGTATAGCATGGGCCTAATCGTATGTAATTTGTTCTGGTTGCCTCTCTTTAATAGATGTCTTTTGATGAATACTTCTTACCCACTGTGGGCATAGACAGAGGGCTGGAAAAATGATCACCAGATGCTAGCACGGGTTATTTTTGGGTGGTGAGATTTTAAGTGATTTATTGTTTCTTATTTGAACTTTTCAATTTGGCTTAAGATTTCCATAATGAGCAGGATTCTTAGATTTTTATTTTCAAATAATTTTGGACTTACAGAAAAATTGCAAGAGTAGTATAAAGAATTTCCATATTTCCTTAATCTAGATTCCCCAAATATTAATATTTTACCACATTTACTTTGTCATTCTCTGTGTGTGTGTGCGTGTGTATTTCTTTTTTCCTCTGAGCCATTTGGAAGTAGGTTGTAGACATGCTGCCTTCTTTACCCCTAAGTAACTCGGGTGTATTTCCTAAAAGCAAGGACATTTTCTTGCATAACTATAGTACAATGATCAAAATCAGTAAATAAATATTGATATAATACTATTACCTAAGCTACAGACCTTATTCAAATTTTGTCAATTGTCGCAAATGCGTCCTTTACAGAAAAAGAAAAATTCTGGTCCAGGATCCAGTCCAGGTCCACGGGTTGCATGAGGATGTCATGTCTCGTTAGCTGTCATCCATCTGGACAGTCTCTCTGTCTTTCCTTGTCTTTTATGAACTTTGATATTTTTGGAGAATACAGGCCAGTGAGTTTGTAGACTGTACCTCCATTTGAGTTTGTCTGACATTTTCTCATGATTAGATTTGAATTATGTATTTTTGGCGTGAATAGCACAGGAAAGATGTTTGTCCCTCTCAGTGCATCATTAGGACACATGTGATGGTAATATGGCTCATTCTTGGAGCATGTATTGTTTTAATAAAAACAATAAGGTCATTAATTAAAAACAAAAAATAAATGAAAGGCTACCTTAGCATTGCCCAAGTGACGTTAGACATGAGAGTGAACAGACGTGTATGTTAGTGTCAACTAAAGCAGCCACCCGTTTGGCAGGAGCCTGCTGTGTAAGGAGATCTCCTCTGTTATGGTAGCTCCCATATGAGCACCCGAGGGCAGTGGTGGATGGCTTGTGCAATGTTCCGACACGATTGTATGTACAATCAGAGTTCTAGCATGAAGCAGATGGCAAACTCAACCTGGCTACTTGGAGGAGACTTTGATAAATGGATTAGGTACCAAGGTGGAGGGTGTCAGGGAGATCACATGAGGTAGTGCAGCATCCTCAGGCTAGGAATAATAAAGCACTGTTACACCTGTAGCTTTGGGAGGGTGAGAGGAAGGAGCCATTCCCAGACTTGGAAAGACAGAGCTGTGTGGAGAGGGCTACCTGACAAGAGCTGGGAGCTCTAGTCAGGTGCACAGCCAGCCTGCGGCGATGCTGCAGGGAGGGGCAGGGGCATAAACACCCTGACCTCACTCTTCCCCCATCATTCTCCTGCTGGTGCTCCCTATTGCTGGAATACACTGCAGTTTGCAGGGAAGGGAGCCATTCACATAGTCCACACAGATCCAGAGTAGGTGGCCCAAGGTCAAGTGTTCAGTTCACCAGGCCCAGGGGTAATCTAGAAGCTGCTCTTCAATGGAGAATAATTGTCAGCAGTGGTGGGTATAGTCTTTCTGAGAAACTCTAGGAGTCTGCACTGTGATTCTCCTACGGTGGCTGGCCAATGTTCTATATAGTGTCTCTGTCTGCAACAGACACTTCCAAAATTATTGGGCATGCTGGTCATCAGGCCCAGTGGCAGGGCAACTTGAGGCATTATTGAGATAACTGGTGAAATCTGAATGAGGTCTTCAGATTGGATAATAGTGTTGTTACCAATGTTAATTTCTTGATTTTGATAATTGTACTGTAGTTATTTAAGAGAATTTCTGTCTTTTTAAGATGTACTCATTGAATTATGTAGGGGTAAAGAAACATCATGCCTGCAACTAACTTTCAAATGGTTCAAAAATTCCACCAAATTATTTTGTGGATATAGACAAACTGATTCCAAAGTTTAAGGCAAAAGACCCAGAATAGGCAACACAATACTGAAGAAGCAAAACAAAGTTAGAGGATTGACACTATCTGACTTCAAGACTTACTCTAAAGCTACAGTAACCAAGACAGTGTGCTTTGTGAAAGAATAGACAAACAGATCAATGGAACACAATAGAGACCCCAGAAATAGGCCCACACAAATATACAGTCATGCACCACATAACAATGTTTTGGTCAATGATGGATCGCATATTTGACGGTGGTCCCATAAGATTAGTACCATATAGCCCAGGTGTGTAGTAGGCTATACCGTCTAGGTTTGTGTAAGTACACTCTATGATGGTCACAGAATGACAAAATCGCCTAATGATACATTTCTCAGAATGTATCCTCATTATTAAGTGACATATGATTGTAGTCAACTGATCTTTGGCAAAGGAGCAAAGGCAATACAATAGAGGAACAAATGGTGCTGGAAACAACTGGACATCTATACGCAAAAAATAACAAAAATTAACTCAAAACGAATGATAGACCTAAGTGTAAAATGCAAAACTATAAAATACATAGAAGATAACAGGAGAAAATCTTGAGTTTGGTAATGAGTTTTTTAGATACAATACCAAAACTACAATCAATAAAAGAAAAATTGCTAAGTTGGACTTTCTTAAAATTAACAACTTCTGCTCTGCAAAAACCACTGTTAAGAGAATGAAAAGATAAGTTGTAGACTGGGAGAAAATATTGTAAAGCACATATATAATGAAGGACTGTTATCTAAAATATAGGAAGAACTCTTAAAACTCGTTAATAAGAAAACAACCCAGGGCCAGCCCCATGGCTTAGCGGTTAAGTGCGCGTGCTCCGCTACTGGCGGCCCGGGGTTCGGATCCCGGGTGCGCACCGACGCCCGGCTTCTCCGGCCGTGCTGAGGCTGCATCCCACATACAGCAACTAGAAGGATGTGCAACTATGATGTACAACTATCTACTGGGGCTTTGGGGGAAAAAAAGGAGGAGGATTGGTGATAGATGTTAGCTCAGAGTTGGTGTTCCTCAGCAAAACGAGGAGGATTAGCATGGATGTTAGCTCAGGGCCGATCTTCCTCACAAAAAAAAAAAAAAGAAAGAAAACCAACCCAATTAAAAAATGGGCAAAAGATCTGAACAGACACCTTACCAATGAAGATATACAGGTGGCAAATAAACATATGAAAAGATGCTCAACATCATATATCATTAGGGTGTTGCAAGTTAAAACAACAATGATGTACCACTATATACCTATTAGAATGGCTAAAATCCCCCAAACTGAAAATGCCAAATGCTGACAAAGATGTGAAGCAACAGGAACTCTCGTTCACTGTTGGTGGGAATGCAAACGGTACTTTGCATTGGTACTTCCACTTTGGAAGACAGTTTGGCAATTTCTTACAAAGCTAAACACAGTGTTACCATACAATCCAGCAATGCCATTCCTAGGTATTTACCCAGATGAGTTGAAGACTCATGTCCACACAAAACCTGCACATGGATGTATATAGCAGCTTTACTCATAATTGTCAAAAACTGAAAGCAGCCAAGATGTCCTTCAACAGGTGAATGGATAAACAAATTGGTGTACCATAATTCATCCATACAATGGATTATTATTCAGCAATAAAAAGAAATGAGCCATCAAGCCACAAAAAGACATCCAGGAACTTTACATTCATATTGCTAAGTGAAAGAAGGCAGCCTGAAAAGTATACATACTGTATGATTCTAACTATATGACATTCTGGAAAAAGAAAAACTAGAGAGACAGTAAAAAGACCAGTGGTTGTCAGAGATTCAGAAGGGGGTAAAGGATGAATAAGGAGAGCACAGAGGATTTTTAGGGCAGTGAAACTATTCTGTGTGACACTGTGATAGTGGATACATGACATTATGCATTTATCAGGACCCATGGAATGTACAACAAAAGAATGAACACTAACGTGAATTATGGACTTCAGTTAATAATGTATAAACATTGGTTCACCAGTTGTAACAAACGTGCCACACTAATGTAAGAAGTTAACCTTAGGGAAAGCTCTGTGTGGGAGAGGGAGTACATGGGAACTTTCTGTACAACCTGTTCAATTTTTCTGTAAAACTAAAACCATTCTAGAAAATAAAGTCTACTAATTAGATATTATTACTTAATTTTATGGATTTTAAATAATAAACTTTTAATTTTACATTTTTGTCTCAATGTTTACCAGTCAAAATTTCTAGAGCTAAATAAGTATAGAAGAAATTGAAATACTTCAACTTTAAAATAATTTTTGTAAATTTGTAGCATTTATATTTCTGAAGTAAATAAGGCTTAAAACTGCAAGAAGAGTTTTGGGATGGAATCTATCTATCTACCTCTATCTATCTATCTGTCTATCTATCTATCTATCTATCTATCTATCTATCCATCCATCCATCTAGAATGTTAATATTTGTGGAATCTGAGTGAAGGGTATATGTGAATTCTTTGACTATTCTTTAAGCTCTTCTATGTCTGAAATTACGTCAAAATAAAAAGTTAAAAAAAAAAACTCCAAACCCAAAACCTTGCAGCCTTAAGGGTTACTGAGTTAATAGTTCACAGCCAATTCTGGTTTGCATTGCTTCTGAAAATCAAAGTTTGTGCCTCTTTTTTCTTGGTGGCTGGTGTAAAGCACAACAATGTGCATCTCACTCTAGAAGGCCTAGCCCAACAACCCCAGACCACTGGACCCCCAGGGGCTTCACGCATGAGGCAGGCCCCCAACCGTTCCAGGGTTCTTCTCCCACCTCTGGCATGCAGGTGCTTTACTAAGGCACCTGGGTGCTGGCCCCTCTGGGCCCACCAGGTCCAATTAGCACAATGAAAACACATAATGGGTCAGCTTGGTGTTCTGGGGGTCCTTCTAGACTACATTATGACCAAGTGCAGGAGAGGTGACATAGCCTAAGGCAAGACAGTAAAGGTGTACTGTTGTCCCTGCCAGGAGGGACAAGAGGGAACCGGGAGAAAAGCATTTGCTGTGTCAATAGTGGCACACCAGGTGCCAGGGCTGTGGGGATTTGCTCCAGCAAAAATGCCACCTCTGCAATCTTGCTGTGATTCACCTCGCCGTTTGATTACTCTGATGATCTGCAGTCATTCTCCATGACCCACCTGACTCGTGCACTGACCAAACAGGTGAGGTAATTGCAGATATGGTAGGCGTCACCGCCCTGCATCTTCAAGTCCTCGGTGTGGCACTAACCTCTTACGAGGGGCAGAGAAAAACATTTGAGAAGCTGGCACACTGTAGGAGCTTGATAAACGGTAGCTCTCATTATCATCATCATCATTGTTGTTGTTGCTATTGTTTCAGCCAAACCAGGGCCCAAATTAACATTACCATTTTCCTTCTTACAGCACCATGTTTCATCGATCCTAACAAGCACATTGTTTCGCACTTCAACATCTCTGAAATCAGGATATGATAACAGTTGATGGTGTGTTTTTGCTGTCCAGTTGGATTGAAATTGAGTTCGTTCACAGAGGATTTCTGTTTGCTTCTTTCAGTCCCTTGGGGGCAGAGGCAGGTTTACTCGAAGCCAATGAAACTAAAGCTTCAGGGCCCCTCACTTAAGTGGCTCTTCAAGGCCCTGCAAGAGGACCGAGTCACAGCTTCGTGTGATCATATGTTTTTGTAAAATTTGCAAGAATAAGGTATTTTGCATTCATTTTCTTAAAGATGGCCCCCAACTGTATAAGCTTTGGGCTCTGCCCCTGCCAGGGAACTCAATAATGTGAGACCACTTTAAATGAAATGTTCTGTCTGAGTTTTTTGGACTACACAATAGTACCACAGCCTGCAGGAGAACCAACTTGGGGTTCAAATGACCAGGGCAGATATTTTTCCTCCCTCCACCCAGAGGCAAAGTTGAAACATGCAACTTCCCGTGCTGTATCAGTCTGCATGTCCCTTTCTTGCTCTCTTTTTTCTGTATATTTCTCATTTACCCCTATACTGAGGCCTTTAGTGTCTCAACTTTACCTGGGGTCTCCTAGTGGACATCCATTTGGAGTGGTTTTATTTCTTAGTGTTACATCCAGTAATGGTGCATCTTATAATCAATGATGCCTGAAGTTCCATGAACACAGCATATAATAGGGCACTCAGGCAGGGCCCAGCTGAGACCAGTAGGCTCACCTGTAGAGTCGACAACACCGATCCCTAGAGGTCCCTCTGGTACTCTGGGAAGATTAGCCCCTTAACTACTACTGATAGTTCAGGAGTTTCTTCAAACTCAGGAAATATCTGGAGACATTGAAACAGATGCCTGATCACATGCCCTGATTTGCATGGGGGTGGGGAAGGAACATGAATTCAGCCCAGATATGGGGTTCCTGTCTGACTGAGGAAATGAAATGGTTGGGGGTGAGTCTTAGCAAAGCTCGATTGAGGGAGAGGCTATGGGACCTTGGAGAGAAAATCACCGTGAAGAAGAGAAGAAACTGGTAGGACGGTTCAGCTGAGCAAGTAGAGGCTAGATGTGAAATCATGCCAGCCAATTGTGGTTCAGCTTATCCCTTCCAGGGCTTGTGTAGTTAGGAGGTCAAGGAAATGAAAGGTGTACGTCATAGGAGGCTCAAGGGCTCTGCTAGGGGAACTCCTTCCAAAAGAGCTGGTTATGAGCAGCAGTGCAGTAGAGTAGAGGGATTGTCTGAGCCAAGTAGGAGGCCTGTAGGACTGTTGGAATGGCAGCCACTCTATTTACACCTGCTTAGGACACTCTGGGGGACCGCGTGCCAGGCATTTTAGACATATCTGGGAAGGTGAAAGCAGGACTTCTTACAAATAATCTTGCAAAGCTTAATTGTTTTCACAAGCTAGTCAAGCCCATTGTACATCCCAGCCACCTCCACTTAACTTTTATCTGCACTATCCAATATGGCAGCCAGTAGCCACGTGTGGCTATTGTGCTCTTGAAATACAGCTAGTGTGACTGAGGAACTGAATTTTAAATGTTATTTAATTAATTAAAATTTTTATTTTAAAATTGAAGCAGTATAGTATATATGTTTTGTAAAACTTGAAAAATTTGAGAAGTGTTGTTTTTTTATATTTACAAATTTAGAGTTTATTTTCAATTTGTGCAATGTTAATAATTCTGAGGGGATACAAGAGTTAGTGAATTTACTTAACTCGGACAGGTATGGTTTTGAAACTGATGTGCTTTTGCTTCAAAGTCAAATGAACTCTCCAAAAAAAGATGAACCAGTTTTGTCAACATAGATGTGAACATCAAAGGAAAACAATTTTTTGGTCTTCAATTCAGTTATTGGAAAACTTTTAAGTGTGCTTGGAACAGCTTGGGTTTGTGATTCTACCTTTTCAACTATAAATTTTATGAAATCAAAATACAGATCAAGTACTTCTGATGAAAATTTAGTGTCCAAATTGAGATGGACTATAAGGGTAAAATACAAGCCAGATTAGAAGACTTAGTACCAAAAAAAGACTGTAAAATATCTCAGTAATTTTTAAATACCGATTATATGCTGAAACGGTAGGATTTTGGATATATTGAGATAAGTAAAATATATTATTAAAATTGGTTTCACCTGTTGCCCCCCCCCTTTTTAAAAATGTGGCTATTAGAAAATTTAAAATTACATATATGGCTTGCATTTTATTTCTATTGGATAGGGCCGGCCCAGTTGCGCAAGACGTTAAGTGCGTGCACTCCGCTGTGGTGGCCTGGGGTTCGCCGATTCCGATCCTGGGCGTGCACCAACACACTGCTTGGCAAGCCATGCTGTGGCGGCGTCCCATATAAACTGGAGGAAGATGGGCACGGATGTTAGCCCAGGGCCAGTCTTCCCCAGCAAAAAGAGGAGGATTGGCAGATGTTAGCTCAGGGCTGATCTTCCTCACAAAAAATAAAAATAAAAATAAATATTTCTATTGGACAGTGCTGATGCAGATTATTTAAAGGCAGGCCCACATTTTGTACATCACTCTGTCCTCAGCACCCAGCATGGTGTTAACATGTAACAGGGGCTGCATAAATGTTTAGTAAGGATTTAATCTTGGAGAGAGTTTTCCACCTCTGAGCATGATGGTTGCTCAGGTGAACTGCTAAGACTGAATTCCCAAAATCATATGTAAAATCACTAGTTCATTTCCCAGGACAGTTTATACCCGGCATGTTTCTCTTACCTCTTTTCTCTTGGTCACCAGTAGCTAAATGATGAGGCGCTGAACCTGCCACTAGTCTGTTGATCCTGCTCCCCTGCCCTTTTGTTTCCCCCTCAAAGCATCCATGGCATCACTGATGATTATAAAGTGAGGTGACGACAATTTGTCTTAATTATCTTAGCGGGTTTGCCAAGCAGTCTTTTTAGCTTACAATTGTGAACTTCATTTATACATTTTTTTCCCGTTCAGGCCATCAATAAGAACTTTAGCTTGCAGGGGAAAAAAAAAAAAAAAAAACCACCAAAAAACAAAACAACAAAGTACCTATGATTTGTCCAAAAAAATTCAGCAGTTTGTTGCTCATCCACTGTGCAAAGTTCCTTCTCCCAAAATGCAACATGGCTTTTGCGTCCAATCTCAGAATTATACTGAAAGCTTGACTCCCCGTGGTGAGATTTACCTTTCGCTCTCAGGAGGAGTGGGAGAAAGTGGAATATATCCTCCTGGGCAGGACAGGGAAAATGGGTTTTTCTGTTGACTCTGCAGCATAGCACATCTGTGCTGGGATCTACTCCAGTTCCTGCTCAACCTACTGTTCAAAATAACCAGTCTATATGATCCAATTAAGCCAGTCGCTTCAGCTCAGAAAATAGTTTGCTTTATTTCTTCACTCAACTAGCAGATTAATTTCTTGAACATGATTGGACCTGCTGTGCTCTTGTGTTAGGGGACTGAGAGGGCAAGGACATGGCCTGGGTCAACCTGTCCCCTTCTTGTGTGTTGGGATATCCAAGCTGGAAACGCTGGACAAAACTTCACGGGTCACTTGAGGTCAGATAACTATGTGGGGAATATGAAGTATGGAGTGTTTCTATCTGATTTGATTAGAGCTGGCAGATAACTTTTTAGTAGAAGTATGTCTTATGCAATATGTGGGACATACTTTGACTAAAAAATTATTTGTTGTTTATCTGAAATTCAAATTTACCTGGGCATCTGCTATTTTTATTTGCTAAGTCCACCAACCCTAGATAAGATGACAGAATTGCCTCAAAGAGGCACCATCCTCTTTTGCCATTTCTCAAAACAAAACAAGATGATGTAAGGGTTTATGAAAGAATATCTGTGGCATAATACCATCAAAAACAACAAAATACTTAGGAATAAATTTAACCAAGGAGGTGAAAGGTCTCTACACTGACAACTACAAGACATTAATGAAAGAAATTGAAGACGACAAGATAAATGGAAAGGTACCTGTGTTCATGGCTTGGAATAATTAATACTGTTAAAATGTCCATACTACCCAAAGCCATCTATAGAGTCAATGCAATCCCTATCAAGATTCCAATGGCATTTTTTATAGAAGTGTAAAAAACAATCCTAAAATTTACATGGAACCACAAAAGACCCCGAATAGCCAAAGCAATCCTGAGAAAGAAGAACAAAGAGGGAGACATCATGCTTCCTAATTTCAATCCACACTATAAAGCTATAGTAATTAAAATAATATGGTACTGGCATAAAACAGACATTGACCAATGGAACAGAATTGGGAGCCAAGAAATAAATCCATGCATATAAGGTCAACTAATATTTGTCAAGGGAACCAAGAATACTCAGTGGAGAAAGACAATCTCTTCAATAAATAGTGCTGGGGAAATTGGATATTCACCTATAAAAGAATAAACCTAGAACCCTATCTTACACTACTCACAAAAACTAACTCAAAATGGATTAAAGACTTAAATGTGAGATCAGAAACCATAAAACACCTAGAAGAAAACATTGGTGGTAAGCTCTTTGACATGGGTCTTGGTGATGATTTTTTGGATATGACACCTAAAGCATAAGCAACAAAATCAAAAATAAACAAGTGGGACTACATCAAACTAAAAAGCTTCGGCAGAGTGAAAGAAACAATCAACAAAATGAAAACATAACCTACAGAATGGGAAAAAATATTTGCAAACCATATATCAGATAAGGGGTTAATATCCAAATTATATAAAGAACTCACACAACTCAAGAGCAAAAAATAATCCAATTTAAAAATGGGCAAAGGACCTGAATAGATAGTTTTCCAAAGAATATATATGAGTGGCCAACAGGTACATGAAAATATGCTTAACATCACTAATCATCAGAGAAATGCAAATCAAAACCACAATGAGATATCCCCTCACACGTTTGAATGGCTAGCATCAAAAAGACAAGAGATAACAAATGTTGAAGGACGTAGAGAAAAGGAAACTCTTGTGTACTGCTGGTGGGATTGTAAACTGGTACAGCCATGATGGAAAACAGTATGAAAGTTCCTCAAAAAATTAAAAACAGAACTACAATATGATCCAGAAATTTCACTTCTGGGTATGTATCTGAAGGAAATGAAAACACTAACTTGAAAAAATATCTGCATCCGCATGTTCATTGCAGTGTTATTTACAATAGTCAAGACATGGAAACAACCTGAGTGTCCCTTGATGGATGAATGGATAAAGAAAATGTGGTATACACAGCCAATAGAATATTATTCAGCAATAAAAAGGAGGAAATTCTGCCATTTGTGACAACATGGATGGTCCTGGAGGGTATTATGCTAAGTGAAATAAGTCAGACAGAGAAAGACAAACATTGTATGATCTCACATATACATGGAATCTTAAAAAACAAAACAAAACAAACCCAAACTCATAGAAAAAGAGATCAGATTTGTGGTTACTGGAGGCAGGGAGTAGGGGAAGGGAAATTGGATAAAGGTGGTTAAAAGACACAAACTTCCAGTTATAAGATAAATAAGTACTAGGGATGTAATGTACCACGTGATGACTATAGTTAACACTGCTGCATGATACATACGAAAGTTAAGAGAGTAAATCCTTAGAGTTCTCATTACAAGGAAAAACAATTTCTTTTCTGTTTCTTTTTTTTCTGTCTGTATGAGATGATGGATGTTAACTTATTGTGGTAATCATTTCACGATACATGTAAGTCGAATCATTATGCTGTACACCTTAAACTTATGTAGTGTTGTATGTCAATTATATCTCAATAAATCTGGGGGGAAAAAAGAATATCTGTGGGTATTTAGAGACAATCAGAGACCAGCACGGTGCTTGATGATTCTTGCTCAGTCGTCCTACTGGAAATCAACAGGGATTAGATCTGGATGTCTATTTTCGTGCCTTCTATGATAAACTGAATTATATGAAGGGGTCATGCAAACTGTAATGTGCTTCTCTGCCTGCTGTGCTTTGTTCCTCCTTATACGTGCACACCTAGACTCCCCAACGAGATTGTAAACCCACCAGGGCAGAAACCGTGTCTTCTTTTTACCAGTATCCCAAAGTCTAACAAAATTTCTGGGCACCAGTACGTGCTCAGAAGCATTATAGATGATAATGAAAGTGAGACTTAAGGATTCTGGTCTGAAAGCCAGTAGATGTTCCAGGAATCTCACTGGAGTTTGCACGGTGCTCCAGGTGCTAGGCCAGGGGTTTGGAAAGAGAGCTCCTCTGTGGTTTTGGAGGAGTCCATCGGAAGCTCTTCTCTGGTCTGCTCCAGAACAAATGCTCTGTCCTTGACACCAACACAAGCAGCAGCCTCCCCTGCCACCTGTCAGCGAACTGCTGCCAGAATGTAATTGTACCGGATGGACCGGATGAGAGGAAGCCCGAGTTAAATAAGGCTCTGGCCCAGTCGGGGGGGCCAGCAGTGCCTTTTCTTACCTTTTAATGAAGCCTCATTAGAAACAGCAAGAGACCGCACTGCGAAGTGGAAGCACCAGTCTGCCTTGGCTCTCCTTGCCAAAGGATGATTAACTTAATGATTTACGGCAGCTGCGCTTTGAGCTTACAGAGCGGAGGAGACCCAGCGCGTGCAGCCCAGCACAGTGTGCCGTCTGGTGGAAACTCAGGAGGCTGTGCAAATCCATTCTCCCCCTCATCCAACAGCTGAAACAGCTTCCAGGTTCTGGAAAACGCATGGCCATTTAGACACAGAAGTATCTCTTTTTGATGGCTGATCTTTTAGGGCCCTCCAGTTGTGTTTAGGTTGAGGATTTAGGTCTTGGCCGGGGGTGGGGGTGGGGGGCAAAAAATTAATTGTAACGAGTAAGAGAAAAAAGAAACAGACCTCAGTGTATGGTGCATCAAACAAAGCTAGGCCAGCCGCAAACTCTGTCTTCTGGGGAGGGCTTTGTACCCAGTGGTTCAATTATCGGCACCCCCAGAGTGTGCTGCTCGGAGGGGGTTGGTGCTTTGCTGAAATGTAGCATTTTTGGTGGTGTCGACTATTTCTGTACCTCAAACAACAAACGGAATTTTGGAAAGGTGTCATGCAAACAATAAATAACTGTCCTGCCCACATGACTTATTAATAACAGTTCCTTTGATCCTGGAAGCCAAAAAGGGAAACCAGTTGGAGCAATTTCAACCAGGAGACCCCATTTCTTGCCTTGTTTCTCTTTTAAGCTTTCTTATGGGTAAATAAGGTTTCTTTTGTTTATGTCGGTCGGCTTTGGCTATTTGGGACCCCAGGTATTGGGAGGCTGTCTTTGAATGTGCCCATCTTAGACACATCTTCCTGTCTGGATTAGCAGCTTATGAGGACAACGACTCAGCTTGGATATTTTGGTCTGAAATTCTGTGTGACAGGTGGACTGACAGAAGCTTGGGGGAAGAATTAAGAAATTCAGCTTGGGCTTTTTTTGTGTGTGTGTGGTTTTGGAGGCACTGAGAGCCTGTGGTAGGACACAGGTGGTAGTTTCAGTTTTAATCAGAAGGCAGGGGAGTCTTGCTTGAGTGGGTGGCAGATGCACAAACTATATTTCACTGGCCTAGGCCCTGAGAGCGCTGGGGAAGGACCTTGGAAGAAAATTTTGAGGCTGCAAGTGGGGTAGGCAACCACAACCTAATTAATCCCCCACAGACTTAAACTGAAGTTCCCTTTACACTGATTGAGAGGTGCTCTGCCAAGAGCAGTGAAATGTGTGTGTTTGCATATAAATGCCCATGCAGAGTTCATTAAAGAGGTCTGAATGCTCTGTGATGCCTGCAATTATGATACATGCAATAACACACCACGCCAACCCCCTCTCTAGCAAGGGGGTTGCAAGACTGTCTTTTGGTCCCAAATTGTGGCAGTCCTGCATGCCATGAGCACAACTTTTGCCCAAGCAGCACATTTACATAGATAAACCAAAGAGCAGCTGACTCTTAGATGACGAGGCAGACAGCGTCATGCTCAAAGACCTTTCCAGAAGCCTTTAAGAATGGTTCCATGAGCAGAGGCCAGGCAGGTAAAGTGATATCCATCTCCACCCAACAGTGAGTTGAACAAGGTGGGCAGACTGGAAGCCGCACACAAAGCATTTATTCGGAGAGGGACAAGGGAGATTGCTCAAGCTACAGACTACTTAAATTAAGGCAAAAGGGCCCTCTCCACTTCTAAGAAGCTTTTCAGCTCAAGCTGAATCAACTAGGGGATCCAGCAGGGAATCTAGCTTGGGGTGGGGTGGGAGTGGGGGTTTTGGGGTGGGGGTGGGTGATGGTGGTGGGAGAACTCCTCGAGGAACTTCACTGGTCACTTGGTGAGGAAGGGAGCATTTTCTTCATGAAAAGAGGAAGTTTCTTCATTAGCTGAAACAAACAAAAAACACATATGAGTGAGAGAAGCCATGGATGATGAGAATTAGTAGATATCATAGTAGGATTACAGGAAAGGCAGGTATTTCCTGGAAAGAATTTGGCGTTTGGAACAAGACAGTTTGGGTTTCAAATCCCCGCTCCGTGGTTACTAGCTGTGTGACCTTGGGTAAATGACTTAAGCGCTCTGAGGTTTTGTTTCCTGTGTGTAAAACGGGGAAAAATGATGAAGTCCTGGCAGGGTTTTGGGGAGAAATGAAGATAACAAAGAGCTTAGAACTGTGCTGGCACACGGCAGGTACTCACTAATTGGGGTTCTTGAAGTAAATTCAGCCCAACTCACTACTTTTTGTATTTGTTTAAAACAATTTTGTATATTTATTCAGATGTCCACAGGCATCTGAAAAAATTAGCTTTGTTAGGAACATCTAGCTTTTATAATCAACAGAAATCAATCCAATAAAAAGGCAATTGGAAAGAAGCTGGATGAGATATTTTCCATTTGAAAGAGGGAGGGTTAGGTTGCTTCCATGCGGCTCTCTTGCCTTCTGAAGAAAGAGATGTTACACAGCGCATTGGAGAGAGCCAGGAGACCCGGGCTCCTGTGCCAGCTCTACCTCCCCCTCCCCAGGTGATGATCGTTGACAAATCCTTTTTGGTCTGGGCCTTGGCCTTCTCTCTGGAATCATGAGGGGTTGGACTACATAATCGCTAAGTTGTCTCTTAGAGCTGATATTCTATTCCTTAGTCAATGGATGCCATAGAAGGGACCTTGGAGGGAAATATGAAGATACTGAATTATGATAAAATCAATGCTTGTATTTCCTTAGACAGCTGGCAAGGAAGCTAAGCCTCAAGACTCATGCATATGCTCCTGGAATCCTTACTCATAAAAAAAAAGACCACATGGATGCATATATATATGCAGGTGTATATATACCTGTATATATGTGTATACACACACACACACACACACACACACACACACATATATAATAGACATATACATGCCATTCTTAAGCCCTTGGCTTTCTCCAGTATGGAGGCTGGAAAAGCTAAATAGTTGCTTTCCCAGCGTCCCTTGGAGGTAGGTATGGTCATGTGAGCAAGTTCTGGTCAATGAGATATAAGAGAAAATTCACTGGAGGTCTTCTCAAAACATTTTCCCTTCACTGATACAAGAAGAGAGCCATGGACCGGCCCCATGGCTTAGCGGTTAAGTGTGCGCGCTCCGCTACTGGCAGCCCGGGTTCGGATCCCAGGCATGCACCAACACACCGCTTCTCCCGCCACGCTGAGGCTGCGTCCCACATACAGCAACTAGAAGGATGTGCAACTATGACATACAACTATCTACTGGGGCTTTGGGGAAAAAAAAGGAGGAGGATTGGCAATAGACGTTAGCTCAGAGCCGGTCTTCCTCAGCAAAAAAAATGAGGAGGATTAGCATGGATGTTAGCTCAGGGCTGATCTTCCTCAAAAAAAAAAAAAAAAAAAAAGAAGAGAGCCATGCAGGGGAAAGCCTTTTTGCTGTCCCCTCTTCCCTCCCTTCCTTCCCATGAATGAGGATATGATGTCTGGAGCTGTGGCAGGCATTTGGCAACCATGGGTGACAAAGGTAAAGACAAAGAGCTAATATATCAGGGATGCTACATCAGAAAGATGAAAAGAGCTTGGGACCTTAATGAAGTCACTGAGCAGCCTAGACCACCTTATTTCTGGAACTCTTAAATAACTTAACTCTTAAATAAACATGGTTTATGCCCCTGCTGCTCGAACTCTGGTCTGTAGGCCAGCAGTACAGGCATTACCTGAGAGTTTTGTTAGAAATGAAGAATCTCAGGCCTGACCCCAGAGCTGCTGAAGCAGAATCTACATGAAAAAAGATGCCCAGGTCTTGGGTGTTCTGAGTGCACATTAAAGTTTCAGGATCATTGGTTTATAGCCTCATTAATTAGTGTCTATTATATGCAGCTGAAAGCATGCATAGCAGATACTATGTATGTACTAGGCATGTATGAACACATATGTATGTCTGTGTGCATGTGTATATTCATATATACACACATGTATACATAATACACATATAATATATATTTGTCTCTATATTTTGTATATAGGAATAGAAAATCCTGGAAGGACACAGGTAGGTAGGAGGGAGGAAGGGGTGTTGGGAAGTTGGGGAGGTGATTCTTCTTTTTACTTTAATTACTTTTACAGTGTTTGGAAAAAATTAGGTTTAAACCCATGAGTATGTCCTCCTCTAATAACTAAAGAAGAAAAGAGGCTGACCGGCTCTCCTCCCGGTCCAGCAGGGCGTGGTAGGCCGCCACGTCCCTCTGCAGCTGGCACTTGTGCGCCAGCAGATGCTCGCGCGCCTGCTGCTGCTGCTCGGCCTCGGCGCGCATCTCCCGCAGCTCCGCCTCCAGCCGGCCGACCACGGCGCCCAGGTTCTGCAGCTCGATGTCGTGCCAGTGCTTGGCATCGTGCAGGGTGTTCTCCAGGCCTCGTTTCTGCAAAAGAAAGAGCACGGTCCAAACCCAAGGCCGGCAGGCAGGGCCCTTGAAGAGGGAGGGGTGCAGAGCAGTGGGAGGGGCTGGCATTGGCCTGGTCTGTCCATTTCTCCGAGGACAATGACCTTGCCAGGCTTACGTGGCTGTGGCTCGGCGGGGAAATAATGAGTCCTCCTCAGGAGGCCAGACTCTTGTTTAGTCTAATTCACTGATGCTTCTGATGGGGGATGGGAGGAGGACAGGAAGAAAGAGAAGGGAGGAAGGAGAGGGGGAGGGAGAGAGATGAGGTATAATAATGAGGGAGAATGAGAGATAAGTGAGAGAATCAGAGAGCGAGATGAGAGGCAGTTTGCAGGTGTTTCTTCCAAGAATCTTGCTCTCTGAACTGCCTCTGGGTCTTTTTGCTTATGATTTCTCACCCCCTGAGGGCTGAAACCCCATCCATCATTCAGCTAAAATCCCGTCTCCTCCAGCGCTCTTTCCCAGATGACCGCAGTTAGAATGAATGTCTCTGGCCTTCATATACTCAGCATTTTTTCCCTCAGTGTGTTAGTAGCACATTTCTTCCTCCTGCTGCTCCTTCACTGTGGGGTCCTCACCACCCCATGCTGAGCCTACTTCTCTCTGATCTGTGCCTCTTGGGCCTGCGTTGGTTGGTCTCTACCACGCACATGATTTTAGTCGTCTCTCTGCCGATGACTCCTGCACTGGTGTTTCCAGCACAGACCTCTCCCTCCAGGCTCGGACCCGCCACTGAACTTTTTACTGGAAACATACACAGTCCCCGGGCACCTCAAATCAAGGTGTCCAAAATGGACCCTTAGCTTCCTTCTGAACCTGGTGGCCCCTCCTATTCTGTGCTTTAATTGGTGACCTCATGTGAACTAGAAATTGGGGAAAGATGTGTCCCTGATATCCTCCTTCCCAAATTCAGTCATCACAGTCCTGCCTCGTGTATATTCTGAAGAGTTTTCACATTTGTGCCCTCTATTCTCCAGCCACCAATGCCCAGGATGGGTGCTTATCACCTCTCAGCTGGGGTAACCTCAGAGGCCTCTAAGCTCATCTCCCTGCCTCTAGTTGCTCCTCCCCCTGCATTCCCCACGCAGCAGCCACAGCGCTCTGTCTCAAGTCCAAATCTGGGCTTGTATCTCCTCTTCCTCCTCACCTGGCTCACTCCTACTCATCTCCAAGTCCAGGCTCAGGGGTCACCTCCCCTAGGAAGCCTTCCTTGACATTCTCTTGCTCCTGCCACCACCAGGCTGGGTTAGGGTCCCCTCTCTGGGTTTCCATGGCTGCTCAGGCACATGCATGCCCTTGAACTTATCATAGTGGGCATGTCTCCCCTACCAGATGGTGAGCTCTTTGAGGGCAGGAACGAAGTTTCTGTAACCCTAGTGACAAGACAGTGCCTGGCACAGAGAAGGTGTTTGTGTGTGTGTGTTGCCCAGGATGACAGCACTTGTATTATGGTTACACATATCGCCAACCCTGTCTTCCCATTAGACTGGAAACCTTCTCATCTTCCCACATACCAAGCCCTGCAAACTGTAGGGCTGGCCAATAAACACCTTTAAAAAACTGTGTACATCTGTCTTTAACATTTTTTAATAATTGTAATTATGGTACACCTATAATTTAGCATCTGGCTTTTTATATAAGAAACAAATAAATACTGTTCTAAATTGGATTGAATCAAATCTTGATGAAACAAGTTTCTGTACCCTGCCCCCCAGGAGGAGATTTTTCACCCTTTTGACCACTGTGGCTGAAATGGAAGAATCTTGGCCATGATGCCATCTTGAATCGTGGCTACTGTTACACAGGGGCCACCATATTTTCTTATTTAAATCTTAATTCCATAGGATATGAGAATGTTGAATCAGGTTCTCATCCTAAGTACATTTACAGGTGGCAAAATGTGATCAGTAGAAAATAAGTCTAGATCAGTATTTGGTCTAGGGTTATTGTTTTGCTGGTGAGACCTGAGAACCCCTCTGTGGCAGTGAGGATGCAGAAATGGCCACCTGGACTTTGAGAATCATTTGTTCCAATCTCCCTGGGTTGTCTCCCTTCGTTTCTCAGGAAACTGCTTGGTTTGTGAGTGGTTGTTGTTGACACTGGACCTGTAACACCTGTGATTTGGAAAAACCTTTCATGGAATCATGGTTGGATCGTCTGTCTACAGTGTTTGCTGCATGTTCATAGGTGATTTCTCCATGTGGCCCAAGGTGGGTTCACGGGATCCCCTATCAGAGGTCCTATGTCTCTTCCATCGCACCCTCAGAGTCCCAGTCCCACTTCCCCACTAAGTCCCTGACATCCTGGCCCGGCTCTCACGGAGATGCTTGAGCCTGAGTGACCATGATCAGGCCTCTGCTGCAGGTCTCCCAGCCTCGGCCCACTCAGCGACAGAGCACCAGCACCTGGAGACCACAGAAGCATGCTCATTCCCCAGTCTCTGGAGATCTGAGACTTCCTTGAATTGCTAAGCCCCGCAGAAAGCAAAATAGTGACCTTCTGTGATTTCTGGCCTTGAATTCCTTTCCTGATTTGACCTGACTGAACACAGAGCTCAGTAGGCCTCAAGCGCCATTGTTGGTGCCCGGCTGCCAATACAGATGGTGCCTTGCTGGCAAAGGGGGCTGAAAGTGTCGCCAACTCGGCTGTCTGAGGCTTATAGGAGCTGTGGGGGCCTCGTGTGTGCGCAGGTTGCTCTCACTGAGGATAACAGGGATGGCTGGATGAACTCTGCCGTATTTGAAAGTTGTAGGAGGCTGTGCTGCCTGTTCTGACTCAGTCTGTGCTCCTAACCTTGGCTGCAAGGCCCAGTGACCAGAACTCTGATCTACTAGAGCCAGCAGGGCCTGAGGCAGCCCGTCCTGGGTCCTGAGCACAGCCAGCATGCCACTGCTCCTAACTCTTCTGGTTGGGGGTGTGAGTTCTTTTCTCATTTGTTCGAACAGTTAGGACGATGGGGTTTAAGTGAGGTGACCAATGATGCCAACTTGGGGTTACTATACTAGCGGATATAATAATAATTTTACAATGATAATTAATAATATACACCATTTTTTGCCTGTTTACTCTGTGCGAGGCACTGTATTATGGGCTTGCCCAACATTATCTAATTAATCATCTCAATGACTTTATGAGGAAAATTCTATTATGGTCCAGTGGCAGATCACATTTCCAAAGGCAGCTGCATCAATTATCTCCACCCCACAGGCTCTTTCTCTTTGTGACCGTGACACTGCCTCCCCAAGAGGCGGAGTTTATTTCCCTTCCTGTGGAATCCGGCCTGCTCTGTGGCTGCTTTGACCAGTAGCATGCTATATAGGCCATGTTCTGGTGTTAAGAGGCCTGGTAGCTTCTGTGCTCACACTCTGAGGGAAGCCAAATGCCACATCAGAAGTCCAGCTATGTGAGACTGCCACGGTACAAGGAAGTCAAAGCTAGCTACATGGAGAGGCCACATGGAGAAAGACAAAGAGATGCACAGCTGAGGCGCCAGACGTGTGAGCTGAAGAAGCCATTCTTGGGTGTTCCAGCCGCTGCAGATGCCGCATGGAACAGAGAAGAGCCATCTCTGCCAAACTCTGCTTAAATGCTGGACGAATGAACAAATGATTTACTGTTGTCTTAAGCCACTAACACAGCAGACAGATATGATAACCAAAACAGAGCCTCACTTTATAATGAGAAAACGGAATCTCAGAGAGGTTGCACAGCTAGGATTCAAGATTCCAGAGTCTGAGCGCCAACCCCCGATTCCACGGGAGGGCGGTGGTCTAGTGGAGTAATAGAGCCACAGGGTTTGGCTTCTCCACGTATTACTCATGTTAGTGGACAAACCCCTGGACCACAGTTTTCTCTTCTGAAAAATGGGGCTAGCAGTCACTGTCTACCCAACTTCTCAATATTTCTATGAGGATCTGATAAGAGAATGCATGTGAGCATGGTCTTATTACTATCAGCATCACTTTGAAGAAATTATGTTTCGGGCATTGTATCAAGTGTTTCAGGGACATAAAACTACTTAGACATGGTCCCTGTCCTCAAGGAGTTAATGTGACTTCAGTGGAAGAACTGATATAACCACATGAACCACAGTGCTCTGAATGTGCGTGGCTGGTGGTGGGGGAGAGATCCCCCCAGCTGTGGGAGTCAGGATCTAGGTTTCACGTGGGTGTAGCACCTCAGTGTCTTCACCTCACCTGTGGCAAGAGTATGGCAGAGAGGAGCAGGGAGAGGACGGCAGAGTTGTGAGGAGGGGCTCTCCTTCCAGCCATAAGAAGAACACGTCCAAGGGCTCAAGGGTAGGAAAGCAAAGGGTGAGTTCTGGACATTAAAATAAAGCCCAGCTGGGTGGTGCCGGAAGGGCTGGCATAGGAAGGCTTTCTGTTTTACCCTCAGGCAATCCCAGGGGGTAGGGACATTGAAAGAGGGGATAGTAGATAGAGGAATGTCCTAGATGGTGTAACAGGGGACAGGGAAAGTCTATTGAAGGGAGGAGAGGGTGGATAAAGCTTCAGAGATATTTTGAGATGGGAAACGGAAGCCAGAGACCTCATGTTGTGGGACCTTAATCTTATCTGCAGAATGGTGCAGGTGACAGTATCTGCTGAGGGACAGAGGTGAGGGCGGGCTGGGGGCTGGATGAGAATGGAGAATGGAGCAGCCCCTCTGCTGTGATCAGTCATTTGTGCACAGGCTTTCTTTTACACATCAGGTTCTGAGCTTTTGGAGGACAGGAACCATCAGATTCATGTTTGCATTCCCAGGATGTAAGAGAGGGCTTAGAACTAGCAGGCGCCGAACACGTGTGTGTGGATGTGTGCTGAGGGATGGGCCACCCGCACTTAGGCTGCGATTCATAAGGCTTTTTTTGATGATGTGGGCTTGAGGATACGTGCCCACCCTTTTCCCTAGACCTTTCCGTCACTGGAAGAGTGGCAATTTTGGCAGCCACAAGGACATCTGGGAAAGAAATGGCAGCCCCTTAACCGTGCCTAAAGCAACTCAGGCAAAAGGCAGCACTGCTGATATTAGGATGTTTAGCCAGGGTTATGGCAAGTGAATAAAACTGATTAGCAGAAAATTCACATAACTGAATAAATAATGCACTCTTTCAGACAATTTTTTAATTAAAGTAGCATTGCTTTAGGCTGTATCTTTCTGATTTTTCTCACCTCAGATCCTTTACTCACATACCCTTGCACTGACCCAGATCCCATCACAGACTGAGCGGGAGAAGTAGAGCAACGAGATGCGTGTCGTGTTGTGTCATGGCCAGACTGAGTGTCTTCCCTGGGCTGAATGGGCATCGTGTGACCTTGCTGGCTGGAGGACAATTGACCCAAGTGAATGAAGACACTTGAAGGAAGGGAACTGGGGTGATGGATGATCTTGCAATAGGCAGAGAAAAAGTTGTTTCTGAGGGGAACTGACTAGAATGAATACTTGAGCTAACTTCATGTAGGCTGTGGCTCCAGTGGGATGTGGGGCTGGTGGTGTTTTGATGGAGATGATTTGGGTGGCAAAATTGAGACGAGGGTGTCTGGGGAGTGGTGGAAGGAAGGGACACTGGCCATGGTATCCGAACAGCCCCAGGACTTGAGGCTGACAGGAGAGAGGGGCTTCTCGGGCCTCAGTGGAGTCCAGACCATCTCAGCTGCACAAGGATTACACGAACCAACCCCTTCATACATTCCACTGTGTACAACACACTGTGGTTCCAGTCAGAAAACGTGGGGGCCAGCCCCGTGGCTTAGCGGTTAAGTGCGCGCGCTCCGCTACTGGCAGCCTGGGTTTGGATCCCGGGCGCGCACCGACGCACTGCTTCTCTGGCCATGCTGAGGCCGCGTCCCACATACAGCAACTAGAAGGATGTGCAGCTATGACATACAACTATCTACTGGGGCTTTGGGGGAAAAATAAATAAATAAAAATTAAAAAAAAAAAAGAAAACGTGGACCCCTGGAGGGGTCATCTAGGAGGATCAGCGATCAGAGGGTGGATTGCTGTATTATTAATAATTATTTTAATCAATAATAATAATTAATAATGCAAGAGACTGCCCACAAACCCCAGTGAGTCTGAGGACCTTGTGAGCTTACTAGTCTTGGCTTGGGTTCCCCAGAAGAAGACCCCGAGACAGGGATCTTGGTACATGTAAATAACGAAGGGGTTGCTCTCAGGAAAAGGGGAGCACAGAAAGCAGGATAGGGCAGGAGAAGGCGCTAGGCCAGGAGGTGGTCTCAGCTGGAGTCTGGCTGCAGCCTGATCTCACGGAGAGCTCCTGAGTGTGAATTACACCATAGAGCCAGCCCCACTTTGAAGCAAGTGGACTGAGCTTTTCAGTCCCTCTGTGAGTGAATCATTGGCTGGGAAGGTAGGCTGGCCTAACCTTCTAGGCCAGAGCAATTTTCTGGAGAAGAGGGGCAGCTGAGGAGGGGCGTCTGTGGGCATTAGCAGCCAACATTCACAGCAGCAGCCTGGTGAAGGGTATTTCCACGGGACACTAACCATGTCTACTATGCTTGTTGTGACTCGGTATCAGATGAGCCTTTCAGGCCTCAAAACTCATATGCTAGGAGATGGGAATCCCTTGCAAACCATGACCCATATGACTACAATTCGACAGTTGAGAGCTAAAATTGACACAAGAAATGCCAGAGCTCTTCCTGGCCCACTCACCAGGGCCCGCAAGGATTCCGTCTCAGCCTGGAGGCTCTGGACTTGGCACGAAGTGTTGTGTAACTCCACCCTGAGGGCAGCAGCCAGCTTCTCTTCCTGGGTCCGGGCCATGCGGGCCACATCTGCCTGTTGCTGTGGAGAGTCAGGGTGAGCAGGGATGAGTCGAGAGCCTAGACCCATCTTGCCCACTCACCCTTTCTGATGCCCACTCCACTGCCTCTAACTCACAGGAAACAGTTGTTAGATTTTAAAATCCCTCTTTTTCTATAGGCATCCTCACCAATGTGTATACAAACATTTCTTTAGTTTGATCATATAATGCATGCAAATAGAATAAAATTCAAAAGATTTTTCTAAAGTATATATAGCAGAAAGTCTCCTTTTCTTTCTGTGCCCTAATTACTGAGTTTTCCTATTTGTAATTCTTATACCTCATTCCAGAAATATTTCATATATTTATAAATAAATATGTATGATCATACCCTCTTGCTTTGGTACTTAATATATCTTAGAAATTATTCTTTATCAGTATATATAGATCAATTACACTCTTTTTAATGGCTGTATAGTATTGCCTTGTTTGGAAGTACAATTATTTAGAAGTCCCCCACTGTTGGACACTTAGATTGTTTCCAGTCTTTTCCGGTTACAAACAATAGTGCAAAGAAAAACCTTACATTCCTCATTTTCCACACATGGGAGTATCTCTGAGGGGTAAATTCTTTCAGTGGAACTGCCGAGTCAAAAGGGTAGGTGTGTGTAATTTTGATAAATGTTGCCAAATTGCCCCTCAGAGAACTTGCTACTCCTTCCAGCACTGCAAGATAGCACCAATTGCCCCACAGCTTCCTCAAAGGAAGGAGTTAGCCAACTTGATCTGATAGTCCCTGTTTCCTTGTAAAAACCCGTCTGGCCACAATTGTGACAGGGGGAAGGTCTGTGTTTTGAACCTTCTCCCCAGAGCAAGATGGACACATTCTGATTCCTCCCCATATATTCAGGGGAGCAGGTCGTCTTTACTGTTGTCTTTGCTGGGGAAAAGGGAAAAAACGAGAGATCACCCCCATTTATCTTCAGTGTGGTCTGACGGAATGTCTCCCAGCCAGTGATGCAGGAGGAAAAAAGTGCTTTCTCTCCTAGGGTACCGGCTTTCTGGATTTTCCATGTTTTCCACATATGAATACTTATTTATAGAATTATGCAAAAATAGTCCAACCTATTTGACTGTGTAAGAAACCCCAAGTCAAAAGGCTCATATCTCAGTACTAGTTCTGCCAGCTCTTGCTGTTTGAGGGCTCTAAAGAGCTCCGCAAATATGTCCATTGAAGGCCCGGGAGCAGCTGAAGGAGAGCGGAAGCCATGAGTCCAGCTCTGACTGGTCAGCCCACGGCTGTGTGTCCCTGGGCCATCATTCAGCCTCTCTGAGTCCCTGTCCCTGCCTATGGAATGTGGACGACAATGACTGGAGAATGATAATCACATGAAGACTATTTCCTGGGGTCACTATGAGGCTTCCATGGGGTTATACATGTGGAGCTTTTAGAACCTTAAAAACATGCAAATATTGGCTGTATAGATTTTCTATATGTAAAAAGTAATAGTAGCCAACAAGTGAGTTTGTAAAAGCCACTATGAGTTGAATATTACTGATGGTAACTAACATGTGTTAAGCACTTACTCTGTGCCAGGTGCTCTGTTAACAGCTTTAAGTCCATAATCTCATTTAATCTTTATAACCCTATGAAGAAAGTATCATTGTTATTCCCATTTTACATGAGGAAACTGAGGCACGGAGAGATTGAGTTATTTACTCAAGTTCATATGGCTTATAAGGGACAGAGCCGGGACTCAAGCCCAGCAAAAGACCCCAGAGCTGTGCTCTTAATCTGTGTTTAACATTGCCACTTCCACCAATCCAACAACTTAGGACCCCGAAATTGGAGTCGTCTTCCCAAAGTGAAGGTGGATCACTCTAAAATATCCTCATTGTCTGCCAAGTCCTCCTGTGATCAGTAACCCCATTTTACTTCCTCTCTTTGGGGTTGGGGCTTGGTCAGATGGGCTGTGTGGGTGGGTGGGAGGCAGGAGAGAGGGTGACCTGGCAAATACATGCAGTCAGGCGATGAGGCTACACAGAGTGGGCGGGGGGCAGCCGTGAGCTGGAGCCTGTTAAATATTCAGGAATTTTGTAAGCTGGTTGTTAAACACAGCCATCATTAAAAATTAAATTATATCAGCTTATAATTAAGTTATATTTAAAAAGGTAATAGATACTCAAAACACATCACTTGCTAATTATTTACATTTTATCATTATCTACACTATTGAGGTTATTTACATCGATGGTGCCTGTGTGGTGAGAATAACACACAGTGGGGTGCTCTTGTTCATCTCTGCCCAGCTCTGTGCTCATTTACATCAAGTTAGTAGTTTGAAATCAGCCATGGTGAGAGTATTTACACCATGGAAATTGGCAAACTCCACAAATTAGGGATTGAATTATTGTTTTGTTGATTGTCTAGACTTAAGAAAGAGATGCAGAAAATGTTAATAATGCAGATTAAATTCAAAATTGGGTCATATCTGTAGCTGTTGCATTGTGAATAGCACAAAAATTAGAGGGAATATTCTTCCAGTATTTGAAAACTATTATCTTATTTGCAAAGAAGTTACATCATTGATGAATAAACCCATTAAGATCAAGGAAAATATCAATCAAAATTCATATCAGAGCGATCCTCATTCATCATTGATGTGAGTGACTTTTTGCTTAATCAGATATTAATATTCAAGCATTTTTCTGTAGTCTGACTTTGTGACGCTGTTGTGGATGATAGAATTATAAAACGGCTGGCTAACTTTGCAAGAAATGGCAAGTCACACTGAAGTTATAGGTGCAAATGGAAAAGCAAAGTAAGTATATTATCTTAAAATTTATGTTATTTCTAAAATTGTCTAAAGAAAACATCAGCAGAAATTGCCATGTTGCCTTTAAGTGGTATTGTGAGTTTGACTGGCACATAAATCATATGCTCACATTTCCCCCCAGAGAGCAGTTGTGAACCATCACCAGCACACATGGGTAGGATTCGGGTGTGAGTAGAAGCCAAATCCCATGGAGGGCGAGTTTCATAGCTTTGGTAGGAGGGTCTGGGGTAAAGCTGCTGGCAAAGGCTGTAGCCACAGCCCCTATACAATCTGTCCCTCCTCTCAGCTCAGATAATGAGTGGCTTGTATTCAGTGGTTCAGAGGTACATGCTGGTCCCTGGATGATTGAATCCCCATGTTCTAGTTTCATTAGCAAAATGCTGTACCCAAGTGGCTCCCAACATTCTTGGACAACCAGCACGGTTTTTCACATATCTCAGTACTAATTCATGCTATTTTTATGTAAACCAATTCACTTTTTCTTTGTAAATAAGTGTGTTTAAAATGGAAACTGTAGATAAGTTCTCAAATTTTAATATGCATCAGCATCATCTGGGGGATCTTGTGAAAATGCAGGTTCTGAGTCAGGATATCCTGAGTGGGGCCCAGGAATCCGCATTTAAAACTCCCACATGATGGCTGGTCCATGGAAGAAAAGTTCTAGATTGCTACAGAAATGGATAAAATTGTATCACTTGCCACAGATAGAAGATAACTGAAAAGTTAATAACATTAAAACAAACCAATATTATTACATTCTAGCAAATGTTCTTGCCAAGTTGCTGAGTCCCAAATCCTGCTTTCTCTTTGTTGAAAGGTGAGATTAATAACTATAAGAGAAGAGGTAGTGACCTACCAGCACCAAACGGAAAATTTCTTACACAGTTTAATTAAAATTGAAAGAGAAAAAGAAATTAATTTGATCACTATGAGTTTCCGTGTCATTTTACATCATGCCCATACCTTCCCAAATCAGCTTACCACGAGTGAAACTTGCTCTTCGTTCGGGGACAGTTAATTGCTTTAACTCACAGAAAAGTATTACATGTTCTTCTTCAATGGCTTTTTAGATTTGTGCTTTCTGGGTATTGTAATAACTCTACTTCTGTTTCCATTTCAACCCAATGCCTTCAGAGTTCTCCTCACAGGCCAAATGGAAGTGTGTGATTCTAGACTCTGAGGATAGGAAGGCAGGACTATGTTTTGTTGCTCAGTGCAGTTGCTAGGATGTGTAAGGAGATTCAAATAGGTTGGTTTCCAGGCTTTCAAGCCAGCTTGAAATCTTGGCTCCACTGTGCAGGAGCTGAGCTGCCATGTTTGTACTCTATGTATATTTCTGCGACAGGAGAGCATGTTGACATTTTGAAATATGGTAAAAATTTTCAAATTAAAATAACTTTAAAATTAAACTTGCATGTTATTGCATGTGCAGGACGGATGTGAGAGAAGAACTGCAGCGGGCTTTTGAGTAAGTCAGAATGAAGTATTTGAGAGTCTCCAATTGGAGGGGAAAAGAGCCATCTCCAAACCCAACCCACTGTGCTGATTAGCATTGCCATTCTCAAAAACACCCTTGGCCATGACCTGGAGGCGGAAGAAATGCCACTTTGTAGTGTGAGGGGAGAGGGAGAGCTTCGGAGGAGGCAGAGTATGGAGAGCAGCGATGCAGGTGTGTTCAGAGCAGAACATGTATCCAGGATGAGTGCTCCGGGGTTGAAATGTGTATTCTGCCTTTTCCCAAGTGGTTGCTGTGTGGGTTTCAGCAAGCCACTGGAGCTCTCTGGTTTTTGCAGCTGGTGAACAATAGCTTTATAAGAGCATTGCTCTGCCGCAGAGTACAGCTAACTGCCTTGCCCTTAGCTTCTTAGATCTCATGGGATCGTGCTGACCCCTTTATGTTCACTCTCATGGAGAAAGGGAAAGTGATGGACCTCTTGGGGATGCATGGGCTCCCAATCTTGTATCACAGAGGAATCTTATCCTACAAGGAGGGCACAGAATCGTGGTTTGGAAAGATCATGACAGAAGTCTGACATAATCTTTTGGTCCCTCAGGGCAAAGGCCTCTCAACCTCACATTCCACAAGATGTCACTTGCTCATTCTTAAAGAAGAAAATGAATCAAGGTTCCCCCACTCCATGTAATCTGTCCAGGTCAGCCTAGCAGTTAAGATTGTTGCTTCTGGAGTCAGAACATGTGGTTTGAATCCCAGCTCTGCCACTTTCTAACTGGATGATCTTGGGTAAGTTACCGAGCCTCTCCATGCCTCAGTTTCCTCCTCTGTAAATGGATAAAATCACAATACCTATGTCATGTTGGGAAGATTAAGTGAAAACAGGCCTGTCAAGTGCTTAGAACACTGTCTGGCACTTGGTAAATGCCCAGTACATGCTTTGCGCGTGCTGCTTTTGTGGTGCATCTCATTCTGCCTTGTAGAAGAGTGGTCTTTCCGTCCATTGCCTCCCATCTGCGCCCCAGCCAACCTCACACTAGATTATAGGTACCGTGTGTGCAGGGACAACTTCTTACTCACCCCTCTTTCCCCCCTGGGGACCTAACATGGCTTTTTACACCTAGGACATGCCCAACAATGTTTATTGAAGGTCTACAACATGTCCCAGGTACTTGCTAGGGACTACAGAAGAGGAGGATCTACCAGGAATGGAATTAAATCAAATCTCATTTTCATTAGGAGGATTAGTTATCATTATCATAACAATTATAAGTCACTTTACAGTCACACGCTATCATATAAACATTATTTAGCTAAGGATAGCTTTTGACAGGCAGCACACACCCGCCTGACCTACCCCAGCCAGATGTAGGATTTATTTGGGAGAGGGCTGGATGCCATCCAGTCTTCACCAGAGACATGCGTTCTCCTTAGTGGGAATTAAAAAGAAGTGCATGTCTCCCTCAGTGAAACTTCAACATTGGCAGAAGAGCTGGCCTGCGGAGGCTAAGCCAAGTTCCTCCTTGACTTTATACAAGAGCTGCCTGGCTGTTGAAACTGCTCTCTTTAGGGTGTAGGACCAATTCCCAGCCTCAGTCAAAGCTGCCGGAGGAAACACAGAGGAGCACGTGGCTCTGGGGACTTGCTTCTCCCTTGGTCGTACGTAAGCACACCCTGCTGATGAAGGCGGCGGAAGAGGCTCAGCAATGAGCGCAATTCTGAAAAGAAGGATATATTTTTCTTCTTAAAATAATTATTGGAGAAGTCTAAATGACAGTATTTTCGTTCTGATTCATGGACATCATCCCATCCCTAAGAAGCGCCTCCTCTCTTTGTCCCTTCTAGGAGACTAGTAAGTGTTGAATACGAACACACTACCTTAATTTCTCAGCGGTTTGGGTTGTTTCATCTTTGCAAATCTCTTATTTTAGAAGTAAGGTCCCTACATTTTTTCTGGGAAACAGCTACTGTTATGAACTATCTAAGGTAGCTTTGAGATCAGCAGAATCAGGAGGCCAGGGGCGGGCATTCTTTGAAGCCAGGGACTTTGTGTCCACAGTACCAAGCACAGGGGCTGGCATCTGTTTCGTGCATGATAAATGGAGTCTGAATGGGTGGGTGAGTGAAGATTCCTGGTAGAAGGTGTGAGGAGGAGGTTGCGATGTTGGGTGATCCCCTATATAGATAGTCTCTCAAATATTGGTTGTCGACCAGTTGTGGGGTTGAAAACACAATATAGAAGATGAGGGCCTGGGAGTGCCCTCTACAATGTGTGTGGTTGTAAAGATCAGGGTAGGGTAAAGAACAGGCAAAGGATAGGCAGTGCCTACCTCAATGAGACAGTTTCTTTTTTTTCCCTTTTAATAACTACTCTGACTCCCCCCAGACTGCCCCCCACCCCCGCCGCCCCGTTTCACCACCTAGGATACACTACTGTAGCATACAGCTATAGGAACAAAATCCTGGCCTCCTGGCTCCTATAATAACCTTTCCTTATTGGCTAACAATATCTTTTGAAAGCTAGCTGGCACTACCATAAATTAAGTAAAAAAACAAGTGACAAGCTAGGAGCATATTTGCAACTTCTATCACATAGAGAGGACTAATTTCTCTAATGTACAAAGAGCCAATACAAACCAGTAACAGAAAGTACAAGACCTAATAAAATGGGCAAAAGATATGCTCTGATAGTACACACCAAGCAAATATGGGCGAAATGCAGCATGTAAAAAGATGTTCCACCTTCCTCATAATATGAGAAATGCAAAAATAAAACTACACTGAAAAACCATTTTTTTTTTTTTGTGAGGAAGACCAGCCCTGAGCTAACATCCGATGCCAATCCTCCTCTTTTTTTGCTGAGGAAGACTGGCCCTGAGCTAACATCCATGCCCACCTTCCTCTACTTTATATGGGACGCCGCCACAGCATGGCTTAACAAGTGGTGCGTCGGTGCGCGCCCAGGATCCGAACCAGCGACCCCGGGCCACCACAGCTGAGCGCGCACACCCAACTGCTTGCGCCACCGGGCCAGCCGCATGAAAGACCATTTTTTATCTGTAATATCAGCAAAGGTCACAAAGTGTGAGAACTCACAGTATTGGCGAGGATGTGGGGAAATGGGCACCCTCAAACGTTTCTGATGAGAATATGAATTGTTACAACCTTTATAGAGGGTAATTTGGCAATATTTATCAAAATTACTGATGCATATAATTTTTTGTGTGTGTGAGGAAGATCAGCCCTGAGCTAACATCCAATGCCGATCCTCCTCTTTTTGCTGAGGAAGATTGGCCCTGGGCTAACATCCGTGCCCATCTTCCTTTACTTTATATGGGACGCTGCCACAGCGTGGCTTGACAAGCAGTGCGTTGGTGCGTGCCCGGGATCCGAACCTGCAAACCCCCGGGCCTCTGAAGCGGAGTGTGCGCACTTAACCGCTCCGCCACCAGGCCAGCCCCATGATGCATATAATTTTTGACCCAGCAAGTCCACATCTATGAATTTATCCAACAGATACTTTTCTACATTGGGAAATGAGGGACATACAAAGTTAGTGATTAGTTTTATTTATAATAGCAAAAGATTAGAAGCCACTTAAATATTCATCAGCAGGGCACAGGTTAAATAAATCCTGGGAGATCCATTAGCTGGAACAGGGGTTGGCAACTTTTTCTGTAAAGGGTCAGATAGCAAATTTCTTAGGCCTGGCAGGCCATATGGTCTCTGTTGCAACTATTTAACCCTGCTGATGTGGTGCAAATGCAGCCATAGACCATATGTAAATGAATGGACATGGCCATGTTTGAATAAAACTTTATTTGTAAAAAACAGGCAGTGGGTCAGATTTGGCTTGTGGGCCATAGTTTACTGCCCCCTGTGGTATAATATCATGCAGCTAAAACGCAGTATGTTCTGAATACTACTATTTGTGTAAAAAGAGAGAGAGAAAATATGTACATATTTCCTCGTACATGCATAAAATATCTCTGAAAGGACACGTAGGAAAAGGATAACATTGGTTGGCCCCATAGAAAAGAACGGGGTGCCTGGGACATGAATTGGATGACACTTTTCACTGTATATCATTTTGTACATTTTGAATTTTGAACCAAGTGAAAGTATTATATACTAAAAATGCTTAAATAAAATAAAAGTAAATAAAAAAAGAAATAAAAGCAAGCTGGGACCCTTTCGCAGGGCGTGCTCTGGGACATACTATGAGCTGTATGTCATATACATGTATATGTAGAGTTGCTAGCTGACTCCCAGTGCCTGCTGTGAGCACAGCCGCGTAAACCACGGCTTATTTGACTGAGGAACCATCGGGGATTATAGCCAACTCATCAACACACAGGGCCCCTAGATTACAGATGCTCTCAGGGGTTCTGCTCTCTCTATTCTCCTTGAAAGGAACTCTCCCAGTTGGCTATCACGGCAATACTACAGCAGGCCATCTTGTAGTCTAGAGCCAGTGGCCTCAGCTGAGCAGCAGAAACCCATTTTAACCCAATTTCATATATCCTAGAAAATATTGACTCTTTATGGTAAAAGCAAGCAAAGAAAAGGCATAGACACAGCAGCCTATATAAAATATTTGCCCTTACAGAACAGATTATTGTTTGTGGATATAGGTGACATGGAGACATGTTACCCAAGGTTTCTAGTCTCCTCATGGATAGATCTAGACCTATGCTGTCCAAAATGATAGCCACTAACCACATATAGCTATTTAAATAAAAACTAATAAAAATTAAATTAAATTAAAATTCAGTTTCTCAGCTGTATCAGGCACATTTCAAGTGCTCAACAGCCACGTGTGACCAGTAGCTACCATACTGGATTGCTGCACAGACTATAAAATAAATAATAAGGTAAGTGATACAAGTACCAGGTTTAGAGTCTGTCCTTTATGGTTGTGAATAGATATCATAGAACACTTCCATCATTGCAGAAATGTCTATTAGAGGGCACTGCCGTAGTCAATCTCTAATCTCTTCCAGCTCTAAGACTGTTAATAACCAGAAACTTTGCAATTCATCTCAATCTGTTCACCTCTCTTCATTCTTAACTATCTCCACAATCTGTCATCCTGACGGTTTAAGGCATGATGGTTACAGCTCAGATAAAGTTCTTGACCACAAATGCCTTAAACTGATCCGGGGCAGGCTCAGACCTACTGTCAGAGCGGATAGCAAGGGAGCAACCTCTTCGATACAGAGTTCCTGGCCCCTAGGGACTCTTAAAAGGGGGCTAAGTTCTCTCTCATGGTTGCCTCCCACCCCACCACACCAGCTTGTGCTGGTGATTGAATAAGGCTTTGGTAATTGTACACACCGTTGAGCTGCAGTGAAGGAAGGACAGAGAGAAGAGGCTTCTGGGAATGAGGGTGTGGAGCCCTTCCAAGGAAAGGAAGATCCCAGGGAGGAGGTTAAGAAGGTGGAATGGAGCCTGCTTTGCTGGGAGCAGACTGCAGGCCAGGCTTAGGGCCAGGGATCAAAGACCTCTCAGTGCCTAGGCTGAGAAATTGGACAAGGAAGAGAGGACTCCCCCTGGAGGAGGCAGGCTGAAGGCAGCGCTGTCCACCTGGTAGAGGAGGCAAGACAGCAGGAGGCAGGGAGGGACGTGGTCTCAGTTCTCTGCTGCAGTACTGGCTGGCCTGGTGTGGTGGGCAGAAATCTGGGATGGCCTCCACGGTCTCTGCCCTCAGGTGTTATGCCCATGGTTAGGTTACGTTCTAGGACAAAGGTGAGGGGATTTTGCAGATGTAATTAAGGTCCCAAATCAATTAATTTTGAGTTGATCTAAAGGAAGTGTCCTGGGTGGGCCTAACTTAATCAGATGGATGCCTTCAAGGGGTGGTGCTCTTCTGCTGGCCTTGGAGGAGCAAACAGCTGTGTTAGGTGCTGCCTATGGAGAGGGGCAGCCTCTAGGGGCTGAGGGCCTCAGTCCTGCAACTGCAAGGAGCTGAATTCTGCCCATAACCTGAATGAGCTCAGAAGATGAGAATGCAGCTCTGGCTCATACCTTGATGGCAGCCTGGTGAGCCCCTGAGAGCAGCGGACCCAGTTAAGCCATGCCTGGACTCCTGATTGTAGAAACAGTGACATAATCAATGTATGTTGTTTAAAGCCACGAAGTTTCCAGTAATTGGTTACAAAACAGTAGAAAATGAATACACTTCACTATCTTGGGGGAGGACCTCCAGTCCCATCAATGGGCACACTGAAGGGGGAGAGGTCAACCTTCTGAACCCTAAGCAGCTCTGTTCAGACACTTTGGAAGCCCTTAGCCTGCAGGTTGGCCCTGTTTCCGGGAGATTGCACATTGTAAGGAAAAGGTCAGTTGGAAGAGATATTTGAATATATTTATCATAATGGACTGACATTCACATGAAAGACAATAACTGCATAATATTTTTGAAAGTGTCTCTTTGGCTACTTTAAACATCACTTTCCTGTTGGTGATAAAGGACCTTTGAAATGGTCACATCTGTGGAAGAAAAACTTGGTGGAAATAGCCTGTCTGCAGGGATCCTAGAAGCTCTCGCCTCTCTTTCTCCTCCCTCCCTTCCTCCTTTCCTGCCTCCCTTCCTTTCTGATAGCAGTAAACACATCTGTGAAGTGTGAATAACAGTAGTTCCTGCTTTTGAGGCTGTGGTGAGAATTGAAAGAGCAGAAGGATGTCAAAAGTCTAGCCAGTACAAATGGCCTCATAGGGTTATCAATCTTATTTTCGAATGTTAGGTCTTTTTAAACAACGACTGATGGAGTGATTTCAACGTACCCACAAGCTCCATAAAAGTTTAAGGGAGATGGGCACTGTGAGATCTTAATCCGACCAAGGTCAGGGTGGAGCATACTTGCATTTGGGACTCTCTTTTGTTTGTCACTCTACAGAATGGAAATGTCTCAGCATATGAATCCTAGGAAACAGGTGAATGATGGCGGCCCTTCGGTATTCCCCAAGGTGGCCTTTTTAAGGTTGTTGGTTGCAGATTGGGGAATGTATTCCATGGTTGGCCAGGACGTCTGGAGGGTGGTATGGCACGTCATGGGTTTCCCAAAGCATCTCCAAATACCCTGAGTTGGGTAACCACAACAAATAGAAAAGGAAGCGCCAGTTTTTAAGACCTCCAGAAATTCTCTGGACCAACCCGATCCCCCCAAACACTGAAGCATACAACTTGAGAAGCACCAAAAACTGGACCACCAAGTTTCCCAACATCCATGACACCGTGCCTGGACAGAACATATCCAGAACCTCTTTATAAGCTTTTAATGATTAAAAAATAAGGAGAGCCGGCAGATAAGCTGTAGCAGATGCTGAGGGCATCCACCTTTATCCCTCAAGCCTTGACGCCTTAGTTCTTCTAGCTTCCTTCCTGCTGCCAGATTCTGCACCTCTTTGCTGAGGGAGCTTGTTCTGAAGTCTTTGATAGGTCACTCTGCTAGCAGTGGCAGAGGGTTGATGGGAGGTAGTACCACTACCCCATCTTTCTCACCTTCCCCTTCTCTAGTATTCTGTTCTGTTCCCCAGAACCCCCGGGGTACATGCCAGTCTCCCACAGTGATGCCTAGTTGGATAATGCCTTCTTCGTTGGTTCCCTTCTCTGCTTCTCCTCTACCAGTATTGTGGGTCCCTACCCCCAACTTCCAAAAAAACCACCTGCGCTTCAATATTTGTCTCAGGATCAGTTTCTGGGCAAAGCTAAACAAAGACATAAATTAATCATGCCAATTAATTTTCAGCCTCCCCAGGCTGAAAGGTAATTGAATACATGTTTATATTCTCTCTACAAAAGGTTTTGAAAGCAGTGTGTGCTAAGCCATTTCACATTTATGCTTGGCTGCCAAGAAACAGACAAGAGAAGCTCCCGATGGGAAAAAGTCAGCCCCCGAGGGCATGACTGCAACTGACAAAACTATTTATTGGAGGATTTCTGGCTGTCAGTTCTGATCTCTGTTGATGATCAGAGGAATTCACTCATTCTGAAAATATTTTCTGAGCTCCACCTCTCTGCAAGAGGCCCAGGCAGCAGTGGCCAAACTAAAACAAGAACTGTTTTCTCTGAGATGCAGCTTTCAGATTACTCTATTAAAAAAACACTAATGAATCTGTTCAGAATTAATGTTTGAATTACTGTTGTGCTGGTGATGATTCTCAAGAGGGTGAGGGGTGAATAATAATGACTAGGGTTTTTTTCTTTTTCACAGTATGCTGGATTTATTTCTGTTAATTACAATGCCCCTACCCGCTTGCCCAAAGAAATAATCACTATAGTGTGGTATACACTCAGGAGTGTTGGGACAGAAGCAAGTTTGCAAACTACTGGGCCACTGAGATTTAGGTTTGGGAACTGAGTCAAAGAAACGACAGCCCAATGTGGAGAAAAGGTCCCTGGACCCAGAGCCAGGAGAGCTGAAGGATAGCGCTACCAAGTAGCTATGTAACCTCAACTACCCTCTCCGGGTCTCAGTTTCCTCACCTCTAAAAGGAGGGAATGGGATTGGATGGTCTCTAGGGTCATTAATTGTAAATATTCATGAGTCCCCTAAAGAAGAAGCAGTGGACCAAAATCAAGTCTATAGTTTGGCTTCACTTTACCCCCTCCTCTTCCCCCTTCCTCCTCACTTTCCTCCCACCTCTCACTCAGTTGTAGGGGCTGTACTTTGTGGAGTTACCAGGCACTATTTGCCATAAAAAGTGTTTGTAGTGACTTGGCCCAAGGAATTGAAGGTTAGAAAGAAAAGAAGCTGTTGAAAAGGGGAAAGGATGGAGAAGGGGGGGAGTGAAAGGAGTTTTCTGGGCTGGAGAACACTGGGCATCCAGACGGTAAAGATCCTGCTGGGAAGGTTCTTGTTGATAAATGGCAGGCAGGGGTTTGAGGGGGCCTGGGAGAAGATAGAACAGGAAAGGTCCTCTAGGTTTTCTTTTAGTAGTTTTTATAAACTCTCGTGGTCCTCAGCCCTGGCTGTGTATTAGAATCATCCAGAGAGCTTAAAAAACCACGAAGTCCCTCTCCTTCTGATTTAATTGGTCTTGGATGGGGCCTGGGCATGGGCATTTTTGAAAATGCTCTGAAATAATTCTGCTGTGCAGCCAGGATTGAGACCCACTAAACGGTCACCAAGAGTGCAGGAGCAGCCTGCTTGCCTTCTCTCAAATAGCGACTTTATTTTTCCTACTTGCTTCATGCTCTCCTTCCTGTTCTGCTCTTTTCATCTTCTGCCTCAAAATTCCAAAGTCATGCATGAGTGGGAGACGGAGAAGGGAAGAACAAACCCTATGCATTCCATTTTCTGGTTAATTCCTTCATTATTTATGAGGTTTAATAAAAGATGTTTTTCCTCCATGAATATAATTCATACTACTTAAGAAAAACTTGAGAAATACTCAGAAACAAGAAAGAAAACACATCTCAACATCTCAAAGAGGTCCCTCACTCAAAGACAACCACTGCTAACACCGTTACACGTTAGTGTTTTCTTTCTAATCTTTTCTGGATGCCTAGTTTCTTTGTTTGAATGCTTTACCCTACTCCGTGTACCACAGGTTGGCGAACTGCAGCCCGCAGGCCAAATCCAGCCCACCTCCTGTTTCTATAAATAAAGTTTTATTGGAACACAGCCATGCTCATTTGTTACTTTTTCTCTACGGCTGCTTTCATACGACAGTGGCCGAGTACAGCAGAGACGGTCCAGCCCAGGAAGACTAAATATTTATTATCTAGTCCTTTACAGAAAAAGTTTGTTGGCCCCTGGTATATACCATTCTATACTCTCTTTTTCCCTTCATTTTACCTTATTGCATGAGCATTTCCCATGTTGTCATAAATGCTTCATAAATATCATTTCTAATAACTGCCCGCTATTTCATTGCGTGGTTAGGTTGTGGCTTAGTCTTTCTCTTATTATTAAACATTTATGTGTTTTTCTCCCCAGTTTTTTCACTCTTATAATGAATGCTTTGGTGAGTATATTTGGATGTAAACTTTATCTGTGTTTTCAATTATTTCTTTAGGATAGTGTCCAGATTATTCAACTGGTGGGTAGGGGCATTCTAAGACTCTTGAAACATATCATCATAGCCCTTATTCAAAGACGTCATACTAGTTTGTGCTCCCCAATAATTCAGGAGAGAACCTACTTCTTCACATACTTTCCAGCATTATCACTATTTTAAACATTCTCTGCATTTAGACAGGTAACCAAAAAGCTATTATTTTAATTTGCATTTATTTAATGTCTAAAGAGATTGAAATCGTTGCATTTTTTTCTTTTGCATGTTGACTGCTTTTCATCTTTGCTCGGCCTCCTTCTGCACAGGGCAGAGTGGAGGATGCTAGTCCTACCTCTCACCTTGGCTTGGAGCAAGGCTCCTGCCTCCACCCGGTTCTTTTCGACATCTCTCTCCCAGTGAATTCTGATCGTCTCAAGGATGTTGTCCAGACCAGTGCCAATGGGAACATCCATTTTTTCCAGCTCAGATCCTGCCAACTGTTTGTACAGCATTTTCACATCCTGAAAATGACAATATACATCTCAGGTGAGTTCCAGAGTGGAAAGAAAAGACATGGAATTCTAGCCAGCAGAGGCCCAGCTCTGTTGGCAATACTTTTGCTTCTCATTTTGCTACTGCCAAATATGGGGCTTCACAGAGACTGGCCCGATCCTCTTCCCAGCATAGCACTGTGTTCTCTTTTCCCAAGGATGTATTTCTTAGGCTGGTCTTCACAAGCTCAGGCCCACCCAATGCAAAATTCAAAATAAATAAGTAACAAAATAACGACACAGAGTAAGCAACAACAGCAAGATGAAATTTACGAATTGCACAAAGTCAGAGTAGGCTGAAAGAGATTTAAAGATAACTTTGGAGTCTCTAGAGGGTTACTATGGGAGAGTGACAGACTCCTGAGCTAAGAACAGGAGCGAGTGGGCTTATTGGCTCCTGGTCAGCTTAAGGTTGGACAAATGAAGGAACTTGCCAACATGAGCATGTTAAGTGGGTTTTGACTTTTTCCACTGCAGGCATTTTAGATCTCAGATCAGACAGTGACCTGTGTGAGGTGGTTTAGAATCAGTGTGGTTCTGCAGGGAACTGGACTGCTCCCCATTGGAGGTCCCCTTCAGTCCTGTCACTCAATGATCTGACCTAATTTCATTAGCGAGTGTGTGTAAACCACAGCCTGGATCCACCCGCAGAGTTATTTTGTGTATCCTATACAGTGAAAAGAAAGATCTGAACTAGAATACCTTGAGGAAGAGGATGCTCCCTGCAATTCAACACAGGTTCCATCACTTGCTATTGCCTGGACCTGCTGCCTCCCCCATTTATGTGCCAGCCTGGGCCTGAAGCCATTTGAGTTTGCAACTCCCAGGGTAACCTGACCCACCACAAGGACTGAAAGTATTTTACTGGAATTTTCCCTGCAGCCCTGGGTAAGCGACGTGGAGAGGCCGAGATGCCCTACCATCACCTGTGTTGTGAAGGTCGGCCAGACAGGTGAGCGCCTCTGGTCCTGTAGCCAACCCAGCATCGCCCCAGCCCCCACCTACCTCTTCATAGCTCCTTGACAGAAAGCCAAAGTCTTCTTTCAGCCTTTCTATTTGACTTTCCAGATCCATTTTTGTCAAATTAGCTTCATCGATGACTTTATACAGAGAGTTAATTTCCTCTTCTGCTACCTTTCGAAATGGCTGCTCATTTTCATACCTGCGGATAAAGGAACTTAATCAGCGTAGCTGGGCAACCCAGAAGAAAAAATAATCAGATTATAAATGTTACCAACAGGCCAATTATGTGATCGTTAGACAATGAAGGTTAAAAGTCACTGTTCCAACAGCTTTCAGGGCACTGTTAATGCAATTGTTACGTGTTAATTTATTAAAATGAAAGCGATTCTAGGGAAAGCTTCTCCAGGAGTTCAGATCCAGGTAAGGGGATCTGGCATCATCATTGTTATTCTGATTTGTCATCCTTTTCACCTGAGGATCCTTTAACAAACATTACTGAGAATCTGCTAAGTACCAGGCCATGTGCTGGTGATCCCAAAATGAAGAATGTGGTTTCTATCCCCGAAGAGCCCATGTGAAATTTCAGGAGTGTGGCCGCAAATGCCTTCAGGGGCCAAGTGGGGAATGTAGATGAGGGAAGAGGGCCAGGTCTGGGCAACAGGGAGAGATGGGGACTGAAGCCCGTATGACAGATCGCACTTCACCTAACGGGGGCTGCCCCTCAGTGCCTCCCCACTGCTGCTGTGTGGGAAGGGGTATGCCAGTTTTCTTCAAGAGAAATAGGAAACCTGGATTTATATGTGAAATATCCAGAGTTTTAAAAACTTACAACTTATACAATAACATACATGTACACGTGTGTACACACATACTGACACAAGTCTGAAACTGCCCACTCTGAGTTCTTTCAATCTCTCGTTTGTACAAGGCCTTCTTTCTAAAAACTACCCAACAACTTTGCCAATTTCTCCCAATGTCACTCCTTTCCTTCCATGGCCAGGAAGGCAGCTCTTGTGAAAAATGCTCAGGGGTTCTAGTTGACAGAGGCCCAATGGAAACCGCAGAAACCCAGCTGTACTACTCAGCCAAATTTCACACCTTACCTTCATCCATCCATCGAAGGAAGAAATCTCACACCTCTCATTCCTCTCAAAGCATCTTAGGGTCTTAAAATTTTATGGGACTTTAGCTTTCAGCTATTCAAACTCCTACCCAGTGACAATCCCTTGATGGCATTCTTGATAGGTGATCATGTAGCCTCTGCTTGAATGCTTCCAGTGATGAGGAACTCGTCACCTCCCAAGGTCACCATTCCATTTTGGAACAGCTCTATTCATTGCAAATTTCTTCCTTCAAGACCTTAAATCTCCATTCCTGTAAGAGTCTTGAGTTCCACCCTCTGCAACACCCAAAATTAGTCTAATCTTTCCTTCTGTCAGTCCTACAAATATTTAGAGACTGTCTCTTACGTCACACTCTCGTCCCTCGTTCCCACCCTCCCTACATCTCCAAGGCTTTTGTTCCTCATGTTAAACATTCCCAGTTCCTTCCTCCATTTTTCGTATAAATTGGTCTCCACGTCCCTCATGCGGGGGCAGGGACTGTGACCTTTCGATGTTTGTATCTCCAGTACCCAGCTCCAGGCTTCAGGTAGATTTGTGGAATGATTAGAAAAGCTCCAGTTGGTCCAGGTCCTTCTTAAAATGCGGTACAGAGCACGGAATGCAGAACTCCAGATGCTGCCCGATCAGCTCAGAGTCCCGGGGGACTGTCTGCTCCTTTGTTTAAGCCTTTTAATTCTATTGATCGTGGACCCTAAGATTTGCTTTATGGATTTTTGTTTGTTGTATGCTTGTTCATTAGATTTTGACCAGCTGTGTTTGCTGCTTACTAATATTGGGTCTCCTGTCAACTAGAACCCCTGAGCATTTTTCTTCTTTTCTTTTTTTTGTGAGGAAGATCGGCTCTGAGCTAACATCCATGCCCATCCTCCTCTTTTTGCTGAGGAAGATGGGCCCTGGACTAACATCTGTGCCCATCTTCCTCCACTTTATGTGGGACGCCGCCACAGCACGGCCTGACAAGCGGTGCGTCGGTGCGCCCCCGGGATCCGAACCCAGGCCGCCAGCAGCCGAGCGCACACACTTAACCGCTACGCCACTGGGCCGGCCCCCCTGACCATTTTTCATAAGAGCTGCCTTACACCCAATTTCCCTCCTCCTGGGTGCACCTGGTGTTTGAACCCAAAGGAGGAGTTCATATTTACCATCTTTCAGTTTCACTGGCCCATTGTTCCAATGTGTTGGGATCATTCTGAATCCTGATTCCATCATTCTACTCCTCATCGCCCCTGCTGGCTTTGCATCTCCTGCCATTTTGCCACGCCTACTTTTATGTACCTTGCGGTTCAAAATAGTAAATGAAGGAACCAAGGACAGAGCCCTGTGGCTTACCACCAGAGACTTTTCTCAGGGTTGGACCTGCACCTTTGAATCAGCACTTGGGAGATGGTTTCTGAAGCGTTTTTCTGCACTCTATATATAGGATCAGATTTTCTACACAAATGTATTCTTTATGGAGGATTGTATTCTTATTAACATTTAATCCTTTTGGAAACAAGCTCTGTCCTTCCAGCTAAAATGAAAACCCACCCATATCACTGGGATTCGTCTCTGTTAACCCAAGCTGGAAGAATCCCCCATGTGCCTCTGGAATCCTGTTTTGTTCACCTCTCCAGGGAGCCTGGTTCCTTCCAGGATATGCTTCATCTTAGGTGTCCTATAGACTTGGTTTTGGAAGCCCACTAAGGATTAGAAATATCTCTGTGATATTCCCCAGGGCTGCTGTTAAGCTTTTAGCTTTCTCTTGCTATACTCTTCCCCCTTCCCCTTCCATTTTGAAGTCTTCAATTAGCGTCTCTGTGCTCATGACATCCGGAACTGTCTTGTCTTGACCTGCAGGCCACTCTGGCTCAGCATCTTCAACAGCATCCCATGATTTCTGCTTGGTTGCTCCATCATCGGCTCAACTCAGCTTGCTCAAAACCAAACTCATTAGCTACCCCTGAATTTTAGACAAGCTTTCCCTCCCCAATTTTCTATTTCAGTAATAGAACCACAAATCTTCTAAATTACCCGAGTTCAAAACATGGAAATTACCTTTGCCTTCTCTTTTCAGGCTGTATGTGTAGATAGTTGTTAAATCCTGCCACTTATTTCTTCGACCCATCCCTCAAGTCTGCCATTGCTACCATCCCAGGCAGACCCTGAGCTATAGCAGTCTCCCATTGTCTTGCCAGACCTACAGTACTGCCCGCAGAGTGACCATCCTTAACCACATTGAGTCACTCCTGTGCTCAGAAGACTTAAGTGTCATCCTCTGGTCCCTCCATAATATGATCTCACTTTACTTTCCAACCACTGCTCCCAGTACAGACCTTGCCCCTCCATCGGTCCAGTCTCTTCACTACCATTGTTTCTTGCTCATTTGCCCTGCCTCTCCTCATCACCAATATGCAGCTGCCTTTAAGCTAAAGTCTGGTCATGATGAGCCCCCGCTCAAATCCCTTCTATGGATCTCCTCTCAGATAATCTCTAAGCTCTTTGGTATGGCTCACACGGTCCTCCAGGATTTGGTCTCTCCCTGGTTTTCAAGCGGCATTGGCTGTCCCTTGTAGGGCAGCAGAATTTGCTACCCCAAAATGTGTCTCTTTGGCTTGATTTTTTTTTTTGGTGAGGAAGATTGACCCTGAGCTAACATCCACTGCCAATCTTCCTCTTTTTGCTAAGGAAAATTAGCCCTGAACTAACATCTGTGCCCATCTTCCTCTATTTTATATATGGGATGCTGCCACAGCATGGCTTGATGACTGGTGTGTAGGTCTGCACCCAGGATCCAAACCAACGAACTCTGAGCTGCTGAAGCAGAGCGTGCAAACTTAACCACTACACCACTGGGCCTGCCCCTATTTTTAAGAATAAAAGACTCAGGAAGAAACTTTGACCTCCCCACTAACTGCCTAAAAGATTTTAAGATAGAAGGCCTGTTCCAAGAAGGAGCTATCACCATAGATAACTATAGCATGACATGAACTAGATGAGGTAGACAGGGAGGAACCTAGCAAGGCCCATTTGATCAAAGTCCTCTCCATGTCTCATTGTCTCTGCAGGACATGGCAAACATTTGCTTACTAAACATTTGCTTTTCCGTCTCCATGTGAACTGCCTTCCTCCCCTTTGAAGTCCCAAACCACTACCCCCAACATCCTCCTTTGTCCTTAGCTGAAGATGGTATTTAAGGTGGTGGCTTCAGCCATTTTGGCGAGTTACTCAATTTTCCTGGGTTTCTCCCATGTATACATGTTATTAAACTTGTTTGATTTTATCCCGTTATTCTGTCTCATGTCAACTTAATTCTTAGATCAGCCAGAAGACCCTAGAGGGTAGAGGAATATTTCTTTCTCTCCTACACTCTCCTTCATTTACTCCATATGCCTCCATTATAATGAGCTACTTGGAATTCCACTAAAGCACCATGCTTTCTCATGTTCCCCTGCCTTTGCACATACTCTCTCCTCTGCCTGGAAGTCATGTCTCTTTTATTTGTCTGGTCAACTCCCACATGAGTTTAGGACCCCAATCAGGCATCACCTCTTGTGTCAACCCTCCCTGGCCAAACTAAATGTCCCCACCTCACTTGTGTTCATCTCAGTGCTGGCACAATCACTCTGTAATGCTATTGTCTGCTCACTCCTCTGTCTTTGTCACTAAACTGTGAGCTCCTTGAGGTCTGATTCACTTCATTCTCAGCACCTGGCAAGGGGCCTGGCAGATATTCAGTCATTTGTTGAATTCTTTTATTCATTTATTCATTCATTCAACAGATATTTGTGGGGCATCTATCATGTACTGGCACTGTTAGAGGTGCTGGTGGTATAATGGGGAACAAAATAGACCAAGCCCTTGCTTTCAGTGAGTTTATGTTCTACTCTGTTGAATGGCTGGATGAAGGCATGATGAATGCATAAGTGAATAAACGAGTGAGAGAAATTACAGTCAGGTCCTACCTTAATTTCACACTTAATTAAATTCTGCCTTAAATTTAGTGCAAATGGTTTCATGTCTATTAGTGTCTATCTTTAATTGTGCAGTAAGCTGTCAGTGGCTGGATGATGGCTTCACTTCCTTGTGCTCCTGTGACCTGGGGGAGCACAGAGCTGGGCAAGAGAGCAACCCTGGCTGGTTGAGAGTCTCCTTGACTCCAGAGTAGCCACTAATGGGCCACTCCCAATTACCCACCTTTCCTCTTTGTCTTTACCAATTTAGGGAAATGTTCCCTTCAATAACAATCCCATCACCCATCCAATTGTTCAACATCCAGGACACCTTCCCCACAAAATATTTTCAAAATCACTGTGTTCATCCATAAAAAGGTTTTCTTCGTTTTGCTTTTCCATTAGAACAGTGTTTCCTAAACCTCACTCACTTCCATGATTTTGCCCTAAATGCATATCTCCTGTATCATTATTTACTTTACATTGTTCCTTAAATTTATCTACTTAGAAAGTAAATCTTAAATCAATAAACTTGAAAATCTCTTGATATTAAATAAACTTTAAATTGCTACTATAAATGGTAGTATTATAGTGGAGAAATAGTTTCATGGGTCATAAATAGAAGGTAACTATAAAAATAAATGCGCACCTATTAAAAATAAAATGTTTATCCTTATACCACTTAAAATGATCTCATCAGCAGTATACGAACCATATTTTAGGAAACACTGTATTAGACCTCAGAGGTGGTTCTCAAGGCTGGAGAGCTTTAAAAATACTGGAGCCTGGGCCTCGCCCCCAGGGACTGGTTTCATTAGTCCGTGGGGCTTGTGCACTGGCATTTTTAAGCGCCCAGGGAATTCTATTAATTTTTTATTTTTATTTTATTTTATTATTTTTTTGTGAGGAAGATCAGCCCTGAGCTAACATCCATGCTAATCCTCCTCTTTTTGCTGAGGAAGACCGGCTCTGAGCTAACATCTATTGCCAATCCTCCTCCTTTTTTTTCCCCCAAAGCCCCAGTAGATAGTTGTATGTCATAGCTGCACATCCTTCTAGTTGCCGTATGTGGGACGAGGCCTCAGCATGGCCGGACAAGCAGTGCGTCGGTGCGCGCCCGGGATCCGAACCCGGGCCGCCAATAGCGGAGCCTGCGCATTTAACCGCTAAGCCACGGGGCCGGCCCGCAGGGAATTCAATATGCAGCTGTGATTGAGAAGTATTGCTCTAAAGCAATGGTTCTCAAAGTGTGGTCCCAGGACCAGCAGGATCAGCATCCTGGGGAACTTGTCAGAAACGTAAATTTTGGGCCCCACCTCAGACCTATTGAATCAAAAACTCCAAGGGTGGGACACAGCCATCTGTGATTTCTACAAGCTCCCCAGGTGACTCTGAGGCACACTAGATTTTGAGAATCCCTGCGCTACACCTAGTGACCCTGGGCAAAATCTCAGAGCCCTTGGGGCCTAGTGTGTGTCCACAAGGAGGGCTTGAGCTGGACCATCTTGGTTCTGGATTCTCCTGGGGCCTCTGTTATCCCACCCCCAGCCTTCCATGAGGCGGAGGTGAATGCTGCAGACTGCAGGACAGCAGAACCCAAGTCACCCAGGAATCGGGGCGTGGGGAGGGACTGTCTCCTCTGCTGCAGAGCGTTACCTCTCTTTAAAGTCGTCCGCACCTGCCTGGATATTCTCCGTCTGCAGCATGAGCCGGGCATTTTCCAGGACTGCTTCTCCCACCTGGAAGGATCACACACAGCAAAGGGGACAAGGTCACGGCAGTGTCTGCGCTCACTTCCCACCCTGACTCGCGCTGGGCACATAGGCTCTGGGGAACTAGAGCCTTTCTTATAGCAAATATTTTCAGAATTCACGTGTCCCTCTCTTAAAAAGGGGGCAGGAGATAAACAATAAAACATAAAATCTGGATATCTCTTAAGAGCTTTTAGAGTTGGATTTTGGAGAGAAATATTACTCAGAGGCAGACTTGTTCAGAGCCTCTGTCACAGTGATGAGCTTTCAACTCCCCAGTGAAGTTTCTGGCTCCTCAGATGAATTTTCACCAGCTTGACTTGGTGGCTCTTAACATTTTCTGGTCATGGATGCCTTTGAAAAGCGGAGGAAATCTCTAGATCAGTGCTGTCCATCAGAACTTTCTGTGATGGGGGAACTGGTCTCTCTCTGCGCTGTCCAGCACAGCGGCCACAGTGGCTACTGCGCACTCAAACTGTGGCAAGGGCGACGAGGAACTGGAAGTTGAATGTTATTTACATTCAATTAATGTAAATGTAAATAGCCACACGCGGCCTGCGGCCACTGTATGGGACAGCGTGGCTCTAGAATTCATCCACCCGCAAAACGTACAGGTGAGCATACACATTGTGATACAGGTCATGGAGCCTTGAAGAGGGGTTTTTCAACCTTGGCTCCCCAAACCCCTCAGGGTCCCCCACAGGTAGGATTGGGGGGGTTCTCTCCTCAACCTGAGAAACTTATATATATATATATAAAGCACAAATCACTGTTTTAAGCTTTTATCAGTCCTTTTACACTTGAATGTGAATGAGTTGCAAGCTCTTTATTGACTGGGAGGAGGACTTCCAGCACCAGAGGTCAGAGATGGAGTGAGATGACAAAGAACCGGGAGGGAGAGACCCAGTTTGCCTGCTCCCCACTGTGCCCCAGAGCCAGGCTGAAGCAGAAAGAAGATTAGGTTGCTGGTGGGAAATTCAATGAAATGAAACAACAGAAGATGGCCCTATGGGCACAAGGGGGAGCACAATCACTCTCCTACCCGTCGCTGGGACTTGTCCCCCCACCTGCACCCCCACCCCACCCCCGCCATGCTCCCTCGGTTTCCCCAGCAGAGCCCTATCCCGCTGTGTTGACCTGGCCCTTCCCCAGGTCAGATGCTTGTTCATGGCCGCATCCCCAAGGCCTAGGTTGTGGCTGACACTCCATCATACTTGTCAAATGGATGCATGCATGAACGAATGGTGTGACCATGGGTGAGCAGTTCCCAACCTTCCCCCATCCCAGGTCTGGAGGTCATTTTCCAGAAGCCCCTGAGAAAGATATTTAAAAATGCATCCAGGATTTTGTTTTTATTCAGGTATGGTGAGGCCAACGGACCAGGAGATGACTGACATTGAAAAGATCATGTGTTACTCACAGTTCCCAAGAGGAGGGGGCAGCCACACCAGGCAGGGCCATGTGGGGAAGCACCAGGGCTGGTCAGGAAGCAGAAGGGGGAGGGGAAAGCATGGGCAAAAGGCTGTGTTGTGGTTTTCATGGGAAGGAATGGGCGAGGCAGGGTAAGCAGCTAGTATTGGATAGTTTGAATAATTTCAGTGGTCTCTGGACTATAGGGGTGGTCCCTAGTTGTCTGGTACCAGCCATGAGATGATTAGGGCAGGGTAATATTTCCTCCTGGAGTATAAGTCAGAGAGAGGGGGCGGGTGGGAGTATGGACCCCGGATTGGCTGGTTTGCATATGGAAGGTGTGCTCACAGGCAAACGGTTTACTATCTCTAGGATTAGCTAGCCCTGCAAGGTCAGTCTCTTCCTGTCAGTGAGGCCCCAGAAGCCAGAGCATCAAGAGTACAGAAAATAAGAAAATGCAGCTAACGTCATTGAATATAGTTCACCCAAAGGGCTCCAGCTTTAGGAGGCCTCCCTGAGGACTGGCTTTGGCTGCTCTCTTCATCCTCCTTCACCAGCAGCAGCCCCCCACATTCAGGAGCCCCTGTCCCAGTCTCTGAACTCTCAGTGATGCCCTCTTGCAGACGACAAATTTGAAGCCCCAAGAGATCACCTTGCTCGATTTCTCACAATGATGCCCGTGGCAAATATTTCACCCTAGCGTGGGACCCCGAGTCATAGCAGGTGTCCAGACTGTTGGCTCAAAAATACCATGGTAGAGAAGTTGGCTTCAAAAGTAGTGTAGACGAGGTGGCCATGCAGGGGCAGATGTGGGCCTGGAGCTTATAGAATTTGGGAGACTGCCTTTAAGAAGAAGAATATAAAATGATGAATATAGGGGCCAGCTTGGTGGCAGAGTGGTTAAGTTTGTGCGCTCCACTTTGGCGGCCCGCGGTGTGTGTGGCTTCAGATCTCGGGTATGGACCTACACACCGCTCATTGGGCCATGGTGTGGTGGCATCCCTCATACAAAAAAATAGAAGAAGATTGGCACAGATGTTAGCTCAGGGACAATCTTCCTCACACACACACAAAAATGACTAATACAAAGGGGTGTGTACGAGTGAGGGACCCTGAAACTTAAATTCGTCACTTGGTATAGCTTAGTTTTGTTTACTTGTTTCTGCTTTTTAAACTTGGGACCCAGGGGGTGACAGAAAAAGTAAAAAAGAAAACAAAACGATGGGGTGTGTGTGGGATATGTGTTCCCTATTTAGAGTCATACACTTCTGGAAAAGCAGAAAGATGGCTGAAATGCCATCACCCCAAGTCCCGCCATCCGGAATAAACACGGCGAGCATTCGGACAGCCTTCCTGTCCGCTCGCTTTGCTTTCCGCGGCGACCACGGCACCGAGGGAGCGAATTTGCGCCAGGGCCCCAGCGGGTGGCGAACTCGGGACGTAAGAGGCGCCGGGGCGTCCGCGGAGCAGCGGGCAGGACGCGCGGGCGCCGGGAGGCGGGGCGAGGGGCGGCTGCTCCGTGTCCTTGCTCCCGGTCACTGGGCGTTGAGGGCAGGAGCGCTTCCTGGGGTGGTCTGTGCACATGTCTGTCCTAGGAGGTTCCTGCTCTCGCTGGCCTCAGGGACGCTGGGGGCCTTCCCGCTTTAGCTGTTGCTTAGTCACAACGAGGGCTCCATTCAAGCCGCAGCGGAGGCTAATGACAGCCCCGGCTCGCCAAAGCGCCGCTGGCCGGCCGAGCTTCCCCGTCTCCCGCACAGTCGGGATCCTAAAATCAACCGCCGGGCCACCACGCAGCCGCAGAGAGCCCTGCAATGTCCCGCAGGCGCCCCGGCCTCGCGGAGGCCACGTCCCCTCTGCTGTAGCGGTGGCGCTGCCCCTCTCACCCCCCGCCGTGGACGGTGGCGTGACGTGGGGTGACGGTTAGCGTGGACGCTAACCAGATCAAACCAAACCAAACCGTCTCCCACTCCAAACCCCTGAGCTTCCATTTCAGAGCCCCAGACGCTGAGAGGAGCTGGCGGCAGGTCTGCGGGTCCAACCCTGAAGACCTAGAGGACTCGCGCTGCCCAGCGCTGTGCTGCGGGCCCTGCAGAGGAAAGATCATTCGTATTTAAAACTGTGAGAGATGTGCATTAGCCATGTGGTCCTCGTGGATTTATGGCTGACGTGGATGCAAACTAACTTTGCTTTTCTGATCATCTTTTCTTTCCAGGAGAGAAGACAATAAAAATATCGAGTGTTAAGATGTACAGTCACTGGGCTGATGTTGTGACTACAAGTCTCCTTACTCACAACCCTGGAACCACTCCTGCCCTCTTTTCTAGTAGGAAAAAAGTATAAACGAATCTGATAGTAACACTCGAGGGTAGACTTTAGGGGTGTGCCGGCTGGCAGTTTGCACATGGCGCACTGGGACGGCCAGCAGAGGAAGTCCTCCTCTCTCTCCTTCTGCCCAAACAGAGCCGGAACTCCTACTGTCAAAGTGACATGACTTAACGCCAGGTCTCCTGTTAGAAAGAGACATCGTCACGGCAGCACTAGTGGGAAGCGCTCTGTGAGATTAGGTGGTCTCCAGGGATGGGACTTAGCCTGTCTCCTCTGCAGCACTTTTAAAAGGGTTATCAAAGTCTTGCTGGAGTGCGAAACAAGAGACACCTTCAAAGCACACAATGCGGTCTTGGAGAACAGCAGGTGAGTACCAGGAGGAGGGGCAGTCAGAGGTCACGTTGGCACAGTCACGTTTGTTTTGCGAGGGATGGTGCGGGAGGGGGACATGGAGGAGCTGACTACCGGCCTGTGGGCTCAGACTGCTCTCGGGCTGGCGTGCAGCCGCCCGATTTACCCCTGGAGCTGTCTCCCTCTGCGCCCACATGGAGCTTCCTTAGCATACCTCATACCTGCGATTCTCAAAGTGTGCTCCCTGGACCGGCAGCATCAGCACCACCTGAAACTTGGGAGAAATGCGAATTCTCAGACCCTCCCTCAGATGTCCGAATCTCTGGAGGTGGGGCCCAACAAGCTGTGTTCTAACAAGCTTTCCGGGGGCTTACGGTGCACACTCCACTGGGAGAACCCCTGCTTTGCGCGGACCTGCCTCCAGGCCTGCTCACGCCGCCTCCCAGGCTGCTCCGGAATCCCTCCAGCTCCTGGCCCGTGTCGTTGCATGTGTCTAGAACACCTTGTCTTACCACCTCCCACCCCTCGCCCTCCCCCTGAGAAACCCCACCCCACTTCAATGCTCATCTCCAACATGGCTTCCTCTGTGAAGCTTTCTTCACCCACTTACTCACTCTTGCCTTCGTTTTGTCAGCACCTGACTGTTGTTTCCTCTGTGCAGGCTCTGTGCTGGCTGTAGGGAACCAGCAGCTAGGGGAGGAGAGGCGGTTAGAAAGGAAGGCAGAGGCCGATCACGGAGGGAAGGCCTTGGGACAACAGAAGGAGGTGGGATTGACTGGGAAGCCATTGAAGGTTTTGAGCGGGGCACCAGTGTTATCTGTGTGGTGAGCGGATCCCCTGACTCCAGCGGGGACGGAGGACTGTGGGATGCAGGAGGCTGTGCTGAGGGCCCAGCCAGGGGGATCTTGCAGTAGTCCTGGGGAGATGATGATTAGGGGGGGTCGTAGGGATGGTGGAGAGAAGCAGACAGGTTTAAGACATATTTGGGGGATGGAGGAGTTGGCTTTTGGTGATGGAGCAGTCGCAGGGAGAGTGAAAGGAATCGAGGACGACCCCTAGGGTTTTCGCCTGAGCTCCTGGGTGCGTGGTGGGGTCTTTGCTGGCTCCTTCCTCCCTCCTAGGATCCTTCCTGCATCTGAGTCTCACCCCGCCCCCTCGGCACCCGTTTCTATCTTACCACAGTTAGTAGACAGGGACAGTGTGTGTTTGTCCTTGAACCACCTCTTCCACTCGCTGGCTGGGCCCAGTTACTTGGGTAGCTCTAAGATTTGGTTTCCTCACCCGTAAATGAGGCTCATACTCCTGCCTACCTCCTCCAGCGGTTGTGAGAAGCAAATGAGCCACTGCGTGTAACGCACTCGGCCGGCTGCCTGGCGCAGAGTGAGCGTTCCATGCATGGTAGCCGTTATTATTATTGTTATTTGTCTTAGCACAGAGCAGCTGTTCAGTGACTGTTGAATGAGTCCGATGGGGGTGTACAGTCTGAAACTCCTCCCGCTCCGCTGCACGGGCAGTTGAATGAAGATTTCCCTCTAGTGGCTTGATTTCTTTTTGTCTTTTAGTTTTTCCTGTCCACAGTCACTTGAAAAGCCCTGGTCACTAGTACCGTGACGAGGAGGAGGATTTTATCCCTTCCTATTGCTGTCCTCACTCTGGATGTAGTTATTAAAATAAATAGAGCTGGTGGTGGCGGGTGAGGGATTTGACCATTATTGTGTTTTCAAAAGACAAGCAGCATTTTTAAAAGGGTTGGATTTGGGCCCAAGGGTACAATTCGTGCATCATTTGGAGTTCAAGATATGGGCATCCCAGCCGCTAGAGCTGCAGGTGGTGGGGAGGAGGTGGGCAAGACCGGGCCCTGGGACGTGAGACCCAGCTATTGCAACGGCATGAGGCAAAGTCCCTGGAAACCCTTCTCACGTTTATTTAACTTGCAAGTTTAGGGTGAATGCTCAGCATGACTTGCTTCTAGCAATAAATGAATAAGAAGTCATTATCTATCCCTAGTATCCACAGAAACTGCTCCTACCAAGATGGTGAAGACCACCACGTTACCAAGCCAACAGGCGCTTCTCTGCGCTCATCGTGACCTGCCAGCTGCGTTTGTCATGGATGCACTTTCCTCTTGTGGCTTCCACAGCCGTGCTCCCTCCTCCTCTTCCTCCTGCTTCGTTGACCCTTCTTTCTCAGTCTCCTTCAGTAGGTCTTTCTCCCTTAGCTGGCCGCTACACGCTAGAGTTTCTCAGGACTGGGTCTTGGGGCTTGTTCTTTTTATCCCTATGTGATCTGACCTATTCACATGGATTTAAATGTATGTGCTGATTATTTCTGCATTTCTATCTCCAGCTCAGAACTTCCTCTCAACTCCAGACTTGCATTCCACTCTCTCCTTGACATCTTCTCTGCTTGGCTGTTTCTCAGACATCTCAAACTTAACATGTCCCAAAATGGAATTTGAGATTTTTGCCCTGAAATCTTTCCTTTCCCCACCCCTCTTGGAGAAGATTCATTTTCTCCATGTTTGTAAACAGCACCAACATCTACCCAGAACCCAGGAAGTCTTGACATCTCACTTTCTCTCATCTCCCACATCTAATCCAACACCAAGTCTAGTCAATTCTGCCCCCACAACATATCTCAAACCCATCCACTTCTCGCCATCTCCACTGATAGCACCCTGGTGCAAGTCACCATCATGCTCTCCTATACACACTGCCATGTCCTTCTAACTCCCTGCTTTGTTCTTCCTTCCTCGAAACCCTTCCTCCTGCTTCCAGGACAATCTTCTTAAACTCTTCACGTCAGATCATGTCACTCTGATTAAATTAAATTAAAACTCTTCAGAAGTGTTTCTTAGAATAAACCCAAACTCGGACAGTGGCCTCCAAGGCTCTGCATGCTTGTCAACCTTCCCATCGCTCACAAGGCTTCTGCCATGCTGGCTTCTTGTCTTTCTGGAACATTCCAGTCTCTCTTCTGTCTCAGGGCCTTAGCACGTGCCAACTCCTCTGCCTGGACCACTCCTCCCCTCTTCTTTGCGTGGGTGGCGCCCTCACCCTGATCACTTTACCTAAGGTAGAACCTTCCTTTACTCTGCCCCTCTCTGCCTTGTTAGCTTTCTCTAAAACACCACAGCTTTCAATTATTATCAATTTTTGTGTATTGGTTTTAGTTATTATCTCTGTATTTGCCACCAGAATATAAACTCCTTGAGGTCAGGCACCACCTTTCTGTCCTACTTGTTGTTCCAACCATAGCACAGTGTCTGGGACAGTAGGTATCAGTTGAATTAATGAGCCCAGCAACAGTGCTGCCTCTTCATGGAGAATCAAGGGAAGAGCTGGTTCCCACCAGCTTCCCACCGCAGGTTACCTTTGGCACCTCTCTCTCCCTCATCTCCCAAGTCAGAAAACTATCAATTCCCCACATCCATGTGCCCACTCTATTCCTGCTCCATCATCCAGCTTCGAGCCCTAATCATCTCTTTTCTGGTTTAAGCTGATAGTTGTTACCTGGGGACGGAAAGTACAAAGCCCAAGCAGTGAGTTCAGATTGCGTCTGCAAGTGGAGTTCAGGAACATGTCATCAGGTAATGGAGAAAGTTGGAGACTTGTCTCCGAGACAGTTCGCCCCCAAGCACAGTCACAGCCATTGGGTGTCCAGCGAGAATCAGGGACACCTGAGGGCAAGGTTGGGTCTTACTTCAGAAGGCGAGGATGGTGGACACTTCTGAGTCTATACTGCAAATAAGCCTTGCCTCATCATCCAGCTGTGCTCTGGATGAAGAAAGAATGTCTTTGCAGAGGAGGTGAGGTGAGCATGGAGTGAGGGACCAGAACCAGTAGGCAGTGTTATCCATCACCACTGGGCAGTCAGGAACACCCTGGTCCCTAGAGGTGGCCCTCTGTCATGATGAGGACAAAGTTCCTTAGGCCTCCCCTTCCTGGGAATCCTCTCCTCCCCTCCCAGTTCTGGTTCTGGGCTCACCTGTCATCCTGCCCCCACCTGCCTGGGAAACAGGAGGGCTTGCATTGGACAGCAGGAGCCAGTAGTGGACACTACAGACGCTTACCCACCACTGTCTATTGGTATGTAGTCCTGGGCCTGTGTGTCAGAAGGGTTTGTTTGTTGTGAGCCAGCCTTTCAGGGCTTAAGTTTCTACAAATGCTCTTACAGAATCTGAGTTTTGAGCACCAGGCACATCAAGATACAGTGACCCTGGGAGGGTCTGTTTGGGCAGCCAACTGGTCTCCCTCTATGACGTCTCTTTCTCTCTCTTTTCTAGATTTGGAGCAACTGCTTTCCAATCTTTCTACTAGAAAGAACTTACTAAGAAGCAAATGTGAACTCACCTTTTATTCAGAGGTGTGCTCTTGAATAACCCCTCACAATTTGGGCCTTGCTCTTCTCTCTAGCTTTATCTCCTCTTCACTCCCCAGCTATGAACTGAACTATTTTTCTGAACAGACTCAGGCCTCTCCAGTTTCGAGACCTTGACTCATACTGCTGCCTCTGCATGTCATGACCTAACCATACCACCCGGCCTCCATGCTTTCCTTCTTTGCCAGGTGAACTCCTATTCATCCTTCAAAACCCATCTCAGGCTGCCCTGGGCATCCTCTGTACTCCTCATATCCCCTGTGGGTATATCTCTGTCACTGCAGTTGTCATGCTGGAATTTCTGATCTTCTTCTGTCTTTCTCTGCCACTGACCTGTGTGTCCCCAGGACAGGGACAATCTCTCATCTTTGCCTCCTCAGCACCCAGCTAAGTGCCTGACACACAGGCACTCAATAAACGTTAACTGAGTAGATGAAGCAGGCTAGCTGAGGAGAGCAGATTAACACAAACATACAAGGCAGAACAGAATTAGATGTATAGAACTAAGTATAAGGTGCCTGAGAAGCAGAACTCACAATTTAGAGCTAAACTTTCTTTATACAACCCAAAATAGAAGCAACAAAACAAATCAAACCCAAACATTTTTAAAGCACTTGCCATGTTTTGTGCCACGATAAGCCCTTCACAGGCATGACCTCATTAGGTCCCTTTACCCATTGTGAACGGTCATACAAAGCGGGTGCGTATTAGTTATTTCCATTATACAGATGAGCAAACCGAGGCCCAGCGAGTTCATGTACCTTCTTCACAGTGCTAAGTTAATCTGCATCTGTCTGACTCCACAGATGCTCTTTTCCTCTTTTTTAAAATAACTTTTTATTATGGGAAATTTCAACATACATTACATATACAAAGGTAGAGAGAGACTAGATGATGACCCCCCACCTCCCCACTTCAACAACGAAAATCCCATGGCTCATTTTAAAAATCTCTACTCCCACCGGCCTCTACTCCTCTCTCGGAGATTGTTATGTACATATCACCACATCTATGAATATTTCAGTAGTCCACCCTCTCTTATGTGCTTCTTGTAATTTTAATTTAAAAATGATCAAAGCAATACATATATTTGATTTAAAAAGTTAAACGGTACTGAAGAGAAATGCTTGTAAAGAGAAGCGTTTCCCTGCCCACTCCCCCCCGGCCCCCCACATCCTGTTCTAGCAGCTTCCCCTTATCATTTGGCAGAGCTTGCCCCGTATTTCTGCACATTTCTTGATTGCTTGAGTTCCCAGCCCCAGACATCGTTTGTTGACTTCCCGGCCGACAAATGAAGATTTCGCTCCCTCCCTGCCCCCCCCTTCCTTTATTTATTGGCCATCTTGGTAACTTTAATAATAAAGTTCTATCAGTCACGGACAGTGTCTTCCTCACACTCACTCTCTCTCTTAGAAGTGCAGATGTTTTATTTTCTAAGGTCACAAGAGAAGACAAAAAACCAGTTTAATTGCTAAACTACTGATGCCTCCGTGAAATACAGGTCCCTTCTGCTAAGAATGACAACGTAGGTGCCCCTGACCGTCAGCAGCTGTGGGCAGATAGCCAAATGGTTTTATTTCCCCACTGAGCATCCTCAGGCCTGCAGAACGATGTTAGCTATTTGGTTATTTTTCACGGTGCTGCCCTCTCCAGGGCACGCTTGCAAAACCCGCACGCAGCCATCTTGCCTGACTGCCATGCTGGAATCATGAGTCTAACATTAAGTAGCTCAGTTTGTTCTCCTGTAAGATGGGGCAGCTTTATCTTGACAGTACCAGGCACACAGTAATCGCTTAATAGATGTTTGCTAAGTGAATGAATAAGTGATATAGGTTTGAAGAGCCTCTGTTTTTCACCAGACACCGTATTTCTCATCCTTGAGTCTCAGTTTCCCCATCTGTAAGACGGGGGTTATAACACCTGTTCCGTTTACTCCACAGGCTGTGAGGCTCCAGGGAGACACCACAGAGGACATGCCGGGTACTCTGAGCCGCTGTGCACTGCAGTGCCATCCACGGTGCCGAAGCGAGGGTGTCAGGAGAACATCGCAATTGCATAGTCAAGATTATCCTTGGAAATCCCGGAAGGGCGCCATCTTGGAGACCCACAGTCAACAAGTCCAGCACAGCTGGGGTTTTTCTCCAGATGAGATAGTTGACTTAAACCAGGAGTCATGCTATCTGGAAAGCTCCTCTCTTGAAACACCAGCACCGTGGCCAGCACAGCATAATCCTCTCATCGTGAGAGGCGCATGGGACATGAGCCTCTGTCTGAAGAGGAAGCAAATTCGTGCCCTCCGTCTCCTGCTCAGCACAGAGGGTGTCCTCATGGAGGGCGCGGAATGCCAGCACTATGTAAAGGGTGTTTCTCTCTCCCCCACTCTTGCTTCAGGGACATGGCCATACTAGAGATAGGGCGTGAGAGCAGGAAGTGGGGAGCTGAGGGGCCGGCTGCCCCCCGCAGTGGCGGGTGAGACCTCTGCAGAGTTCTCTGCCAACTGCTTCCGGGAAACCTCAACTCAGAATTTCATTACACACCTTTAGAATGCAGAGGGCTCTCGGAGATCAGGAGAGATGAAGCAGCAAGGCACGGAGAGGTGCCATGGCTTGTTTCAGGCCCCCGAGTCAGCATGGACTCATGTGCAGACCGCAGCTTTGACTGGAGACAGGGCTTCAAACCCTGTCTTTGTCGCTTGGGGATGTGTGATGCTCCAGAAGTCTCCCTATTTGTAGAATGGGGATAAGGACACTTTCTCCCCAGGGATGCAAGATGACTGAAAGAAAGGTCTGTGTAACAGAGTGTGAAATTGCCTGAGATGAGACTGGGAAGTTGATGTAGTCTCTTAGAGTGCCTCGAAGGGGCACCCGCCCTGGAGAGCAGAGGCGAACCTGTGACAGGCATGGCAGCCGGGGCTCATGGGCGAGGGGTCCGCGCCTGAGGGCAGCCTGCGAGGGTGCGGGGGTGCCTGTGGGCATCAGCTGAAGGAGGGGCTTATTCCTGCGGTCGGTCCAGCAGGGAAGTCTCAGAAGAACCCAGGAAAGTGTTCCCAAGAGAAAGAATCTGGTTTAAACTCCAGCCAGATCCAGACACTGTGAAGCCAACTTACAACACTCTCTCGAGGAAGAACTTCCCGCTCTCCTTTACTCTCCTTTCTTCCTGCTTACACCTGGGCTGCATTAGAAACAGCAGAGGGCGTGGGGGTGGGAGAGCAGCAAGCAAGAGCCGATGCGGACCTCCTCCCCGCCCCAGGCGCTGGGCCCGGCCTGGGGGCGGGGGAGACAACGGGGTCAACGTGTTGAATAATCTGTTGACTAGACATTCTGTTTACTGAACTGAGACTGTGACTTGAAGTGAGCCTGGAATCTGGAGTTATCTACAAGTGGGCAGAAACATCATGAGACCACCCGTGTTTCCACCCAGGGCAGGAGACAGTATTTACTCCCCACTGCACAGGTTGAAAGGGCCCTTGGAGGAAGGTCCTTTCAAAGCAAAGCTGCTTTAACTACACCTCAGGAGTCCTTCCTGTTCAACGTCCTTGACGCCCGTCACCCGCCCAGCACTGTGTTTGGCCCGTAGTAGGCGCTCAACGGGGTGTGGGTTTACTTACTCATCATCCCTCGTAGACCTCCAGGTCCTGGAGTCCGAGAATTCTGACTCTTTATCTTTGAGTTCCCATAGTGCCTGGTGCAGAGCAGACCCACATGCAGTGCCTGATGAACGCACATCATAAAACCGAATTCCGTGCCAGCCCCATGGCAGCTACCACGACAAACGTGATACTGTCGAGACTGCTGGTGAGGAAGGAGGCAGGGCCAACGCATGCCAACATCACTAAAGCTTCTGTACTCGCATGTGACACTAATTACACCCACGGGCCAAGGGGCTGCAGCCTCCTCTCTGACACTGACGAAGCTTTTTTCCACTCATGTTATTCTCTGTAAATTTCAAAGGGTCGGGACGGTGATGGCAGGTATAATTATCTCTCTCCTTTTGCAGATAAGGAAGCTGAAGATGGGAGAGAGACTGGTGAGTGAGACTGGGTGGGACTCAGGACCCCTGACTCCAGACTCAGGCTCTGACCTAAAACCCAAAGCCACAGAAAATGCACGTGAAAAAGAAAGGGAGGGGGGTGGCTTCTTCCATCACAAAGGGAAGCAGGAGAGAAAAAGAACAGACTTGCTGGCTAATATATGCCAGTCCTCAGGGCAAAGTGAAATTTTATGGTTGATTTATAATCCTCAGGAAGTTGGGAGCTGTTGTGGAAATTCTGACATGAATGGAGAGACTGCAGGGTGGCATGAACTGCGGGGCTGGCCTCAGGATAAGGGTGGCTCTGGCAGTGAAGGGATGAGTATAGGCATCCAGAACTTGACACAAATAGCATTTTGCCGCTGGGTGACTAGGTGTGCAAGACAGTTCCTGGAGCAGCCAGAAGGTGGCGCCACTTGTCAAGAGAACAGGTCAGAGGCAGCAGACTGGGACTCCCCCATCTCCAAGGAGCTCCGTGGCACTCTGATTTGTCCTGGAGGCCACTCTTGGATTTCTGCCACAAAGTGGGATGCTTCTGAGACGACGAGGGTCCATCCCTGATTGCCCCTGTGCAAAGGCTTATTCCTTCCCCCTGGGGTACTACCGAGTTGGCCAGGCAGAGGGTCGAGGAGGGCCTTGCAATCCATGTAGTTACCATCTAATGACTACAAACAATGACATAAATTGCTGCTACAGTTTATTGAGTGCTATGACACTATGCTAAGTGAATTCTTTGATTCCCATGACAATCCTGTGGAGCAAATATTATCCTTATTTTACAGATGAGAACATTGGAATTCAGAGAGATTAAGATATTTGTTTTAGGTCACAAAGTTGGTCAATGGCAAAGTCAGAATTTGAATTCAGTTCTTTCTGATTCTGTAGCTTGTACCGTTAATCACTGTGCTGTACTGTTTCCGGCTGCCTCCCTCCCTCCCTCCTTCCACGCTCTCTCTGTGCCTGGTGTGTGCTGGGTGTTAGGTCCAGGAACATCCGATCACACCTCTGCTCTCGGATGCTCAGGGTAACGTGTAGGCCCAGGATTACAGCAGTGGGCGACCAGAGCCGTGACGTCGGCGTGCCCCAGGAGGGGAGAGAAGGGTCACCTGTACCCAGCACCAGCTTTAGGTCAGGCCCGACGCTGGGGGCTCTTCAAGTTGGAAATTCCAGCTGTTCGCTGGCTTAATTTAATCTGGGTTTTGTGACCTCGGATCAGGTGTGGCTTTGCTCTCTCTCAGTAAACCCCCCGTCTAGCCAGTTTCTCCCTTCACTGCCAGTTGGAGAGACCTGGGCTATATTCCGGCAGGTGTGGGAGTTAATAAAACTGGTGTCTCATCAGTGTGGGGCGTGGAAAATGAAGGGGGTGGGCAACCTGTACTGAACACTGCCGGTCCCAGTTGGCCAACCAGCACGGCCACGAAGGATCAGGAACTGGGCTAAGGGGAGGAGCTGTTTCTCCTCTCTAGGCTTCCTCCACTGCTCGGAGATAGCGAGGAGCAGGGACAGGAAGGTCTCTGGCCGGGCTTGGGAGATCAGAGAACACCCCCCTCTCACTTTACGGACGAGGAGCCTCAGTATTTGCCGCAGGGCACCCAGCCAGTTAGCAGCCAGAAGTGCAGCCAGGCGTGGGAGGCAGCTGCACCTGCTCTCTTCGTGTCCCTGAAGGGGGTCGTAAACTGACCACCTGCTCGCCAGAGTTACGAAAGGGAATCTGGCCATTCCCTGTGGTCTGCAGGGAGATGTCAGTTTGATCCAATCTCTTCATGTAACATTTGAGGAAACTGAGGTTCAGAGAGGTGGAGTAACTTGTCCAAGACCACACAGTAACTTAGTGACGTTTACTGTGTTGCTATGATGTGAACAGTACTCTCTTCGGCTCTCTGTACCACGGCTTTCCTTTCTGAGCCCCAAGCTCCATGTGGGGGTTTGATAGGATTTGGGATTTGATTTCAAGTGCAAAAGGAAGTGAAGGTAAAGTGGAGTAGGTGCAGAAATACTGGTATTTCTGGAACTTTTAAAATGACATTTGAGGAAATAGGACAAAAAGTTGGAAATCAGGACTATAATGTGAAAAAATCAAGAGCTACTGTCGTAGGTTGAATTACCTACCACCTAAAAGATGTGTTGATGTTCTAACCCCTGTACCTGTGAATATGACCTTATTTGGAAATAAGGTCTTTGCAGATGTGGTAGAGTTAAGATGAGGTCATTAGGGTGGGCCCTAGGCCAGTGTGACTGGTATCCTTAAAAGAGGGAAATTTGGACACAGACACAGACACAGAGGGAGAATGAAGGCAGAGATTGGAGTGATGCGTCTACAAGCCAAGGACGGCTGGCCAAGAAGGTAGAAAGGAGGCCTGGAATAGATTCTCCCTCGGAGCCCTCAGGAGGAACCAACACTGCTGACACCTAGATTTCCAATTTCCAGACTCCAGAACTGTGAGAGAATACATTTCTGTTGTTTTAAGCCCCTAGTTTGTGGTACTTTGTTATGGCAGCCACAGCAAACGAATATAGCTACCTCTTATTAACTGATTACTTTACTTTTCTGTTTGTTGATGTAACCAATATTTATTGTGCATCTCCTGTGTGCCAGGCACTGTCCAGGGTGCCAGAGAAAGAGCAGGGAGAGAGGCTAAGTCCCTGCCTTCCTGAAGCTTGCTCTCTAGTTCACCTGCCTTATGCCCCAGGGGCCTCACAATGATGTTCCGAGATAGGGCTCATTCTCCTTCCACGTGGAGATCAGGAAACTCCCTCTCGGGGGTTAGTGCCCAGGCCAGGGCCTCACGTCTGGTCAGGATAAAGCTGAACTTTATCCAGGATAAAGTGGACCAAGGATAACGGTGGGCTCTGTCTGAGGCCGCCACCCTGCTCCTTCGCATCACTCTGTTCTACCTCATTTACAGCTTAGGTGCATGACGGCCAAGAAGGATTCTCTGGGGGAGAGAAGGGTGACACAGGTAGGAGTGGGGGCCCCAGAGAGATGTCCTGCTCAGGAGTTCTGAGGCACGGAGCATGCCCTGCCTCTTAAAGTCACAGCACAGCCCAAGAAACTATGCCCCACCCCCTGGCCTCGAGGGTCCTGCAGAGCTCTGTGTGAATCTGGAGACCCCTCACACGCCAGCTCTGTCTCCAGTCCTCCCTCCCTCTGCTGAGGATGAGGAGGCTCAGGAAACCCAGTTTGGGCGTGAGTGAGGAAGTAAAACCACAGCCCTGCCAGCTGGCTGCCAGCTAGGCCATGGTACTCTGCCTGCACACGAATGTTCCACAGAGTACCGGCGATAACCAGACAGGGTTGCTCTGATCCTGGTGGAAAGAGACAGAGACAAGACCACACCATCCTCGTATCTGAACAGAGAGGCAAGGACACTCTGCAACCACGAAAACTCAACATTCCTCATCCAGCTAGCGCGAGTGACTGCTGTGTCCTTACTGATGACAGTTCCATGCCCGCTTCATTCCTCCCGTCTCCTGGATAAAACCTATAAGATACCCAATCATTAAACCGCCCGATTCCTGCAGCATCAAATGCAGAATAAGTCCTTGCTCTCAAACTTTCCCACGGATCAACAGCACAAGCCCAAACCTCAGAACAAGCCCCTCACAACCCCCTCTTCCTGAGACGTCCCAGGTTCCCCCAGCGGGTTTCTCCCTCGCTGCAGCAAGCCAATAAACCTGACTTTGTCTACCTATAAGCGAGTTCTCGGAGGTGCACGCCTCACCCGCAGACCCAGGTCCCCACTGCGGACCCCTCCCTCTCACCCCCTACAACCAACACTCAGCTCTTCAAGTAGCCCATGGAACTAGGTGGGGGGGCCACCCTACTGGGGACAGGGACCCAGCCCGCAAGTCTGCGGAAAGTACTGACGTAAGCATGTGTTTTAGGAGGGGCCCACTGCCCGTGGTGGAGGGGCGCCCCACCAACTCAGGGAGGTCATGAACTCTGCTCAGATAAAGACATTCTGCCTTGAGGGCTGACTGCTCAGCACATTTTTCTGAGCATTAAAATCACTGAACAAGAAAAATAGAAATCCCTGAGGGGGCTGCACCATTCCCCGGCAGCAGAGCTATTAAACTTTCAAGTCCCAGTCTCGAGCTGGCTGACAAGCTGGAAGCCGCCCCGCCTCACGCGTCCTCGCTAAAGCGAGTTCCGGTTCGAGCTGTGCTCGGGTGAGGATCAGTCACTGTTTCTGACAGTTTCCTCCAAATTGAGAGAGGCAGAGAGGAGGAGAAAAGGGAGGCTCCTCCCAGAGTTTAAACTCCTCACGGAGAATGGCCCTCGCTGACTCTGATTCTATCTGGCAGAACAGCGGGCTCTCACCAGCCTGCAGACCCCCTTACCCTGTAGGGCTTGGGGTCTGAGACAGGACTGATACTGGTCTTACAATAACAGTAGGCTTTTAATAATGATTTGGGGGTGAACACAACACTAAATTGATCCTGGCTGGGACACTGACTCAATGAGGAGCATCATCTCTGCAGGCCTTAGTTTCTTTGTCTATGAAATGGGTGTACAGGCTGAATTGTGTCCCCTTCAAATTCATATGTGGAAGCCCTAACTCCCAGGACCTCAGAACATGACTGAATTTGGAGATAGGGGTTTTAAAGAGGTAATTAAGTTAAAATGACACAATTTGGGTGGGCCCTAATCCATTATGACTGGTGTCCTTAAAAGAGGAGGAAATTTGGACACAGATGTACAGAGGGAAGACGACGTGAAGACACAGGGAGAAGACGGCCCTCTGTAGGCCAAGGAGAGAGGGCTCAGAGGAAACCACCCTGGTGACACCTTGATCTCAGACTTCTAGCCTCCAGGACTGTGAGAAAATAAATGTCTATTGTTTAAGCCACCCAGTCCGTGGTACTTTGTTATGGCAGCCTGAGCAGACTAATAGAATGGGCATAACCCCACCTTCCTGGGTGACACAGACATTGTTAGAGGAGCAAACGAGACAGTGAATAAAAGCTCTTGTTAAAGCCTGCTTGTTAGTGTCACACAAACGTGAGGGTCGTATCCGAGGCCTGCAGTTCATAGTGAAGTGTGGACAGTTCTATCCTCATGAGTCTTAGCAACGGACATGGTTTTGTTGGGAGACACTAGAGGGGAACCTGTTTAACCCCCAGAGCGCCTGCACCCGCTCCAGGGGCTGGCTAGGATCTGGGCAAATAACCCAAGAATTCAGGGGCCTGCCCAGGGCTGCCCACTGGAGTTCGTGCGGACAGGACTGGCCGTGGTGCTGTACCGTCCACACTGGGGGTCCCCAGGCACCTGCAGGCCTGTGGTCTGAAACACCGCCGGGAGCAATGCACTTTGCAGGCAGTGGTCCTGAGGGACAGGGACAGGAGCCACACGCAGGGGACTCCAGACGCCCAGGAGCTTCACCTCCGTGTCTCGTTGACTGCTCACAACCCACGAGAGCCACGTGCACCCTCACTATGCAGATAGTCAAACCAAGGCTCTAAGTTAAGACACACATCGAGTTTCCTTGACAAGTAAGTACCAATAAACTCATTTCTCAGATAACCTTCCTCCTACCTGGGGGGCGGCAATGAGGGTGATGAAGATGTGGCCCAGTTAAAGGCTGGGGGTGATGCGGGAAGTGCTCTGGACAGCCAGGGCCAGAAGGAGGTGCTGGGGAGGGGCGGGGGGCGGGGCGGGGAGGGGACAGGGTGCTGGGATGGGCTGGGCAGCTGTGGACTGTTAGAATTCGGGGGAGGGGGACTTTACCTCCTGTGTAACTTTGCCCAGAGTCTGCTGAGAGGGGGGCCTTTCTACCTTCATTTCTCTCCCTCCGTGCTGTAGTGTTTCCCCTAAGACTTATCTGGATGGTTACTCCTTGGTCCTTGAAATAAAGAAATACGATGACAAGTGGTCTTCCACTAGCAGGTGGGTCTTGTGATGGAGCTTTCCACTCCCCGGGCACTGCTTTTCATTACCCGCTGATCACAGCCGACACAACTTCTCATTTCTGCTGAATAATGCGTTTGTGACAGTCAGCTCTGCTAGCTCGTTTACAGCCAGATAAATGAGTCTTTATGTGCTTTTCCCCAGCCAGGCCACGACAGACTAGGTTTTATTGTCCTAAATTGAGTCCTCAACTTTCATGGGTCAGCATCTGCCCTCTGGGGGAGCGCTGGGACCCTCGACAATGTTCTGCCTGGAGCCATCGTCTCAGGAATTCCCGTCAAGAGCCTCCACGTTTGTCCTTGCGCCAGCCGCCTGGATTGAGTTTTAATTTAGTTCTTTTGGAGCGTGCAGGCCATTAGAAGGTCTTTCCTATTGCTCTCTCACACGGGTATTTAGTTTTGCTGGGTTTTTGTTCAGAGAGGAGGCTGTTGAGATGGGTCTTTCCTCTCCCCCTGGGACACGTCAGGAGAAGGGTTCGGTTGCTTCTGTGAGCTATGGGCCTCCCCGGCCCGGGACCTGGCTGGAACAAGTCGCCTGGCAGCAGTTTTACTTATTACTTCTTTTTCTGCAGGTAAAACATTCTAACAGTGCAAACAAGTATAGAGCCCAGAGTAAGCCTGCTCCCACCCCTGTGTCCAGTCGCCCAGCCCTCTCACTAGAAGCGTCTGTACCACCCCTTATGTGTGCTTCCAGGGTCTGCCCTCCCACCTTTTTTGTGTGTGTGTGAGGAAGATCAGCCCTGAGCTAACATCTGCCCATCCTCCTGTTTTTGCTGAGGAAGACTGGCCCTGGGTTAACATCTGTGCCCATCCTCCTCCACTTTATACGGGATGCCGCCACAGCATGGCCTAACCAACAGTGCGTGGGTGCGCGCCCGGGATCCGAACTGGCAGTTCGCTGCAGTGGAATGCGCGCACTTAACCGCTTGCGCCACCGGGCTGGCCCCCGCACCCCCTTTTTTAAAAACACAAATAGCATAGCATAGGTGGGGTTTGCAGCCTGCCTTTTTACTCAAAAATATATTTTGGTGCTGGTTCCTGTTAGACTATAATGAGCTTCCTTGTTCTTACAGCTGCAGAGGATTCTGCTGCGTTATTTAGCGACATTGGACGTTCGGGTTGTTTCCAGTATCACTCTGGTCTGGGGCTTTCACGAAGCTCTCCACCCCTGACGTCAGGGTTCTGACTTGAAACCTCGAGCCTGTCTGGCTCTGTATTCAGCCCTTGCTACCCAACCCTTTGTTGGCCGCCTTCTGTGTGTCGTGGCAAACCCCCTCTGTGCCAGGCTCTGGGAATAGAGGGGTGAGGGGGACCGGCTGCAACCTGGGAAGAGCTTGGCGCTTGGTGGGGAGACTGCAAAACTCTCTGCATAGATAATGCCGTCTAGCCCCCGCACTAAGGGACCAAACACCAGTGTGGCTTCCTTCCGCCCCGATCATGTCCCTAGGGGGCCCCCAGCCCCCTACATGCCTGCCTGAGAAAGCTCATGCTGCCAAAACATTTATTGTTCATTTCAGCCAAAACCCGACAGGAGGCCCCTGGCTGCCCTTTTCTTAGGCAATTACTTTAGGAAACTTGGAATTGTAAATCCTTTCACTGCCCCTTTGAGATATAAATCTCCTATAACCTGAAATATTTTCTCAGGGACCTGGGTGCCGTCTCTTGGGAAATGCAAACATCTGTGGAGACAGCTCCCCCATCTCCCATCTCCTGTGGGAGGGCACGATGCCAACTCTGGAGGGCGCCTGGCTCCAATTTTCTCCCATCATAAAGATGTGAGAAGTGTGTTTCTGCTTTGGGTAAGCACTGATGAGCAAACAGGTGGCCTGATCACATCAACACCCCGGCCCTTAACCTGCTCTGGACTTTTCCTTTAGCACAGCCGGTGTCTAAAAAGCCTCCTGGCTTTTGTTTCCATGGAGTTGAGCTCAGTTCTGTCCTGAAGTCTCTCTCCTCTACTGCAGTAGTCTGAATAAAATCTGTCTTGCCAATTTGGGCAAGTGTCCAGTGCAAAAATTTCTCTTTGACTGTTGGGAAGTCTGCCCCATGCACAGACTGCCCTGCAGATGGTCATGCCTGGTCCTGACTCCCAACCTCCGTCCATGCTGGGCCCCGGGCTGAAAGGCCATCTTCTGGCATGTTCTTTGGGTCTCACATTTAGTCTCCATTTCCTGGTTCTTACTCAGGACCAGTCAGTACCCCTTTCCGTCTCTAAACTCCTACAGTGTGTGTGGGCTGAACAACTCATGAATACATGTACATAAACACAATTATTGATGTTATTACTCACTTAATGTTTGTATCTTCAAGTTTTCATTTTCACAAACTGTAATTGGGTGTTGGTTATGCAGCAGAACTTTACATACATTATTTCATTGTACGATAAACAATGAACCAACCCTATGAGGTAGATAGTCTGTCTTCATTTTGTTATGCAAATTCAAACATATATAAAAAGAGGGAATGGTATAATGGACCCCCACATACCCACTGCCCAGCTTCAACGATTGTAAACGCATGGCTCATTTTGTGTCACCTGTACCCCCTCACTTTTCTGCTCTGCCTCAGATTATTTTGAACAAATTCTGTATATCATATTATTTCTTCAAATATTTCAGTATGCATTGCTAAATTATAAAGATGCTTTACAAAAAACCACATAACTTCACAACCATTACCACATCTACAATTAATAACAATTCCTCAATATCATCAAATACCTAGTTCATCTTTTCTCAATTGTCTAATCTACTTTTTGTTTGTTTGAATAGTGGTTCAAATTAAGTCCATTTCAGTGGGTCGATATGTCAATTTAGTCTCTTCTAATTCATAGGTTTCCCCCTCCATCTCTCTTTTTTCCCCCTTGTAATTTTTGCTCGTTAAAAAAATTGGGTCTTTAGTCCTGCAGTTTCCCACAGTCTGGATTTTGCTGATTTCATCCCTGTGGTGTCTGTTAACATGTTCATCTGACCTCTGTATTCCCTATAAATTAGTAGTTCTATCTTTAGCTTTAATCACATTCAGTTTTGTTTTTTTTTGGCAAGACTACTTCATTGGTGATGTTGTGCATTCCACAAGGAGCTGCATAATGTCTGCTGGTCTCTCTTTTTGTGACATTAGTAGCCACTTGATGATTGTTATTGCCTAGGTCCATTATTTTATTATGGTTGCAAAGGGGTGATATTCTAATTTTATTTTAATAATTAATATTAATTATAAATATAAACAAAATTAATAATTATATTACTATTCATTTTTTAGCTGGAATACTTCTATAAAAAGACACTTCCTTTCTTCAATTCTTTCTTTTTTTTTTAACCCTGATGTATCTACAGTTCTTATAGGAAAGGCTGGAAAAACGCCTGATTCTTTCTCATTATTTACCAGTTTTCAAAACAATGAGTTGATCCCCCAGCAGACTTCAAAAGTAACTAATTAGTGGAAGTTTTTTTTTTTTTAAATATTATACTGAACTCATAGATTTAAACATATTTGATGTGTTTCAATCCATTGCAGTTAATATTCTCATTGATACTCAATCATCTTTGATTAGTGGGAGCTTATTAAAACTGGATGCTTAGTGTTTTGACATGACTCTAGTAGTTCTTTATAGCTTCCTTGGTTTTTGTCGTGACAAGATGTTTTAGACTCGTCTTGTACATTTCCTGCACCCAAACCTGGATTCAGCTAGTTCTCTAAGATGCCTCTGTTCTTTTAGTGAAAGATGGAAGTTAGAAACCAAAATCTGAGGTTAAAAATGCTCATTGCCACTGGGTTGGCCATTGTTTCTAGGTCTTGTTGCTGGCCAGAGCTGGGAAATAGTATATATTTATTTTTTGATCATATACACCATGAGTTTATACTGATAATTCCAATTTAAATTCAGGACTAAAGAACTGTCACTAAACTCTCTTAGTCTTACAGCTGTATCTCCTTTCACCCACACTAAAAGTCTCAGTTCTAATGACACAAATATAATTCCTCTTTTGCTTTTGCCCACAGTACACATGCACACATACGCACACCAGTGTCAGAATGACAATACCAACACTACAAGCAACAATATGATTACTGAAAATAATTTAAGATTCTTTTCAAGAATCTTACTCTTTTGCATCCCCACCAGGGATGTACAGTCGGGTTACTGTGGTTTAAAAAGTCACTTGGAACAGGTCTTCTCTGGGTAATTATACCTTCAATATGATACATAGTTGGATTCATTTGTTTCCTTCTCCTTTTGATTTTTAGGGTTTCCTTTATAAGATTTAATTTTGTTTTATAATTCTGTAAAATATTTGCATGGTTCCAAAGTCATCTCTACATAACAAGATAAATTAAAAGAATTCTAATGTCAATTCCTTTTCCTTCTACCGTACGCCCTCCCTCCTCCTATAAGTGATCATTTAAAAACATTTATGGGTTGTTCTTTTTCCATTACAGTCATGAGTCACTTAACGACTAGGACATCTGAGAAATGCATCATTAGGCGATTTTGTCATTGTGTGAACATTGTAGTGTGTACTTACACAAACCTAGATGGTATAGCCTACTACACACCTAGGCTATGTGGTACTAATGTTATGAGACCACCATCATATATGTGGTCCATTGTTGACCAAAACGTTGTTATGCAGCACATGACTGTATAAGCAAATATGTATGTATATGTTCATATCCCTTCCTCTTTCTTAGATAAATGGTAGAATGACATACACATTCTCTCCACCTTGCTTTTTAACCCAACAATATATCCTGGAGATAACTCTGTAATAGTTATAGAGCTATTCCTCATTCCTTTTGTAAATGTATCATTGCTTATTCAACTAGTCCCTATTGATGGGTATTTGGGTTATTTCCAGTCTTTCATCATTATCAATATGATTGAAATGAGCAGCCTTGTGCATACTTCTTGTTCATGTTTTTGCCAATGTGTCATTAGAAGAGATTCGCAGAAGTGGGATTGCTGGATCAAATTACATACACATAAATGCATACATAATTTGTCTAGATATGCCAAATTCTTCTCCACGGGGATTGTAACATTTTCTCTTCCCATCAGTGCTGTACAAACTTGCCTGTCTCCCTAGCACTTCACCAACAAAATAGATTGACACACTTTTCGAGTTTTGCCAATCTGATAGGTGAAAATGGTATCTCAGGTAGGTTTTTGTTTTGTTTGTTTTTCTCTTATTACGAGTGAAGTCGAGCATCCTTTTATATAGTTAAGAGACATTCTCATTTATTTTTATGTCAACTGTCTGTTCATATCCTTAGGCTATTTAAAAATAAGCACGTAGTTGGCTTTTATTTTAAAACTCCAAATCTTAAATGCTGTTTACAGAATAGAGTTACTAACTCTTTGTATTCTAAGTTGCAAATACTTTTCTCTAATTTGTCATTTATCTTTTAGTTTTGCTTATAATGTTATTTTGTGATGCAAAATTCAAAAATTTTTGGTAATCAAATTTATCAATATTTTTCTCTATTGCTTTTAGATTTTGAGTTATATCAAGGAAAAATTTTCCTACACCCAGGTTATAAAGGAATTCACCCATGCTTTCTAGTTGTACAGTCTCCTTTTTTACATTTAAATCTAGGATACATTTGGAATTGATCCAAATGGTACAGTGAGGGATGGATCCAATTTTGTTGTTTTCCTGTGACTATGCAGCTATCTGAATACCACTTATTAAAAAGTCCATCCTTTCCTTCATTGGCTTCACACGCTGCATTTAACAACACTAAGTTTCCATGTGCAGCAGAGTCTACTTTTGAATTTTGAATATGGTTCCACTGGTCTTCTCATCTTGTATGTGCCAATATAAAACTGCCTTAATGACCGAGACTTTCTAGTATGTTTTAATGTCTGAGAGAGCTGCCCCTTCCCTCCTTGCTCTTCTCTTTCGGTTTTCTTTTTGGCTATTCTTGCTGTTTTGTTCTTATGTATGAAATTTATAATAAACTCTTGTAGTCCTAAAAAAAAACTATGGTATTTTAAAAATTAGGATTGCATTAAATTTATAAATTAACTTAGGGAGAACTGACATCTTTCTTGAATCTTTATATTCAAGCACATGGTGTTTCTTTCCACTTGTGTCTTTCAAGAGGGTTTCATTATTGTCTTATATGGATTTTGGACATTTCTTATTAAGCTCATTTAGAGGCATTTCAGTTTAATTTTTGCTATCATAAATGAGATTTTCTCTTCCATTTTATCTTTTTTGTTGTTTATATATATGAAGGGTGTGCATCTTTAATGGCATTTTATAACCTGCTACTTTACTAAATTTAACTTTACTAAATTATCTTATTGTTTGTTGTACAGTTTTTACATGGAACAATTTGGGCTTTTGTGAAAGACCAATATTTTCTCTCTTTCTTTCTAATTCTTACACCTCCAATTGCCTTCTCTTGTCTGATGGCATCAACTACTACCTGTGACCAATGTTCCACAGTAGTAGAGACAGTGGGCATCCTTTTCTTGTTCTTAGTTTCTGTGGGAAGTCCTCTACTATTTCCTTCTTAGAGATATTTTATTATGTCAAGAAAGTCTCCAAATATCTTCATTATCCAGATGAGAAATCAAGATGTAGCCAGATCAATGAAGAACTTGCCTCAAGGTCAGGCAGGGCCTGAGTTTCACCCACAGGCTCTCTGGCTTCAAAATCCTCAGTCTTCACGGTACACTCCCCTATTTTTCATTATCTGGACTCCCCTGCCCCCTATTCCTCAAAATGGACCTCACATTTTAAGAGATCTTCAGAGATTTAAGAGTGGCTGAGTGCGGTGTTTGGGAAGGGCACAGAAAGGGGCCCCGAATCACAGCCCTCGATCTCTCCTGTATTTTCTTTAGCAATTCTGCTTTCTCCCAGACATATTCTATTTAGAAAAACAAGAGCCCCCAGGAAATTGGAAACCACTCTTCTTAGAAAGCAGGTTAGTGACCAATATTACTCAACCAAATATTATATACTCGACCAAGACCCTTGGGAGCAGCCTCATGCCTCCTTCCCCTCCCCTGCTCCATCAAAATATTTCTTCCTGTCTTATACATCATCACTCCCCTGAGAGGAATTCTCCTGAACATATTTTTCCCCGTGTAGTTACATTTCTAATGATACTTTAGTGTCCCTTAGAACTTGGCTAACAGAGTAACTGCCTTACTGGCCTGCTCTGACCAAACAGATTGCATTTATTAAGAAATGGACTGAGTGGTTTGTCTTGGGTAAATGTACTCAGGTCTTGCAGATACTAGAATAGCTCATGGTCTTTCCCCCTCTCCCTTTCAGGGACACCAGTTTGTGAATCATGAACAGTGACCCTGTTGCCTTTCTTTTAATTCAATGCGGAGGGATTACGTCTTTTCTCTTGTTTTAAAAAAAACCTTCTAGGACCTCAGGTTCTATGGGGAGAGAAACCTGGCTCTGATCTAGATTGACTAAGTTTCCAGCAATTTCCCCAAATAGGCAGTTCCCCAAGGGATGGGCTCTCTCTCTGCAAGGGGCAGAAAGAGGGACTGTGAACAGCAGGAAAAGTATTCAAACCAGGCCCATTTTAAATTCTAATCTCTTGCCTTCCAGTAATTTTGATTTCCTCCAGCTGAGTCGTGCTGTGGGCGGTGGAAGCTGCTGTTTTCTCCCACAGAGATCACTAATTTCGGTGGAAACGTAAGCCTCCACGTTCCCCTTTTTCCCAGGCAGCCTCTGCCCGGCCCTGGCCTTGGCTCGCCCTGTTTGCTTTGAGGCTCGGTCTCTGCGGCTGCACCTCCTCTGTCTCCACTCTCCTTTCATGTGCAGCTCCGAGGCAGGGAGGCTGCCTAATTCTGAGCTTGCGTTTGGCCTGTTTGAGGATGAAAGGGGCTGATGTTGCTGCCAGAGCTTATTATCAGCATCGCTCACTTGGCAAGAAAAGTCAGGCGCACTCAGCAAAGCCGGAGAGGGGAAGGGCCACCCTCTGCCCGAGCAATGGGCAGGTATGGGGCCTCTGTGGCCTCTGGGGGTCTTCCTGTCTGTTTTTTACCACTTAGCAGAGGTGGCTGAGAGGTTCTAACGCTGCTGAGGAGCAGGGAGAGAGAGGTCTGGAAGAGAGCTGAAAAGGAACTTCATATACATTTAACCCTAACCAGGACTGGCTACATAAATTGTGAGTCCCAGTGCAAAATGAAAATGTGGAGCTCCTTGTTCAAAAAGCAGGAGAAAAAGTCTTTTAAAGGTACTAAAATATAAAGCTTTATCCTTTCTCCCATGGTTTTTCTCTCAACTTGTCATGGTAGTTTTTGCTATTTAATCTCGCACCCTCTCGGGCACAGGGACACTCAAGGGGCAAGTATAAACCCTCAGAGGCCCCTGGGGGCCCTGCCCCACCATTTGGGGCTCTGTGTGGCCCACCAACAGCTGGATTACCCTTCCTGCCAGCCACTGGACCGACGTGCCACGTCCTGGCCAGGGGCAGGGAAGTCAAGCCAGGCATCTCCATTTCCCACAGACCAGCCACCCTAACCCATGGAGGACAGGCAACCCCCAAGACTATTGAAACCTCAGTGCCGCTCTGAATGCACCTGGATCAAGAGTGGGCAAGAGGCTCGCCCTCCTCCCCTAGGTGCCTGCCAAATGCACTGGCACTGCCAGTCCTGACAGAGACGGCTGCTGCCATGCCCCACCTGAAGATGTCACCCTGCCCCTGCCTGCATCTGTGATCAGGCCCTTGCGGGGTGCAGGGCAAGGAGGGGATGTCAGGAGGGGCCTGGCCATGTTGCCTGTGCACAGACTTCATAGTTCCCGAAGCCCCTTTTTGCATCTCATTTCATTTCATGCTCACAATGACCCTGAGAGGGTTCATCCAGTTGGAAGATGAGGAAAGGGAGACACGGAGCGAAGGATTGGTTGGTCCAAGTAAGTGGCAGAACCAGGATGTGAAGAGAGATCCTGATCATTGCTGAGCATTGATCGTGTACGTGGCTTTAGGTATCTGCGATGCCATGAATGAAACAGTCTTTCTAAGCTGTTAGCCACTGAATTTACTAGGTACATTACATTCAGTTAACCCCCTTAACAGTTCTGCACAGTAGATATAGTGATCCCCAAATTGCAAATGGGGAAGAAAGTTCAGCGAAGTTAAGTAACTGACCTAAAGTCACCTAGCTAGTAGGTAGCCGAGCGAACATCCAAATGCAAGTTCACCTGACTCCCTGTTTACACCTTTTTCACTCTTCTCACTGTGCTGGGAAGACCTCGTCCTTGCCTAAGAGAGCCTAGGGTGTGAGGGCGTGGACCTGCAAATGACCACAGGACAACATGGTAACTGCCACAGCGGATGCACACAGGCTGTCCCGAGACCACGGAAGGAGCAAGGAAAGCATCACAGAGGAGCAGAAAAGCCGAGGGCATGCCATGTGCTCATGGGCTTCCAGTGGGTGGTGTGGCTGGGACAGAGAGGGGGCTTTGGTAGGGCCTTGTGGACTGATCCAAGGGTCACAGATTGTGTCCTGTTGGTGATGAGAAGCCCAGAAAGGTTTTGGGCAGGGACATAACGTAGTCAGATCCCATGTGTCCAAGAGATCATTCTGGTGACTGGGTGGAGAACACAGGACGGAGAGCGGGTGTCAGCAAAGCCGTCTTTCAGCGTATGTTGAGGCCTGGGGTGGGTGGGCAGTGTGGGTCAGTTTTGCAACAGCAACAAAGGAAAAATCATGTGTACATCTCAAATATGTAGAATTTTCTTTTGTTCTTTTTGATGGAACAGAGCTTAATATAGCTGGAAGGCCAGGCTGTGCAATACAGAAATAACTCCATTTTACAGGTTGGTCTAACTGTCTCTTCAAGTCCATGTTTTAAGAAAAAGGAAGAAAAAGAGAACTCTGTATTCAACCTAGGATCTCATTGATAGTCACTTAAAAGGCAAATGACCCCCATTTGGGATTCTGACACAGTGGTGGAGGCCGAACATCTTGGCATCCGGCCTTCGCTTGTGGCTGTACTGCTTTCTCTGTGTAGTTTTTAGTCTGCAGTTCACCTGCAGGCAGGACCCATGCACCTTATTCATCTACGGATTTGCTGGAATATCCATAGCATTACTATACCCATTTTACAGATAAAGAAACTGAGGGTCAAGAGAAGTTGGGTAAGTTGCTCAAGCCCCTGTAGCCAGCTGGAGCCAGATCAGGTCAGAGTATGGACTAAGTCTTGTGGCCATACTTTTTGACCTAGAAATTGGGATGCCTGGTTTCTCATAAAAAGTCTGTGTGGCATCTGAGTACAAGAAATTGTCTGGTAGATGCTGAAGTATCGGAATATCTAGGAACATTCTGGTGGTTTATAGGACACAAATATTTGGAATCAGCACTGTTGGGGAGAATCCTGCAGGAACGGCTGCCTTCGATTGATGGCTTTAAGGCCCTGAACTGCTCTAAGATGGCTTTCCCTTGCAGCGCAGATGGACGCCAGCAGAACAGCAGCTCCAGGGGGAAGCCGAGAGAACAGCGTTGTGTGTCATGCAGACGGTGCCATCAGCCGGGCACTGACTGATGGTGAGAAGCACCCTGGGATGAAATGGGAGGCAGGAGGGGCAAACGGGGAGTCCCTGAATGTGTCTGCTCAGCATCACCCAGCCACACAGGAATGAAGGTTTGTGACCTCCTCTTGCGGGGCTGCATGCTGGGCCCCAGGGTGCAAGGGGTCTGAGCTGGCAGTTCCTGGCTGGGTTCGAGGCTGGTTTAGCTCAGAGGGATCCCAAGACCGGCATTGGAGGGGGAGGGGAGGGGAGAAGCCAGCCGCCCACAAAGAGACAGATGAGATGCGCAATGCTGGCTGCAGTCCCAGCGCTGGAACCACAGGCTGCGGGCCAGACATGACGGATGAGCTCGGTGCTCAGCAGAAACAGCCCTAGAGAGCAGGTCCTGACCAAGCAAGGGAGGAAAATGAGATCTGTGTCCTGCCCTGTCCAGTAAGATAGCCTCCAGCCAACTTAAACTTAAATTAACAAAAAATAAAATAAAAATTTCAGTTCCTCTGTCTCATTAGTCACGTTTCAAGTGCTGAATAGTCATATGTGGCTAGTGGCTACCAGGCTGGACAGTAGAGATGCAGGACATTTCCATCACTGCAGAAAGTTCTATTTGAATGTAAATTATCTCATTAATATTTTTTACATTGATTACATGTTGAAATAACATTTAAAATATATTGAGTTAAATAAGATATAGTAAATATTAACTTCACCTGTTTCTTTTTACCTTTTTTTTACTGTAAGAGACTTGTCAATTACCTCCGTGGCTCGTATGTCTCTTGGACAGTGCCGTTATAGATGGACACAAGAACTTACCTCCATTTTCCCATCATTTTTAACGCCACATCCTTTCAGTGGTATTCTATTTGATGATGGCTATAAAAATCTTTTCCTAACACAAAGGTTACAGAGTCAGCCCAGAGTAATGGCACAAATGCAAGCTTTGGAGCCGGAAAAACTCAGTTTTAAATCTCAGTTCCATCTCCCTGCTAGCTGCGTGATCTTGGGCAAATTACTTAATTTCTTTGTGCCTCAGTTTTCTCATCTGAAAAATGCAGTCAACGAACGAGCCACTGCATAGCCTGGCTTTGAACATCAGAGGAGACAGTGCATGTCTCCTCTAGGGGACTACCATGGGCCTGGCCCCTAGGACACCTCAGGAAGTGGTAGCCATTGTTACTGTTATCATTGTCATTAGTATTTTTAGCATGTAAGTGTAAGCGGTTATGGTCAGTTTCTCTGGCCACAGACCACGCACCCCGCTGCCTCCTGCCTCAGCACTCTTATTCTCTGATAATGACCCCTCAGAGGTGGTGCAAAGGCAGCTGTCAGCCTCCTCTCCCGGCCCTATGCAAAGCCCTTGGGCACAGCCCGGGCACTCACCTGCTGGCAGCTGCTGGCCCAGGAGGCCCTGAGAGCACCCCAGTTTTCCGAGCGCCCGGCCTTGCTCTCCAGGTGCATCCGCAGTTGTGCCTCCAGCTCCTGGCTGACTTTCTCGAGGGTGTGCACCTTAGCCATGTATTCCACCAGGCACCCCCCCAGGTCCTCGACGGCACTGAGGTCCCTCTCTAGGCCTGGAACAGGTGCCGTGGTTCCTGAGCTCCGCAGGCCCTGCAGGAAGACACTGCTGATGCCCAGGGCCCTGCGGGTCACACGGGCGGCCAGGCCACTTGTGGACACACTGGGTGCCATCCCTACATAGACCCTGGGTGCTCGGACGAGGCCACCCACAGCGTTGGTCCTGGAGGCCGGGGGGCTTTCCAGGGGAGATACCCGTGCTCCCCTGAAGGATGCCCGGTGCCTCTGGAGGGGCATGCTGGGGCTGGCCCCGGCGGGCGCCTCCACCACCACTCGCCTTGTGCTCATCACCCTTCTGCCTCTGCTGTGCCTAGTGGGTTTAGAGTCCAGTGGCTTTTGGTTTCCAGACCCAGCGTCCCTGCGGCCGGGTCACGGGTCTCTCTGGAAGCTTCCCTATCCCCAGGGCTGCTTTGTCTGCTATTTTCCATGAGTTTCCATCATTCACCGAGCTGAAACAAGCCCTACCCAGGGCTGTGTGCAGAGAGGCACTCGTGCATTCTCTGCAGGGTCACGTGTCTGACCTCCCAGATTTTCCTGCTGGTGGTGGGGGAGGCTGGATCAGTGCCGGCTGTGGGGGTGGCTCATCTGGATTTGTGTATTTTACTACCTAAGAGAGGGCAAGGCAGGCATCAAGCAGCCCCATTTCACAGATGAGTAAACTGAGGCTCAGAGACCTCAGATCACAGGCGTAGTGAGCCAGGACCAAATCCGGGTGTTTCAGGGCCGATTTTTGGACTTTCTACACTCTTGCCTGTGCTGTGTGTGTGAGTGAACGTGGATGGAAATGGATGTGAACCAGCCGTGGCCGGAGGCCGCCCCAGGGACTCAAGAGCAACAAACCAAGCCTGCTGCTTCCTTCACCCTCCCTCAGTCCTGGCAGCAGCTCCAGGTCCCTCCCTGGCATCTTTCTGCCCTTGAACACTGCCATTTATGAGCGGCTTGCCCTTCGGCGCATTCCTTCACCTCCCTGAACCTTACCTTTCACGCACCGGCCTGGGGAGGGTTCCTCGGACTGTCTAATGCGTTAGACAAGGGACCTTAGACACATTCAGGCGCCACACGTTAGGCACCTAGAATGCTCTAGTTGTTCCCTACACCTCTGTTTCCCCATCAGCCAGAAAACTAATAAATGAAAACAAAGAGGTTTTCCAGTAAGCTCTTTAAAGGTGCTCCATGGCAGGATTCAATGACACCCCTTGGGTTTTAATTCCAGCCGTCAGCATCCACTAAGGCATGTTGTCACGGTCACATCTCAATCACTTCTCCAGGCCCAGAAAGGACCCTCCAGCCCCCAGGATCGCAAAATGGACCCCCAAACCATTGCACTTGAGTTTTACCCTAGAGAAACCAAGTAACCAAAACCCAGAGCTGGATATTGGTCAGATCCTGCCATGTGGGAACACACCTCAAGTGAGAGACGGGGAAGGGAGTCAGCTTCTAGTGAGTGCTGAATCCATCCCAGTGCTGTGTGCGACTTCCATACTTTGTTTTCATTGAGTTCTCAATTCACCCTCAGGAGCTGGTACAGACTTGACAAGTACTGCCATTTGGCCTGCGCACTGCACAACTCCAGAAGTATCATCGCATGTCCTAGGATCGGCTATTATCCCTGTATGTGGTGAGGACCCTGCAAGCTTCAATGACTTGCTCAAGGTCCCCGGTCTAGAAACTAGCAGAGCTAGGATGAGAGGCTTTTTCTGACTCCTGGTCCAGTGACTTATCTAGGACCCCTTCTGCCTCCACCCACCCAGAGAACAGGGTACCTACCCAAGGTCACACAGGCAGAGTTAAAAACCCTGGTCACCTACCGGAATATTCTATGTGCTCTTCCTTGCTATTAGTACAACACAATTCCTTTTTTTTTTCCTTCTACTTTGTCTACTTGAGATGATGAAGTTCCTTTATAAATATCAATGTTGGTTATATGATTAGCAGATTAAGGAACCAACTTGATCAAGTAAAGGCTGGCAGTGTCCCTTGTTTATTTAGACGTGGCATTCTTGCTGCAAATACCACCTCTGGTGCACCGTAAAGGGCCCGTGGCGCCCACGAGACTGTGTTATAATAATATCCTCCCAACACAGGTGACACTGACTGGGCCCCAGTCAGGAATTCCAGGATGTATCGTCTGTCCAAGGCTAAACGGAGGGTTCAAGCTACTGATGAAGCTGTTTGCACAGGAGTCATGTTTAGGCACTGTTCCTTTCTACAGAATGGTGACACTAAGGGGCCAGGTTAACTTCAGATTTCTCTGACACAAAGATATTTACAGTAAAGCCCTGAGTGCAGAGACGGAGGATGAGGAGGGGATGTATCCTCACTGACACCAATGTCTCCAAAGACCTGAAGAGAGACGACTCTCTTTTGGAGAAATCACAAACATGTTCTAAAGGACTGGTTTTATCAAATGATAAATTGCTAATTCCGTTAGCTTATCATGCTCATAAAACCCCTTACTGTTAAAAATGGATTAAAAAATACAGATGGACGTTAGGTGGTGGTGGTACTAAAGGAAGACTTAAAAGTTATTATAAAATGAAAAGAATGCGAAATGTATTAGCAACTTGATCCTCTGGCTAATAAAATAAGTTTATTTATATATACATGGTAGCTGAATTCTGTGGATAAGGAAAAATAAGTCATACATCCACATATGTATATAACATATGTATCTTTGATTACATATGCTATATATAAATTTTACTTTACAGATTTCTTTATATGTATACACACACATTGATATATTAAATGCGATAGCTAACAGAAATATTATGATAAGGTTAAAAGGTCAGACAGCACACTGGAAAATGAATCTCAGAGCAACACTTAACCTGCTTCTTTGTGGGTTGAAGGGTCTTTGAAGAGAGACAACAACTGAACTCACATTAAGTAGGTTCATACGACATTGAGAACACACATTTTTGAAGGCCATTTTTTTTTAAAGGAAAATGTAACAAGAAAGGAAAAAGTCATGATAAAAATACCACAGAAACAACACGAACATATGAATCAACATTCAAATTCAATTCCCAATCTGACTATAAGAACATTTATATTCAAAATATACTATCAAACTATTTTTCTTTTAGAGAAAGGAAGTGTCAATGCAGTTATCTTCTCTCCCAGCTACTATCTAGTTGGAGAAAAACGGAGAAGCAGCCATCTCTGGAAGCCCCTCTTGTGTCTCTGAGGGTCTGACCCGTTGGCCGAGCCGGACACAGCGTGGGCATGGGGGAGCAGCAGCCGAGCCCTGATGGGGGGTGCAGTGCGGGGGCGATGGGATGATGAGAGCGGGATGGCAGGTCCGCCTGCTGACCCCAAGCAGGTCTGCAGCGCCAAGGAGGGAGAGAATAATGTCTGCTCCGGAGCGATCCGCTTTGGCATTCTTGTTTTTTTTTTTAAGATTGCTGGAGGAAGTTTTCAAAATTACAGCTCCACACCCCAAGGCTTCTATATAAACACGTTCCTCAGGGGCACATTGTGATGGCCTGTTGGGAAAACATAGCTGAACCCCAGTAAACATTTGCTCCTCGAAGAAAGGCGAGCATTCTCCAGCTCCAGGGCCAGATCCGTGTCTAAACCTCTCAAGGAAGGCACGCTTAACGCAGATGTGGGTGTCGGAGAGGAGGCAGGAATGTGCTTCAAGGGGAGTCTTTTTTCACCAGGGAAAGGCAGTCCTGTTAGCACAGCGGAAGCTCCCTGTCGTGTGACATTAGGGGACACAGCCTCAGGACGCCTCATGTCCTCGTGGGTTCCTGAGGGCCGCGTGCTCCTGCCCGCTGTCTGTAACTCGGGCGGAATTACACTAGACAGCCAGTGGCGCCTTTGGGAGGTTACTCATCCTCTGCGGTGGTGAGCTGTCCCCTCGTCCTGCATGAGTCTGCCATCTCCCCAGCCGGCCCAGTTCCCCTCACTGGTGCGCATACGAGGGGCGAGGAAATGGGGTGACACCGAATCAAGAGGCACCAGAGCTTTAAGCAGCACTCAAGGGCCGTGCACTTGACCACCTGAACATTCCACTTCTACTGGTCAGTCTCTCCGCTCACCTGCCCGGGGCTGCTGGGCCCCCCCACGTGCTCAAGGACAGGTATTAAGAGAAGCAATCAATGCAACTGCTTTGCTTAGAAATACTTTATTTTATAAAGCCACGGATCGTTCTGTAAAGTTTTTTGTTTTTTAAACCACACTTATAAAAAAGATGTTGACAATTCTTAGGAAGAAAAAAGCTGAAAATGTTTCTCATTAAGTCAGGGTTACACAAAGATTATATTTATAATATATATGTGTATATTTATAATTTAGAGACGGAAGGTAGGGACCGGCAAAGCGGGGCTGCTGCCGTCAGATCTCCGAGACTTGGTCATTTCCCACAAACAGCGTTTCTTGGCAGAAAGGGTTAACAAGGACCATCCCGGTGTCTCTGTAGTCGCCATTGGCTGGGGAGCGGGGCTCTGAGAGCTGGTCCTGGGGAGAGAGCAGGAGGAGATGGTTTAAGCCGGGGAGGGTCATGAGGTGGCCGTTCTTAAACAAACGTACACACGGGGACGTTTATTTCCACGTGGGATTGCTTGGTAAACATTTCTCATCAGCCTCACTGCCAACGCTGAGGCAGGGCCCTCTCGGGCTCTTCTTTCAGATTCTCACAGCAGCTTCTGAAAAAGATTTCCCGCTTCCTGAGTCACCTCACCTCAGGTTGCCAGAGGTGGTATTGCTCTCCTCGTACACGTCTGAGAGGCCTCGCCATGGCCCACACACACAGCGCCTGGCTTACTGCCCTGGTGGGCACAACGCGGTCCACCTGGGCCCCGAAGTCTCATTCCCGCCTCTTTCTCACGGACTTCTGGGAGATCTGGGTGCTCTTCCCCCCTCATCACACTCCACACTTGCCCACCTCTTTCCTCTCCTGCCACCCGCTGTCAGAGCCTTCCGGGGCTAATTCCACCCCTCTCGAATCCTCCCAGAGCCTAAATTCTTGCCCCATTTCTTGTACACTAGGTGTGCTGAGCTGAACAGATCTGAATCTGTGTGTGACTGTATAGTGGGTGGTAAGTAAAGAATCCAGTCTGTCTACACAGGCCCAGGAGTGGAAAAGCCTAGAAACAAGTAATCCACTGCTCAGGTCATCTGAATGGTTTTGGCCTCAAAACCAAGGAATGTAAGCATTTGTGGGCCATGAAATGGCTGTACTCAGGGGCCGGCCTGGTGGCGCAAGCGGTTAAGCGCGCGAGCTCTGCTGTGGCGGCCCGGGGTTCCCCGGTTCGGATCCCGGGCGTGCACCGACGCACTGCTTGGCAAGCCATGCTGTGGCGGCATCCCATATAAAGTGGAGGAAGATGGGCACGGATGTTAGCCCAGGGCCAGTCTTCCTCAGCAAAAAAAGAGGAGGATTGGCAGATCTTAGCTCAGGGCTGGTCTCCTCACAAAAAAAAAAGAGAGAAATGGCTGTACTCAGACCCAGGCCCAGGTATAAATTTAGGGGGAAAAAGTCATAGCTTGTTCCAATTCTAAACAACCGAAGTCTCAGAACCTGCAGGGCGTTTCAGGGTAAAGACTCAGAACAGGCCCAGGTATAACCGCCTTAAGCCAGGCTTGCTTAGAGACACCTCCACTTTAAGAAGCCACAATGAATTCTCTGAAGTTTATTTTTAAACAAAATATACACCATGTTTGAGGAGGAAATATTGCTTTATGGATAATGAGGAGAGAAAGGGAGAAAGGCCATTTGTTGGTAAAATGTCTTTCCAGAAGACAAGAATTTCCTTCAATGTCTGGATTAGCTGAGTGCCCATCGGAGGGTGACATGGGAGCAGCCCTCTGAGTAAGGAGAACAGGGCCGTGTCAGCGAGGGGACAGAAACCCCCCTCCTCCCTGGGGCTCTGGGCTGGGCTGTGGAGGGAATTATGGACGCTGAGACCTGGCTTGTCGTCTCACAGTTCTCAAAGTGTTCACCAAGCGTGAACCATGTGGGGATGCGTCACTGTGTAAAATAGAGGACGTTCTTTAGAAAATAAGGCAAAAGAGAAAGAAGAAAAAAGGAGGAGGGGGCGGGGAAAGGAGAAAGCATGGCAGTCTCCCAGCCCCTCCCGGGTTTGTGTTTTGCTGCCTTCCTCAGCCCGGAAGGGGAGCAGGGCACCACAGAAACCTACTTAGGCAAAGCACTTGGCAGCTAACGGGCAGGTGGTGAGGTCGCGGCCAGGACGGGGAACGCGGTGGCATACGCCCTGTGACCAGTGTCCCTCTGTGGGTGGTCTGCAGTGCCTGCGTGTGTGCCCAGAGAGCTGGAACAAACTGGCATCGCTGTAAATAAAGCAGAGGGAGGGGAGCAGACCTGCGGGGAGGGGGGGAGGGAGGGAGGGGGGGAGGGATGAAACCCACTCTGAAGCCAAACCGAGCTTTGCGCTGCCGGTTCTACCGCCACCTCCGGCTCCTGGGGTCTGACTGGAGGGGCCGCCTCTTCGCCAGAGCCTCCGGCCTGTGTCTGACGGTGGCCCTGGAGCTCTGGGCTGGAGTGACTAACTGGGATGCTGTGCAGGCAGGGCCCTTTCTACAGACACCCACAAGCACTGTGCTTTGGCTTTGGTTCTCATGTATGAATTTGTCAAGAGAAGAGGAGCAACTTAGAGTCCGAGTTCAGAGCCCACTCGGAGCGGGGCCAGCCCCTTTGCCAAGTTACCCATGTTTTCACTCACTGTAAGAGGAGGACTTCTGCTGTGTGTGCACTGACCACACCGAAGGTCAGTGCATCGTGAAGCCTGTCCCTCTGTTGGTCTTTCAGTTACAGTTTCTTACTGAGTGTCCACTGTGTGTTAGCCTTTGGCCTGGGTGACAGGGAAACCGTGAACCAAACTTATGTGATGAATATGACCAAGTGCCGTCCACGTACTGGGCACTGTTCCAGGTGCTGGGACAGAGTGGGGAGCAGAACGGCAGGGCTCCGGCCCTCAGGCAGCTCACGTTCCAGCAGGGGAGCCGGACAACGAACCAGTCGCCAGAGAGAGCATGTGCACTGTCAGGTGGAGAGAAGTGCTCGGAAGGAAAATAAAGGAGGGAAGGGGTCAGAGACCATGGCGGGGAGGGTGAGCTTCTAATCTGTATGGAGCAGTCAGGGAAGGCTCCTTGAGGAGGTGGCACTGGCACAGAGACCTGAAGGAAGTGAGGGATGGAGGCAGCCAGGAGAAGAGCATTTCGAATAGGCGCAAGAGCAAAGCTCTAAAGGGGGCGAGCTCACTGCGTTGGAGGAAGAGCAGAAAGGCCAGTGTGGCTCAAGTGAGTGTGTGACCCATGGGAAGCCTGGCACAGGGGGTCAGGGAGGTGGGAGGGGCCAGCATGTGAAAGGTCTGGTAAGAGGAATCTGGACTTTGCTCAAAGTGTGAAGAGGAGCCATTTGAGGGTTGGGGGCCATGGCTGACCTGAGGTCCTGCCTTGAAAAGATCACCTGGCTACTGTGTGGAGGACAGACTGCAGGAGGCAAGATGGTCGGGGGAGTCCTGTTTTCAGACGCTACTGCAGCAATCCATGAGTTGAGGGATAATGGTAGCTTGGACGAGGGAGCAGCAGTGCAGGTGGTGGGAAGTGCTCGTATGTGGGAAGAACCAAGAGGACCTGCTGACAGACTGGATGTGGGGTGTGTGAGAGGAAAAGGCACCAGGCCGTGCCATCCACATAATGAGAAACACCGGGTGAGCTCTGGGAGTCTGGGGAACTCAAGAGTTCCATCTTGGGCATGCTGAATTTGAGATGCCCCTTAGACATGCGCAGTAGGAGGTGGGCTTATGAGTCTGGAGTTCAGGGGAGACATCAGGGCTAGACTGGAAATTGGTAATCAACGGTGCAGAGGTGGTAGTTAAGGTCATGGAATAAGTAGAAAGAGAAGAGAAGCAGTGAGAGGACTGAGCCTGGGCACCCCAGCGATTAGAGGTCAGAGAAAGGACAGGGAACCAACGGTGAGATTGAGAGGGAGCTGCTGGGAGGTGGAGGAGAACAGGACAGGACGGGGCCCCAGGTGCCAGTGAAGAAATGTTTGAGGAGGAAACAATCGACTGTGCTGATGCTGCTGGTAGATCGAGTAAGGTGACCGGAATTGACTCAGAATTGACCCCTGGGGGGTTTAGCAATGTGGAGGCAACTGGTCATTCTAGTGGGGCAGAGAGATATGAAACTAATATCAGACCAGTAGCTATATAATTACAACTCTGATAAGTACCGTGATGGAAAAGCATAAGGAGTTGCGACCATATGACAGAAAAGCAGACCCAGCCTGGCAGGTCGGGGAAGGCCCCTCTGAGGAAGTGACGGTTAGACTGTGCCTGAATGATAGGTAGGAGTCACTGAGGTGAACAAGGGAAGGGGGTGCTAGGGAGGGACAGAAGACATGCCAGGAGAGGAAACAGCTTATGCACAGCCCTGGAGTGGGAGGACTTGGTGCCGTAAAGGAACAAAAAGAAATACAACGTGGCTGGAGCTTACCAATGAGAGGGAGGGGGCATGACGTGAGGCTGGAAAGTTGGGCTGGGGCCAGGTCCACCTCACAGGCCCTGTAAAAGACTTTGCACTTGAACTTGAGAGCAATAGGAAGCTACCGAAGGGTTTTGGGCATGGGAGTGATGTGATCACACTGATGTTTACAGAAGCTCCCCCTGGCTGCTGTAGGGGACGGATCTGCAGGGGAAGAGGGGACTGTACCTCCAGAAGAACTCTTCTCAGCTCTCACCACCTTTACTCAGACGTCCGCCATCTTTCTCCTGGGCCATCCCAAGTGCGTCCCAGTTGATCTACTTATTTCTAGTCTGTCTTTCTGTCTGTCTTCCCATCCACTCATCCATCCATTAAACCATCCCTCCTTTCCTTCCTATCCATTCATTGATCATGTAGAGTGCCTTCACCAGGCCATTAGCACAATCTTTCTAAAACTAGTCACACAAAGCTCAAAACTTTCAATGGCCCTCTGCTGCCCAAGACTAAAATACAAACTCCACTCAACCCCAGTCAAGGCTGTGCCTAGTCCACCTACCTTTCCTGCTGCACCCTGGCTTCTGCCCTACCTCTGTGTGAGAGTGGAAAGGGCACGGACTCCATGACCAGAGACCCAGGTTTAAAGCCCAGCTCCCTCACTGGCCAGCCAGGTGTTTTTGGCAAACACTTCCTGACCCGACGTATCCTTTCCTGCCATGATACGCCATGGCCAGCACAAACCCCCACCTTTGCTCAGGCTACTCCCTTTACTGGAGTACCTGTCGAGATCCATCTATCCTTCCCGGCACCTCCACGGGGAAGGCTTTCCTCGCCTGGGTTTCCATGGCTTTCTGTAACTCTTCTTGTCTCTCTCCTAGTTTGTTTTGTTTTCGAAGGATGCTTGGGGTTTGTACCTCAACTGCATCTTCGAACCTGGGCCCCGAGAGCAAGCTCTCCTCTCCACAGTCCCCAGACAGCGCCTGCCACAAAACGGGTCCTCAATGAATATTTGTTGACTTGTTCCCAGAAACACGAAGTACCAAGAACAGTGCTTCCCAAACTTCAACATGTGCATGAGGCACTGGGGATTCCTGCCAAATGCAGATCCCAATTCCGCAGGGCTGCGGTGGGGCCTGCAGCCTCCTGGTGCTGGCCCCTGGACCAGGCTTTGAGGAGCAAGGCCCTGAGAAATGAGCAGACGCTCTCCGGCTCTCGTTGGAGCCTGTGCTTGTGCCCGCAGGGGCCAGCACCTCCAGGGCACCTTTGGTCTGGGGCTTGTTACCTCAGAGGTTCCGAGGGACTGGATCTCCCGTGGTAACTCCACGGCGTGCTTGCTGAAGTAGTCCATGGTGATGGCGTTGTTCCAGTAGCTCAGGTTGTTCTCTGGGTTGGCCGTCTTCTTCTTCCTCCTCAGGCAGCACACGGTCAGCAAGACAGCTGCGGGGAGAGCCCAAGTTAGAGATGGGAGGGAGGCGACAAGCACGGAGCCCGCACTGCTGAGCGGCAGATGCCAGGCTCCGGGGGGCTGTGATGGTCATACAGTCAGCCACCTACCTCTTTCATTAATTCATTGGTATGTTTAACAAGTATCTTTATATGCTGAGTGCCTACTTTGCGCCAGGTGCTGGGGAGACAGGGAGTGAAGAGAAAGCCAAGGTTGCCTGCTCTCATAAGCGTCCCTCCTGGTGTGCGTATGGGAGGGCGCAGAGAGGTTCTGACAATACGTAAGTAATAAACAAAATGAATAAATAAGGTAAATTCAGATAGTGATAACTGTTCAAAGAAAATAAAACAGGTTGAAGGGAGAGACACAATGGAGGGGAGTTGGGGAGAGACTGCTTCAGAACCGTCGTGAAAGGCTTCCCTGAGGAAGCGACGACCTTCGAGTTGAGAATAGGACGTGGGGAAGGAGCTAGCCACGTGTCGAACGGGGGGCAGTGTGTTCCAGGCAGAGAACAGCATGTGCAAAGGGGAGAAGCTTGATGTGTGTGGGAAGAGTAGCACGGTGGGAGTGGAGTGAGCACGGGGAAGTGAGGAGGAGATGAGGCCAGAGCAGAGTTGAGAGGCTGCACCCACAGGGCTTAGGTGCAAGAGGCCTGGAGGTGATTCTGGATATTTGTGGATGCTGCAGGGCCCCTCCTTGAGTCTGCTCAAAGCTGCACTGCTGGACTGATGGGGAGAGTTCTCAGAGTGGGTGTGGGGCAGAAAGTGCGCTGAGCCCAGCGAGCTCTACAAAATGAGCCCTTGTTTCCACAGAGGGCCTTGAAGGCAGAGGCTCATAGAGCAAACCACTGGGTGGAGGTCTTGGACTCAATAAAACAGCTGCTCTGCATCACCAGCACCATCATCCAAGCCGCTAGCACTCACAGAGTTTCTGTGCCAGGCAGAGTTCCATGCACTTTAGGAATATTAATTCATTTAATTCTCCAGTACAGACATGAAAACAGACTCAGAGAGGCGAAGGGACTTGCCCAAGAGCAAATCCAGACATCTGGACTCCAAAGTCTGTGCTCTCAACCACCCCGACTCTGCCTCACAGACACTGATGCAGAAGCCGCACTGCACAGACAGGCCTGGTCAGGGCTCCACGCAGCCTAACCGGTGACCCCGTCTGTTCAATCTCAGCCTCGTGGGGCCCTAGGAGGGAGGAGCACGTTTGGACGTTGCTGATGAAGCAGGTATGAACAGAGAGGCTCGGGCATGCCAACAGGGAAGGTTTCCGAGGTTAAGAGGCGGGGAGGCCTGTCCAGGCTCACACAGTGGGACAGGTGATGCAGTGACAAGGGCGACAGGAGCCCTCTTGGGGAGAAGCCAGAACGTGAGGACGAGGCTGCTCCCGCCCAGGCTCACCATCACCGGAGCCGGCGGGGCGGCTGGAACTCCAGGCCAGGGGTGGGCAGAGCTGCACCCAACATTCTGGGGGAGGGGCCAACCCTCTGTGCTGGGGAGAGGAGGCCCCAGGCTGCGCTGGGCTCAGAGGCCAGCACCATGATGGCAATGGCCAGCGGAGGGCAGCAGAGGGCCAGCTCTGTCCACAGCAGCCCGAGGGTTTGGCCAACACCGGGGGGCCTGTGCACGCCAGGGTGTGAGGCAGCTGCAAAAGCAGCCCCCACACCGGCTGAGGCCTCGGGGCCCACACTCCAGGCCCCCGTGGGCTGACAGAGGAATTCTGTAGCTCGCTTTCCAGCCGCTGGCCTTGCTGGCATCTCAACCCGAAAAGGCCTCCAGACAAAGCCAAGAGATCGGGCAAGTTTCCATTCCATCCATCTGCTTGGATCAAATTTGCTCACCATTCTTCCAGGTCCCCTTAAAAAGGTTTTAAGGAGATTTCTGAATGTTTGAGCTAAAAGGAATTTTAGACTGGCTGGTACAGACTTTTTCAAAATTTGTGGGGTCTCCTCCCTTCTTTTCTCCAGAGCCCTTTCTTCAACTGATTGGAGGAGGGATGGGGGTGAAGGGAGGGCTGCAGAGCTTAGCCTGAAATCTGCTAACCTAGGGCACCTCCTCAGCCTACAGATCACTATGGTCCAAGCAATCCAGCTGACTTGCCACAGGTCACAGGCCAGTAAGTGGCAGGGCTGTGGCAAGAGCTGAGGTCCTATCTCCCTTTTTCTGATGTCTTTATTTTTTTTAAATTTATTTTTCTTTTTGTTTTTCTGGTGAGGAAGATTCACCCTGAGCTAACATCTACTGGCAAACTTCCTTTTTTTTAAAAAAATTTTTGCTTGAGGAAGATTAGCCGTGAACTAACATCTGAGCCAATCTTTCTCTACTTTGTATGTGGGATGCCTCCACAGCATGGCTGATGAATGGAGTAGGTCTGCACCCGGGATTCGAACCTGCAAACCTAGGTCGCCGAAGTGGAGCGCACAGAACTTGAACCACTCGGCCACGGGGCCGGCAACTGGTGTCTTTATTCTTCACTGTCACTACTTTTCTCTGCTCCTGCAACTGCAATGGTGAAATAGCCTGGGGGAATTCAAGCTGGTGACACAGAAGCCATAAAGAGAGGGCTAGGCTGCTCCTAACCCATGCTGCTAACCTAGGCTGGCACAGGTTGCAGAATCCAGGTCCTCTGACCCCCAGTCCAGTGCTCCCTCTAGGCCCGCACTGCCCCTGGCTCTGGAGCTCTGGCCTGTTTAGGACACAGGAGCAGGATCCTGCCCTGTGGGAAAGGCTAGCATTGTGGTGGGATGGCCTGGGGTCAGGACAGGCAGTTCTATTCCTAGCTTCTCCTCCTCACATGTTGTTAGTGAACCCGGCCTGATTATATTTCTCCCAGGGGGTTCCCAGTGCCTCTCAAACGCTGTTTCATTCACATACTGGGAGCTGGCCTGGCTGTAGGAAGAGCATGGGTGTGGAGTCCAGAAGACCTGGGTTAAGTCTGGCTCTGCCACGTGTTACACTAGGTAGGTCCCTTCATCACGCTGATCACTATGGACTTCCCATGGCTGTAAGGAGAGTTAAAGACATCATGAATGCAAAATGCTGACTGCACTGCCTGACACACAATTAATAAGAGTTCTCTTCTTGTTCTCCCAGCATCTTCCACAAGAGAGATCTAGAAAGAAAAACTGGGCTGCATGACAGCTGGGTGGCTCAAGGCCAAGGCTCCACCTGTGGTTTAGAACTGTCATTATTTCAGTGGTCTGACCTTTCATTTCAGAAAGGAAAGTACAGCTCAGACATACGGAGTCTCTAATATATTCCCAGCACTGACCCAGGTGCTTTACAGTCTGATTTAACCCACAAGATAACCGTCCGAGGAAGGTCCTGTTACTCTCCCTATTTACAGAAGCTCATGGAAGTTAACAAAACTGATTGTGATCACAGCTAATCCCTGGAACGTGATCCCAGGTCTCTGTGAGCCTCAGGTTGACACTCGCTGTCCTGGATGGTCCTTAACACTGGAGGGACTGTGCCGCAGGCACGCGGACACACTCTGTCTACTTCGCAGCTCTGTGCAAACACAAGGCGCACACACACTCCCTTCCCGATTTAATTGAAAGCTTCAACTGTTCTGTTTCTCCAAAGGCAGTGGCCGTCAAGACTCAGAGAAAGTCAACGGGATCTCTATTTCCTCACGTTTTAAACCTGGAGCAAGAATTAAGCAAGCGCTCTCGGCTTCCCAGGGATGTCGGTGGGGAACCATCCGTGGCTTGTCAGATGTGACAAGGAGGAGAGGGTCACTGATTTTAAGATGGAGCCCTGGGTACTGTGCTGACACTTCTGGGAGGGGCATGATTTCAGGGATGGGACCTGCTGTGTGATGGGAAATGGAAACGAAACACTGAGGACTCAACCTTTCTAAACACCTGCTATAAGTGCTCTCTCCATGGGCTGTGTGAGAATGCACAGCAAATCCCAACTACAGGGAGATGAACAACATCACCACGTGACCCCTGCCATTTACTGAGCACCATCTCCACGGGAGACACTGTGACAGGACCCTACAGGGATCACGCCAACTTCCACAGGGTCTTTGCAGTGGGTGCTGCAGCCGTGGAAACGCTCCGCTCAGATCTCCTGCTGCAGGGAGCATGGCTGAGGGACGCACCCAGCTGTCGCCCCTCTGGATCCCCACCACGTATATGCCAAGGCCATGCATCCCAGGCTGCCCCCAGCCGTGACTGACTGCAGCAGGGGTGCTAGTGCAGGCCTGTTCCTGCAGGACAGGAGGCTCCTCTACTGGCCTGAGGACTCCCATCGGCCTGTCAGAAACTCTCAGAACCGCACTGCAGACCAAGACTCCTCCTTCCCAGGCCTCCGGCCCTCCCCCTCTCCTTCTGCAGGTGTCACACCTACATTGCAGTCTGGGGCTCTCCCTGCCTACTCTCCTCCTGCCCTTTATCCTTCCCAGGTGTTTCACCAATAAATCTCTCACAGGCCTAATGCTGTTCTGGTACCTGCCTCCTGAAGGCCCTGAACTAACACAGTGGATGTGAGTCCTATTTTCACAGGTAAGAAAACACTGGACCAACAGTTAATTTGTGCAACTCCCACAGGCGACAAGTGGGCAAGCTGGGATGACATCCAGGTGTGTTTGAGCCCCAAGCCAAGTGTTCTGAACACACCAGGCGTCCTCTCTAGTGATTTATGCAGGTTTAAAGTTAGGAAAGTCAGAGTGGAGGGAGCCCTGACATAGTTCAGTTTGGCGCCCTGAGTCTGTAGATGAGAAACCTGAGACCCTCAAGGGAAGGACTGGGCCAGTGGTGCCAACTCGAGGGGAGAGCCAGGCTGTGGACAATCACCTCCCTCCTTGGGAGGCTGGGGGAGGAGGCCCAGAGGAGGTCTCAGGGTACGGAAGGAGGCCAGGCTGGACGTGAGGCCATGGGCCCAGGGAAACCAGGTTTGGGGGCTTACCGCCTGGCTCCCCATCCTGGCGGGTGGGAATATGCCTGAAGAAGCCCAACGAAGTTCCCAGCAGGGGGCGCAGGGTGGGAAGCACGGAGAAGAGCTATGAGAGCGTGGGCACGACACGCTGGTCCAGCCAAGGTGACATCCCCTGGACAAGCTGCCTTGCCCCGCTTCTCCCCGTCCTCCTCCAATTGGTTCATGAGCCCCAAGGAGACAAAGCTCCGGGTCACACTTCCTTCCTTCCCAATCTCTTCTGCTCTCCTCACTGGGTAGAGCACTTCTGACCCAGGTTTCCTTATACGATAACTACAAAGGCATCTGAGACTGTGACTAAAAGGTACATGTATACCTTCAGGCTTGACTAACACTCAGAGAACAACTAACATAACCAAGAACCATGCGGGCACAAGGATGCATTCTCTCTCTGAATGCTGCCCTGACGCTCCCGGGGACTTGACCGTACGTCTGAAAGGAAGCCAGACTGCTCCGGGGCAGGACGCACATGGACCCTCGCGTGTTCAGGGTCAGCGAGAGGTGCCACTCTGCTTCGGCCAGGCTCACCTTGGACTGCTGACCAACATCTGCAGCTGGCCTGTTTCCTGCTCTCATCCTCCACAGAGCCCTGTCTTCAGGGAGGCTGAGTGAAGACACGCTCAAGAATGGATGTGGTATGTGCAGGACTTACCCGGGAGCCTGGGAGAGCCACAGAACCCACCTCCTGATGAACTCAGCACTGACAGCGGTGAGCGAGGACCAATTCAGCGCCAGGCCGAGGCATCTAGCGGGAGGTGGTGGGCTCTATGTGTCCTGATGGTGGCAGCAGAGACCAGCTCAGGAGGCACATGGTCCCCTGCTCCAGCTGATTGTGGCCTGGATCCAATCAATTTTGGTGGGCAGCACAGCTGAGAATGTGTGTGGCTGTCTCTGGCATGGCTCAGGGGCTCAGGAGACAAGGCATTTCCAGTCCTGGCACATGTCTCCTTCCAGCTGTCGGGTGCGGCTCCCGATCTGGACGGGCAGGTGGAACTGATAACATCCCTTCCTGAGCAGGCCTGAGATTTGCTGTGATCACCCGTTTCCACCAGAAGCAGGGATTCACCCACCTGCCCAGCAGTCCTGGCCATCTCAAGTCTGGCTTCTGGTGGATGGAGAAAAGCAGGGCCAGGGCTGGTCTGAAAAGTCAGCTGTGAGGACACCTATGTGTGCACTTTGCTACCAGCCCAGACTGCCTGAACTATCTGGCAAACTGCCAGAGGAGGAGACCCTTCTTTGAGGGCTGCTGAGTGAGCTCTAGGATAAATGTAGCTGCTGGGAAGGTCTGAAATATGCGGCCCTTAGACCTGGAAGAGTCTGCTCGCCTGATGACTAGAGTGGGGTTGGGCTGTGAAAGCAGCCTGCACATTTACTCATCTGTGCTTTCAAAGAGCACAGCGTTCTGAAGAAATATTCTTCTATCTTAACGTCCCTCTTATAGGGCCCTTCACAGGAGTTGCGGCCATGACCGAGGACAGGGAGCTGGATGTGCAGGAGGCCAGGGCTGAGGCAGGAACCTGGGGGAGTGACGGCTTAGGGCAGACTTCCACGTGGATGGTGGAAATGCAAGACAGATGCCAAAGGAAGTGGGGTCTGGGTTCCAAGGGGCTAAAAGAGTCCACTTTGACAAAGGTTCATATCATCCTTTACAAAGTACTATGCTCTGTCCCAGCCCCTGCAGGCTCCTGTCAGAGTGCCGGAAGCATTCTCGAGTGCAGTTCCAGGCTTGCTTCTGTCTCGGCTGGCATTACTATGCATGGTTTAGGCAGCCAATGGGTTTTCCGGCTTTGCAGTAAGATCTGATCTGATTTCAAACTCATACATAGCAGAAGGGCTGGAGAAGTCTTTTTAGAATTGCAAACGCAGGTGGGTATGGCCTGTGGGCATGCCGGCTAGATGTGCTCTGTGCTGTCTGGCCCAAGTGGAGGGAGGCCCAGGTGGGGAGACAGCTCTAGGCGCTGGAGAGGGAGCCACATCACATATCCCTGATTCCTAGCGCTTGGCACAGTGCCTGGCACACAATGGGTGCTTGGGAAAGAGTGTGTGGAATCAGACAAACAGATTCTACCACCGGATGTGGGCTGACTCATGTGTGATGGGGACCCTGGGCAAGTCACTTCACCTGGCGACTTACTCCCCACCTGTAAGGTGTGTCCCTTCCATAGCGTGTTTGCTTTTTCTGTTTTTATTTCATTCCTCTGACTAGTCTGTTTTAATGATGGAATGATTAAAAATAATGGGAATTCACGCTGTAAACTAGAGCCTCTAGACACACGTAAAGAATGGAAAATCAGAAAGCTGTCTCTAATGTGGTTACTTCTCAAACATGACCATTATTAGTAATTTACTAGCTAATAGTTCTACATTTTATTATCATTCTTATGTTTCAGAAGTGGGCAAAGTTTTAAGAACACACGTGTGTTTCCATGAGAGACAATAAAGCTGCTTAATGAAAGAATGAAATATGCAACCTGCAAACATTTTCACTTTTCCTGAATTAAGTCCTTGGGAAGAAGCAGGCCGCCTGCTCCTGAAATGGAAAGTTTGCTTTGCTTATCAACTAGAAGGAGACAGAAAGCTGGGAGAGGCGGCTCCTGGAAAGAAGCCAGACTCCACATTAGAAAAGATCTTGTTGGAGTATGATGCCAAGGAGAAATCACGTTCACGTTACAGGCACACACCTTCTGCACTAACATTCAAACGACCCAACGCGTGAGGAAAGGCTTGGAGATCTGGCTTAACAGCCTCCTCTGTGGGAAGTTTCTGGAGTTTCGTTCCTCTGGAGATCAGGGTGAGCCCATGGTGTGATGTGACAGCACAACCAACAGAGCTGATGCCAGTGTGGGCTGCCTGAACATGACCAGTGTCCACGACAAAGGAGCCACCATCCACTCTCCTCTGCCACGGCCAGGCACGTGTGCAATGTGTCCTCCCTTGTGGGGGAGTGGGTACAAATGAGGCCATGCAAAGCGGCAGATGCGGGGCAGGGCCAGGGCAATGGGGCCCTATGAAGAGACCTGAAGGAACTGGGATGAGAAGCTTGGAGAAAGAGAAAACTGCCCTTGAGAGCCATTCAGGAGTCAAATGTTTCAGGGGTTGGTAGATGGACTTGTTTTGTATGCTTTTGTCAGAGGGCATGGCTTAGGACCATGGAGTGAAAATTAGAAGGAGGCAAATGTCAGGCCCCCTGGAGAGAGAGAGAGCTGGGTAACAACCTGAGCCGTCACAGCATGGGTTATCTGATGAGCGAGGAGCACAGGAGGTGTCTCACCCCTGGAAGGGTTCAGAGGGAGGCCAGATGATAACTGGGGTGTGGCGGGGCTGAGATCAGTGAGAGTTCCGGTGAGCTTATCAGAGAAACTCTAAGAACCTAGGATCAAGTATGTGGGGAAGCCAATGGAGGCGCTAAGGTTCTGAACAATTACATCAGGTTCTTTATGGAGACGTCAGGAGATAGCCTCCCGACCCCTCATTAAGAGGGGACAGGTAGCAGCAAGGAGGTGCTGGTGGCCTACGGAGGGCCCTTCTCCACCAACACCTGTGAACGCCAAAGACAAAGATGAGGTCCACACTGCGACCAGCTCACACCACCCAGGAACAAGGACAACCGGGCGAGGAGGGAGGGAAAAGCTAAATTCACACTTAACTCGCAAGCCTCAATTTAGCTACAAGAACTGTTTTTGCCAAGGCTAACAGAACTTCCTGCAAGATCAAAGCTTCATCTCTTCTTCCTTCTTGGGGAAAGAAAGAGAAGGAGGAGAAGAGATGAAAGAGGGGAGGAAAGATAGGAAGGAAGATGGGAGTGAAGTGGGAGAGGAAGGTGAGGGCTCTGCCCCTTGGAGGCCGTACATTAGGAAGTGCCAACTTTTATCTATGGTGCCTCCGTGCCACGTCGTTACAGGCACCGGCAGGCAGCCCTTGAGGGTGAGTGTGGCAGGGTGGTGTCGTGACAAGAGCACTGGGCTAGGAGACAGGTGCTTTGGGCTCTCATCCCAGCCCTGCCTCTCCCTAACTCTGGGGTCCTGGGTGAGCCATGTCACCTCTCCTGCTTGTTGTTTCTTTCTGCGAAGTGCAGGGTTGAACTGGACTACCTGTAAGGTTCTCCCAGCTCCTGAGAGTCGTGCCTTCACGATCAGTGAGCATCCGAGCCACAGCGGCAGAGCCGAGGACTAGGGGTACGGAAAACCCACGATTCTTGTCCTGCCACCTTGTTTCTTGGGATTCTGGGAAGTTTTGCAGCCCACTTTGTGGGGGCTGCCCAACTCTGGGGCAAAGGAATTCTGGCGATGAGCAAGTTGACATGGTATAGGGAGAGGAAGGGGGGAGGGAGGAGTGGGGCAGGGCGAGGCACTTACAGCAGGAGGAGATGGGCACGCTGATGGCCAGGATCACCCAGGCGATGTCCATCTTGCTCAGGCAGATAGTGGCTCTGTACTGAGGTTTGTCCCCTTCGGCCACATGGGAGATGTTCGCTGCTGTTCCAGGCTTCCAGGTCCCGGCAGGGACCAGGTGGTTGAGGAAGTTTCCCGTGGCCGTAGACACCACTGTGGAGAGAGGACTGGGCACCCTGTTGGGCATGGAGGGGGTAGCCACAGCCTTCTCCTCGGTTCGGGAAACAGTGCTTTCTGAGACCCTGGGGGGGCGGGCTGGGGCCTGTGGGGTTGAGGATGTTCCCTGAGGAATCCCCTTGGAAGGGGCTGAGACACTGGCATCGAAGGCAGCCTGGGTGGGCCCCGTGGCGGCCGTAAAGACCCCAGAGCTGGCAGACATAGGTCTGCTGGTACGAGGGGTGACAGTAAGCCAGGAGTCACTGTGGCTGGGGCTGTCCTGCAGGTCACTGTGGGGGCGCTGAGAAGGCACTGGGGCAGGTTGTGGACTGGCAGGGGCACCTGAGGTTGCTGTGGCATTCAGCTCCCCTCCTTGGCTGGTGAAGGTGGAACCACCCCCCTGGTCTGCTCTGCTAAGGCCTGGTTTGTCCTCTGCAGGCACTGGGGGGTCAGTGGGTAGTCCCCACAAGGTCTTGCTGGGTGCCGCCGTTGCGGCCACTGTCTGGGTCTGTGGTGAGGACAAGTAATCCCAGAGTGGGTTCCTAGGGGTGAGGGTGGAGGACTCAGGCTCCACAGACCCTGTGAAGTTGCCTTTGTAGATCTGAAAGATTTTCCCCAGGGGCCGCTTCTGCCCCAGATGTGTGGAGCTGTGATTTCTTCCCCGCTGGCCTTCCTTCCTCCCGGAGTAGCCACCGGGTGCAGGCGGGACAGGGCGTGATGAACTACCGGCCCCCCTTCGGGAGGAGCCTGGGGGCCTGGGGGGCCTGCGCGTGGTAGCCCGGGTGGGTGCTGTGGTGGGGCGGCTGGTGGCTCCCGTTGGCTTTGTCAGCAGAATGGAGGGTGCAGCCTCCCCCGGAGGACGGCCCTCTGAGTGAGAGGATGTGGTTGCCATGGCAGCAAGAAGGGGCTGTGTGGGCAGGGGGCCTTCAGAATGGGGGGTGGCTGCCGTCACCATGATGGTGGAGACGGTGTTTGTAGGAGGGTGTCCATCTGGATGGGGTGTTGCCGTTGCCATGGGAGCTTCGGCCTGTGAGGAGGGTCCATTGGGATAGGGGGTCGGTGTCACCACGGAGGCAGGGGCAGCCACCACAGATGAGTGTCTGGTAGAGCTGAGCAGTGCTGTCACCATGGTGCTTGGGGTGGTGCCTGAGGGGAGGACCTGAAGAGATTCCTTGGGAGATGGTTCCTGGGTGGCAAATACCAGCGCTTCAGTCAGTGCCAAGATCAGGAGGAAGCCTTGAGAGGGAGACAGAGAGAAGAAGTAAAATACCTGAGGAATGGCTCAGAGCCTGGGCCTTCCTAATCCACAAACCTGTAAAGCTCTGGAACTCAAGGGAAACACCAGGAGCATTCCTGAGGTCCGCCTGGCTGCCCTGACCCTCACCAGACACAGCATCGTGTGGAGGTGGGGCAGGTCTATCGGTTAGGTGCCGCCCCGCACTGCTGGGAAGAGAACCGGCCCCATGGGAACCAGCCAGCTAAACTGGCCAGGCCCTTCCTTTCCCAAATGTCTCTGAAGGCCATCAGCCCTCTGCCCACAGGCAGCTTCGAGAACAGGCTAGGGCTGGGGCTGGGAGTGGGAACATGGCTTGCGGCCTCTGAGTGCCTGCTGCCCCTCTGCAGCCAGCGAGTGGCCAAGGCCAGTCTGACCGCAGAGAAGCCAGCAGCTCCGTGTGAGCCACCCTGAGTCAAATGAGGAAGGTTTAGGTGGGCAGAGCTGACCAACTCCCATGCCTTTCCTGAACTTTCCATTTATGAACTAGACAAAGGTACAAACGGACAGACTGCTGTTCATTCAGGCCCTCTCCTCGACCCTGGAGCGCACAAGAATGAACAGGTCGGTCTCTGGCCCTGGATGAGCCCACACAAATCCACAAACATGGCAGAGACGTGTCAGTGCCACTGGAGAGTGACGAGCTGAAGGGGACAGGGGTCCAGAGGAGGCGACCAGATCAGGTGCCTGTAAAGCACTTCTCACAGAGCCTGGAAGAGAAGATGCGTTCCATACACACCAGCGGGGTTTACGGTTGTCGTCAGTGGTTGACTGCTTCTCCTGTGTGCTCCTGAGGCTGAACTCAGTAGAGGACCGGTGGTGGGGCCCAGACCTTTTGAGCAGGAGGAGCCCTTTTGAGCACTAAAAGAAAATCCTGGATTTCGCGTGACGGTCAGTGCGTATGCTTTAGTTCACTGAGAAAATGCACAAGGACAAAAACCTACACATCTAAAAACACTTCTAAATATGCGTGGATTTTATTAATCACAACAGCATGTACCTACCTTTAAAAATAACACCTCATGTACATGTGAGACATACAGTCTATTCAGATCATAGAGTGGAAGACTGGCCACCCTGTACCACACATGGGCCGGGAAGAGCTGGGCCTCACAGGCCTCTAAGGCCTGATTCTGACCTGTGAACGCCTCCTTGTTCACACAACTCCCTCTTGGTCACCCTCATGCCCTTCCTTCAGCCCTGCTGGCCGCCCAGGCAATGGCAGAGACCTGTCTCCATCTCAGAACTCTCAGAGCCTCCCTCCCCCAATTCCAGCAGGATGAATGGCCAAAGCAGGGCCCTCGCAGAGGTTCCGGGGAGTCTGGATGGTCAGCAAAGCTGCCGACAGGGGACGGCAGGGGCTGGGTGAGCTTCCAGGAACAGAGAGGGGGAGATCATCTTCTGGTGATCTCCAGGATCACTACTGGGGCCGCCTCCAACTTAGGTGTGGGGTGGAGTCTCAGAAGAGACCAGTGTCCCCCTCGCCCTGCACTTCTAAATTAGTGTGTGGTGGGGGGAGGCTGAGGGACTGCAGATCAAACAGAGACTGTAGCCCCCACCATCTCTAGGACCAACAGTTTGCCCTAAGCAACCTATTTTTTCTAAACTTTCAATTGCGATCTAAACCATACATCAACAGTGTGCTCTGCTCATTCAAGTCAGTCCTAAAGACTTCACTGAGCACCTGCTCCGGCCCAGTCTTTCACACTCAATTTAATCCTCACAGCCACTCGCCAGGGTAGGAAATTGAGGCTCAGGGAGATTAAGCACCACGTTCAAAGTCCCACAGTAGCAGAAGTATCTGAAACCAGGGCTGTATCCAAAATGCACACTTCTCCTGGTCAAGCACCACCAATGGCGCAGGAGGAGAAAGGAGAGGACGGTAAATGGCACCCACAGAAGAAACAATGTGCTGCATGCTCTGACCAGCTCAGGGTTACTCAGCCCCTCCCGTGCCACTTAACACCACAGGGACAACCTATTCTCAGAACCCGTGGTCGTGACCTCTGATGTTCTGAGGGACATTCTCTTACAAGCCTCTGTTTGGCTCATGAGGGCCTTGGTTCAATACAAGTGTTGTTATGGACCGAACTGTGTTACTCCCAGGTGGGTATATACGTTGAAGCCCTAAGCTCCAGTACCACAGAAGGTGACTGTATCTGAGATAGGGCCTTTAAAGAGGGATTAAGGTAAAATGAAGCCATTTAGGGTGGGCCCTAATCCAATCTGACTGGTGTCCTTATAAGGAGAGGAGATTAGGACACAGAGAGAAACTCAGGAATGTTCTGCAGACAAAAGGCCATGAGAGGACACGGTGTCAGGGCAGCCCCCTGCAAGTCGGGGAGAGAGCGCTTATCAGAAAGCAATCCTGTCGGCACCTGGAACTTAGACTTCCAGCTTCCTGAACTGAGAAAGCAAACATCTGTTGTTTAAGCCCCCTAGTCTGTGGTCCTGTTCCGGCAGCCTGAGCGGACTGACACAAGTGTCTCCCTCAGAGATCCCCCCAAAGGAGAGCTGGAGACTGGGGCTTGTGCGCGGGTAGTTTATTTGGTGAAGTGATCGAGGGGACAGCCATGAGAGTCTGAGATGAGTGAAACAGGGAAAATCAATCCGAGGGCAGGTTATGAGCTGATGAGAACGGGCAACTCAAATTTGCTGGGGACCTCCGAGGAGCCGAGTAGACTACACCTCAAACTGTCCGTGTGAGAGGAGTCCTTACCAGCAGCTCCCACCCCACTGGCCCAGGGCTGCTCCATGGTGCTTACCCCACTGCACTTCCTCACTCCTGCAGGGGCCGGTGTGGCCAAGCCAGAACAGCCCCAGGCAGAGGGCCCGTCAGGTTACCCGGGCGCCCAGCCGGTGGCTGCCGCAAGAGCTGGAGCTAAAATTAAGGGCCCAGAGGATTCCTGGGGTGGAGCACCAGATGTGTCCGCTACAATCAGAGATCAGAGACCAAGGACACAGCAGTCCTTCGGCAGCAGCATCAAGGGCAGCATAAAGCTTTCAGAGAGACCCCGAGTGACCCCAGTGACAGGCCCGGGGTGGGAGAGGAACCTCCTGGCCTCTAGGTAAACTTCTGCAGCACTCTAGAGGCCGAGGGGTTAACATAGCCCTGGTCTTTAAAATACTCAGGGAAAGAAATTCCCCTGACTTTCCCACCAGGAGCATTCCAGGGGCTAAAATCCTCCCAGCTGGGAAGTGGATGACTGGAATCCTTCTTGCTGTAAGACTCCCAGTGTAAGTAAACATGTTTGCCTTTGCTGCCGCTGTTTTTTTTTTTCAGTTGCCAGGACCCCCTTAAGTTATTTTTCTCTCTAGGCGGATTGTTAAATGACCGCTCAGCCATTTCTTCTTCTGACTTTAGAGTAAACCTTTGGTACAATGAATGGATCCTGCCATGCTGGGTGCAAAGAGGTTTCACCTGGAGGAAGACATTTAGCTGTCACAGTGAGAGGGGCCCTAGAGGGAACTGAATTCAGTCCCCTCATTTCACAGAGGGGGCAACGGAAGGAGTAAAGTGACTTGTCCAAGCACATACAGCTGGTTGGGGACACAGTCTGGATCACAGCTACTGCTTCAAAGCAACTTTTCATTTGTATCATAAAAACTGCCACAGTGTTGCAGCACCCAAACGCCTCCTTCAGCCTCTACTGTCACCAATATGGAAATCAGACAAGAGATTACCTCTCCTCCTTGGCACAAAAGGTTAACAACTGAACACTGTCACAGTAACTGTGCAAGGCCTTCAACCCAGGCTCCCCTAACAGATGCAGATTTTCATTCAAGACCCTTTGTGCGGGTCTGCTCACTCCCGGCCTCACAATCTGGGGCGACCGCCTCTTTGCATGTCTTTTGCATAGATTTGCATAATAGACTCTGGAGGCTCTAACTGCAAATATATAAGAGAGACTGAAACTAAAATCTAGCTTGACATGCTTTAAACGTGAAACCGATTTTTAAACCATGTCGGAATAAAGACAAGTGTGTGGGGAGGTGGAAACCCACAGATTGATGGGTGCCCAGATGTCACAGGAAAGCCTCCTTCTACCTAAGATTCCAATGCATACATGATCCCAGGACCCAAGAGAAGGAAAGGCCTTCCTCCTGTTTATTTGGTGGGCTGCGTACAGTCCACATTGGGCGTGATATTTGCATCTGGTAAAGGCAAGGAGGGAATAGGTGAAGACAGAAATGGCTAACACGTACCAAGTGCCTCCTGCGTACCAAGAGCTGCTCAAAGGGCAAAGCCTGTACTGACACATTTATATCCTCCTAACAACGTGATGAGGCAGGTACTATTATTAACTCCCTGTTGCAACCGAGGAAAAGAGGCACAGAGAGGTACGGGAACCTGCCTCCTTTCACTCAGTTGGGGAATGGCGAGCTGCAACTTGAACCTGGCAGCTTGGCTACACTCTCAACCACTTTCACTCACTGTCTGCTCTGCCCCCACCCCCACCCCACTCTGCACATTCAAAAGCAATGATCCACAACCTTTTGGGAATTGATTTTCTGTTATTGGTCTTTTGACTTTTCTTCCCTCTTACCTATTTTCTTCTATCTCCATTTCAGGGCTCTGTATGACACACTGGGTATTCTTTTAACAAGCCAGTCAATTAACTTTATTTGCAAGTACCTGGGGGGGAATCAGGGGGAGGCACTTGTACTAGTTCAATACATGGCTGGAAACCCTGCTGTAATTCTCTCTTCTTCCCCAAACCTAGCATCTCATGCACACCACTGTTTAATTAAATTCATTGCATAATTTTCTCTTAAAATTGCTTACACACACACACACACGCGACATATTTGTTACACAGATAAATTTTCCGTTTACATATAAACAGAATTCTATCTCACTTTCCTTGTAATTTTAAATATCTTCTTTTAAGTGGAGCTTCCCTTCCCATTAAACTAGGTTTCTACTGCCAGATATTTTTCTCCATTGCCTCTAAACTCTTGTGACAGAATCACAGGAGTCTGAGAAGTCTTGCAGCCATCCCCCATCACTAAGCAAGATGGCAGCTCGGCCATCTTGGATGCTTGGTGTGGTGATTAAAAATCGCATCTGCAAGATCTCTGACACTCCTCCCACCAAAAGGTGGAGTCTGTTTCCCCTCCCCTTGAATCTGGGTAGGTCTTTGTGACCTCCTCAATGAACAGAATGAGGCAAGTGACACCACAAAACATCCCATGACACGGCAGAAAAGGTCTCGCAGCTTCTGCAGGTTTCTCTTGGGGGTCTTCAGCCTCATGTAAGAAGTCCCGCTCCCTCAAGGCCACCATATGGAGAGAGAGTGTGCAGATCTCGTGGAGAGGGAGTGTGCAGGGCCTGTGTGAAGAGTGAGAGGAAGGCCTGAGGAGCCCAGCCAGTCCAGCCCCAGCCACAGGTCAGATCTGAGAGTGAAGAAGCCTAGGAGATGACCCCGGCCCAGCCACTACTGGACTGCAACCACACGCGAGACCCCAAGTGAGAGCTGCCCAGCTGAGCCCAGTCAACCTTAACATTCATGAACAAAATAAGTGATTGTTGCTGCTTTCAGCCACTGTTTTGGGGTGGTTTGTTTTTCAGCCATAGGTAACTGGAAACTTTGGGAATTTAGCTTCTGCATCTGATGTTTCAACAACAAAAGGACCGAGTATCCAAGCATACCAACTCTGATCATCAGGGAGTCTGTTTTCGACATGGGCAATAACGTACAATCTCGCCTGGAAACAGCTTTTCTAATTTCAAAATTATCGTCTTTTAATTGGAAGGGGTATTAGGACTCTCTGGTATCTAACTCCCTCACTTTACACTGAGAAGGCTGAGGCCCAACCAAGTGACATGACTTGCCCTGGGCCACACAGCTACACAAAGTGAGGGCCGGGAGGGACCCAGCCAACTCAGTGCCCCTCCAGTCCCACTAATGCCCCAAGCCCACAGTGCTCTCTTCACATCACTGTGCTCTTGGCATTCCAGTGTGCTCCACTCTCTGAACTTCAATGTTCCCTTTTATTATTTTTATTTTTTGTGAGGAAGATCAGCCCTGTGCTAACATCTGCCAATCCTCCTCTTTTTTTGCTGAGGAAGACTGGCCCTGGGCTAACATCTGTGCCCATCTTCCTCCACTTTATATGGGATGCCGCCACAGCATGGCTTGCCAAGCGGTGTGTCGGTGCACACCCGGGATCCAAACCGGCGAACCCCAGGCCGTCACAGCGGAGCGCACGCACTTATCGGCTTGCGCCACCGGGCCGGCCCCTTCCCTTTTGTTTTAAAGATCAAACATAAACTCCACATTCCTCAGAGCATGGCTTCCCTCACTCAGAAATAAATATGCATCACTGACTTCAGGCTGAGCTGGGCGACTGCTCCTAAGAGGTACTCATGCATGTGACCTTGGATTCTTTATGAAACCAAAGAGTTTTGGGTTGAAAACTTTGCTGCTGCCCTCTCTTCAGGCAGCCACATTCCAAATGTTCCCTTCCATCAAGTCCTGCTGGGGACATGGTTCCAATCACAGGGCTAAGGGACAGAAGGTTCTGCTTGGTGCTTACAGCTACCTGAGGCCATCACTTAGTGTGTTCCAGAAATGTTGGAGATCACTGATTCAAAAGTTGGACTCATGAGGTCCATGACTCCAGGGGGAATTATTTTCCCAAGTACAATCTCCAGAACACTGCAAGCAAGAAAACCTGTGAGACGGAGCCCAGGTGTCCCAGACACACCAGTGGCCTCCAGGCAGCAGGAATTCACCTTGTGCTGCAGCTCTGGGAGCCTGACAGATCACGGTTTCCTCACAACAACACATGCATGCAGCACATGCACATAGATATGCACAGCCCAGGTCCTCTCCTGGGAGCAGGAAACAGGCAAGAACGACAGATTTGCAGCCTGGGTCCTCCCATCATCTGCATGTAACATATGGTTAAGTCGTTTGTCTAAGTTCAAAACAGCCGCCATGTAGCAGTACCAGGACTTAAAGCTGGTTTCTCTGACCCTGGCTGCTTGAGACCCTGGGGACTGAGAGATTTTTGATCCAGGAAAATGTCCTACATGAGCAGAGGAATGCTATATGAAGACAGGCAATGACATAACAATAGTAACAGCTGTCATGACCACAATTAAAAAAAACTTTCCTCAAAGGCAGTGACACTCGGGGCAACTACGCTGCCTTTTCTCTCAGCTCTAGCTTTTCTGCCTTAGTTATTTGGTTCCACTTAGGACTAGCATTTTCCACCCAGAACTCCTCCCGGGTCTTGAAGACTTTCTTAAGAGTCTCTCCTCGTGTGCCCATCCCTCTAAGCCTACCCTCTTGCAGCCCCCATCTCTCTGAATGGCAACAGCGAGTCTTATTGTTTCCCTGTCTGAACTCGAAGCTGCCAGAGGACAGATACCATGTCTGGTTCAATGTTATATCCCCATAGCTAGTCCAGCACCTTGGCTACTACAAATATTTGCTGAAGAATACGAAACCTTCCTAAATCACTCACTAGCCAGCTGTGGCAACTTGTGTTTTCCAGAAATAACCACTCCAATACATCCCAACCCACTAACTCTTCCTAAATGTGACTTGGTGGTCCTTTTGAGAGGTGGGGTCTACATTCTGTCCCCTTGAATCTGGGTGGGTTTGTGACTATGGCTGAAGTGATGCCACATGACTTCTGAGTCGAGGCCATAAAAGGTGGTACGGCTTCTTCCTAGTTCCTACTCTTGGGTGCCTACTCTCAGAAGCCAGCCATCATGCTGAGAGGGAGCCTGAGTAGCCCATTGAGGGGTCCATGTGGGAAGGAAATGAGGCCCCTGGGCTTCAGTCCCAGCTGAACTTCCAGATGACAGCCAGCACCAACTTGCTAGCCATGGGAGTGAGCCATCCTGAACACGGATCTTCCAGCCAGTCATACTACCCCTGCTGAGTCTTGGTGGAGCAGAGATAAGTGATCCCTGCCCAAATTACAGATTTATGAGCAAAATGAATGATTATTTTTGTTTTAAGCCACTAAGTTTGGGGGTGGTTTGTCAGGCAGCAAGAGTAACTGGAATACCATCTATGCAGAAGTGAAATTAAAGCTCTTTCAGTGACTATTCTGGATTTAAACATTAGGGATTTTTAGTGCTGGCACTCAACAGGCTGTTTTGGGTTCCCTTAACTCTTCTCCTCTCCTACCCAGACTCAGGAAAGGGGAACATCTCAATTCTGGGATCTTTCTATGGCATCATGACTTCTCTGCTCTACAGCTACAAGTTCCCCCAAAGGAACAAAGGAACAAATGCATCCCGGAGTGCCAGGAAGCTTCCCGGCACCCATGCACTTCGTGGGCTTGGGGGACAGATGGAACCAAGCTGGAGGCTAGTACAGGGTGCCCACATATTGAAGACATGACCATTTCTTTCAAGGAGCTGCTATTCTAGAAGGGAAGAAAAATCAGCTATGAAGGGCACAAACCTACACATCAAAGATGTTCTCCCAAAGACTTTCTCCAAACAAAAATGAGAGTCAGAATTAGATGGATGAAAAGGTCAACTCAGCTTCTAATAAAATAACAGTCATTAATATTCAGGGAACATCTTCCTGACATCATGGGAAAGAATACAAAGGCACCAGCCCAGACTGCCTTGTAGTCTCCCAAACTGAAAGGAAAAGGGTCATAAAAAATGTTCTGTGCTTTACAACAGAGAACCTGACAAACACGACCTCAGCCAGGTGATCAAGGTCAACATCAACAGTGATAAAGTCATGGTGAGAATATGTACCCTTGATATGAAGACAGCACTTCACCTCTGTAGTTTACCTTCCCCAAATCTATAACCCCACTCTAATCATAAGAAAAACATCTGAAAGACCCCAACTGAGGGACATTCCACAAAATATCTGACCAGTACTCCTCAAAACTGTCAAGGTCATTAAAACAAGGAAAGTCTGAGAAACTGTCACATCCAAAATGTACCTAAGGAGACATGACAACTAAATGTAATACAGTATCCTGGGTGGAATCCTGGAACAGAAAAAGGACATTAGGAAAAAATGAAGGCAATCTGAATAAAGTATGGACTTCAGCTAATACCAATGTATCAATATTGTTTCATTAGTTGTGACAAATGTACTACAGTAATGTAAGATGTTAACAACAGAGGACCCTGAGTGCAGGGCATATAGGAACTCTCTGTTCTACTCTTGTAACTTTCCTGTAAGTTTAAAACTATTCCAAAATAATAAAAAAAGTACTTAAAAAAATGTTCCATGGAGGTCAGACAGCACAGACAGTGTGAGGGCCATCCCATGGGGGGGATCCTGGGAGGGGACTTAGCTGAAGGGAGGTTTGCAGGCAACTTTCCCAGCAACCTAGTATAAGATCATACGTCCCCAGATGGGGGCACGGAGATGGGGTGGGAGGTGGAGGAGAGAATGAGCCCCTCCCTGCCCTAATGCTGGCTTCTGGCTCCTCAGATCTTAACTTAGTGGGTAGATTCTGATCTAATCTATCTACTGGTACGTTTTGGAGCCTACTTAGAGAAAAAGAAAGGGAAAAAAAAATCCCACGACCATTGCCACATCTATCCATATTCCCTCTTATTCTCACCTTTTTAAATATTTGTATTCAGAGTCAAAGTGTGAAGTCTAGAGATGAAATGGTTAGAAAGACTAACAGCTTGAACACACAGTTTTGAAACCTGTTCAAATTCCAACTGAGGGGTCAGGGTAAATGCCACCCACATAATATAAACAGTCACAACTTTGTTGACCAAGGAAGCAGGCTGCATAAAATCAGAGCTTATTTATCATTACCACGGGGCTAGATCGCCCTGCTGTATAATCACGGAAACCATATAAGGTGTTGGATATGGATACCTCCATCCTCATTCAAAATTTTTGCCCATGCCCCTTTCCTGCTAAGTGATGATGTTTCCATCTCTAAAAACCTGACTTCGCTGTTACCTTGTCTTAACAAGATCAAGGTCCCTCAGTTCTTCTGCAGAAAAACAGTGGGTCCATGCCCAGTGCGCCCAGGGCACTCTGTTGCCGTTCATATTGTGGCTCATCTCCCCACAGAGCCCTTCAGACGAGGGCATCAGGGGAAGGCATGGGCCTGGGGCCAGTGGGATTTAGGTTCAACCCTGTCTCTGTAACCTCCTAGTTGTGGACCCTCAGGAAAACTAGTTAAGTTTTGTTTTCCTCAGCTGTACAATAAGGGTGATAATGCCTAACCTCAGGGAACTTGCAGACGTGGGACATGAGACTGAGAGGCACAGGGGCCACACACAGTGCCTGGCATTCCACAGGTGGTAGCTGTGGTTTTAGTTTCTACTACATTCAGGTCACTCCTCTGGGGTCGTGAGCTTCTTGAGCACCTGGAGCCCCAAAACTTAGTTCACTGTCTGACTTGTACAAGGAGCACAGTTATGTTTTATGAAAAATGTGAGAAGGAAAGAATACTGAAATAATTCCATACACTCAAATTATCTGCAGCTGAATGCTTACCACAAAATTATTGATGTTTATTTCTTTGACGACAATGTCAACAAAAGAAAGCAGTAAATAAGGTGAGTCCTGTGACAGCACAGAGTGCGTGTGTGCACGTGTATTTATCTTGGTTTTACTTCGCTTGTTTCAGTGATTAACATTAACTGGTTCAAAGGAACACACATCCTATAGGACAGAGTGAGGCAAGAGCAGGCTGAGATGGAACCCCCTTCCTGCAGACCCCTCCCACACCCTCGCCCACAATCGCACCCACCACTCTAAGTTCCATTCCTAATTATGTGAGCAAAGCGGCCTTGGTTTCTTCTGATGTTTTAAAGGGTTGTGTGCGAGTGTCTGCCGGGATTTGGGTCTTACAGAGACAAGCCCCAGCTTTGGCTTCCTGGGTCAAGGCATACACTCTCAGAGGTTTTGATGAGAGCAGTAAGGAAGCAGGAGAAACAGGAGGACTTACTGTTGGGGAGCAGCCCCGTGACGGGCCTCAGCATGCCCTACAGAAGCCCACGGTGGCTCCAAATGCCCGGCTCCTACAAACCCAATAAACACGACTGCCTTGGAGCCTGAAGTCCCACAGCCTGGAGTCTGGTCCAGTGGGCTCCTCAGCGAGTATAGTGGGATCTTTGGGACTCCTGAGGAACCCCTTGGACAGTCCTGGGACCTGTCCAAAGAGGCTGTGGGACCTGACCTGAGCACACCAGCATCTGTCTACCCTCAGCTTCAAATTCTCAAAAGCCAAGAGGAGAAGAAAAAGACACCCAGTCCTGGCCTGATCACGCCTGAGAATCCCTTACCTAGAAAGAGCATTGGAGCTTTGGACCTGACATCCTCGTGGGCTTGCCGACAGTCTGAAGCGTCATCTCCTAGCACCCCCTGCTCCTCACTAGAGCTTGCCGAGGAGAGAGGAGAAGAGGAGGCTAGCAGGGATGCTGACAGAGTGTCTGGGAGGAGGGGTTGGGCAGGGCGGAGGCCGACCCAACCAGGAGGGGCTGACGTCAGAGCAGGCTGTCTGCTCTCTCTGGCACCCTGGCTCGCCTGCTCCTGAGCCCCGGCAACTTCTCCCGAGCGTCGCCCCACAAGGCTGCTTGGTATTCTCGCCCAGTTCCCAGCCGGGCTGGCTGGAGGCTGTCTGGCACTGCTCTCCTCAGTTGCCAAAGGTTCACCGCCTGTTCCAGTTTGCCTGGAACAAAACGGCTCAGGCAACACAGCTGTGCATCCTTGTGAAATTGCCTAATTTCCCATTTCAAGGCAGGATGCCCATACTCCAAGGTATAATTTAGGTTTTGGGCATGAGTTAGATTTTACAGTGGAATTCTGAAACTCAGGCCTCCAGGCTGTGTGCTTGGGGATTAAAGCTTTCCTCCTCCCTTGTCCCTCTTCTCTGCAGTACTGAGACTATCACTAACTCTAAATTTCCACTTATTGGGCACCCCACTATGTGCTGGGCACTCTACTAAGCGATTTTTTTTGTGTGTGTGAGGAAGATCAGCCCTGAGCTAACATCCATGCTAATCCCCTCTTTTTGCTGAGGAAGACCGGCTCTGAGCTAACATCTATTGCCAATCCTCCTCCTTTTTTTTTCCCCCAAAGCCCCAGTAGATAGCTGTATGTCATAGTTGCCCATCCTTCTAGTTGCTGTATGTGGGACACGGCCTCAGCATGGCCGGAGAAGCAGTGCGTCGGTGCGCGCCCGGGATCCGAACCCGGGCCGCCAGTAGCAGAGCGCGCGCACTTAACCGCTAAGCCATGGGCCGGCCCAACTAAGCGATTTTTACATGTCATCTTACTCAATCATCACAAAACCCCATGAAGTTGGAAAGAACAAATCTTAACCCGTGTCCCATATGATTGTTAAGAGTACCTAATCTCCACCTCTTTATTATTCCCTTTTGTGGTATAAATCTATGGATTTAGGTACCTGAATACTTCAAATGTGAACTTGGAGGTAGCTTTCTGGAGGAAATACTAATAAACACATCTTGTCCATGTCAACTCGAGGAGACAAGAACACCACACAGAACAGGAGAGAACAATGGAAGATGGTCTGTAATTCAGGACTATGTTGGATGGAGCAGGTTTTATGTGCAGCAGCTTGCCAGGGAAACTATGAAAGCCAGAGGAACCTGGAAGGCTTTCTGGAAGAGGAGAAACCTGAGTCTTCTTACTACCATTCCACCATCCGTTCATTTCTTCATTCACACGTTCAACAAATATTTACGAGGGCTAAGCTGAGTGTGGCCTAAGATCAGGATCAAAACGGGAGCACATCCCTGAAAGGCTCCAGTCCCTGGGCCAAGTCTCACTGCGGTGTGCGGACCACCATCACAGCCCAACTTGGGAATGCTGTCTTTTGTAGACACCACACCCCCCTTAGTAGGAGACAGGGAGCTGCCCCTACCTCCTAGGCAAGGGGAGAAGGAGAGGTGGTTCCTTGCCACTGAAATTTGCTTAGCTGTTCTCACTCCAACCATAGCACTCAATAACTCAGATACCCAAGGCACCTGATGTGCCCCCAGATGTGGTCCAGATTTCTTTTAGAATTTAGAACACACAGCGTTTGAATACTACAGATCTGGGAGTAGGACATTTTGTAACAAAGGCTGTTTGAGTTCTGTTCATCAGCTCTTTCTTCTCTTTCCTGGAGAGATACGGAGAGAAAACAGATACTGGAAGTTCACTCACTAGTTGCATGACCTTGCATGAATTTCCCAGACAAGCTGGCTATGTTGGGATCCTGTCTGGAGCTTTCCAATCACCATGATGTTCTCTTGTTGCTTCTTCAGATTTTGCACTGAGTTGGTGTAGTGGACGCTACAGTCCACCACTCAGATTCCTCCTTCCACTCGCCAACAAGGAGGCTCTCATTCCATAGCTGCTAGGAATGTTGGCAGCTGATGGCACACACCTTAGTTTCTCGTCAGGAATTGCTCTCTGCTGAAGAGAGCTGCCTTGCTCAAGGTTACACTCTCTTCCTGAGAAACCTGCATCCAATGACTGGCTCACATGAGGTTAAAAGGACTGGTCCCCTTGCCTCAATTTGGGAGGACTATGAAGGGCCATCCCAGCATGGGAGTTTCCCATAGGATTGGCTGAGGCCTTTGGGGTAACTGCATTGCAGCCCAACTTCTCCCCCTACCCAATCTACCTTCTCTTACTCTCCTAAAGGTGCTGATTCTGGGAACACTTCCAAAAAACCTTCTGCATGCAAATTTGCAGCTCATAGTCTGCTTCCTGGGAACCAGGTCTGCAACATACTGGTATTCAATCAATGTTGATGATGAGGATTCTTCCTTCTTGTCATTCTTTTCCCGTGTCTTACTCCACCATATTCCTTTCATCTCAGTTAACATTCCTTTAAAGATTCACCACCTCTGGGTAGCCTCTCTCTGTGTACCCCATGCTGGTTAGTCACCCTAATCATAAACGCCACCCTAAATGACAGTATGTAAGACTCTTATTCTTGTCATTGTGTATTTTCTCACATCTTTCCATTAGCCTGGAAGTTCCTTGAGAATAGGCAATTTCAAATTTAATTTTAAAATATTCCCTCTCAGGGACCAGCCCCATGGCCTAGTAGTTAAGTTCAGCACGCTCCGTTTTGGTGGCCCAGGTTCATGGGTTCGGATCCCAGGCGCTGACCTACACCACTCAGCCATGCTGTGGCTGCAACCCATAAATAAAACAGAGGAAGACTGGCACAGATGTTAGCTCAGGGCTCATCTTCCTCAGCAAAATAAATAAATAAATAAAAATAAAATAAAATATTCCCTCTCACTCAGTCACATACAGTGATGGCTGGAGGCACCAAATCCTGTTGGCTGAATGTTTGACAAATCCCTCATCACCACCTCACCTTCCTCTCTCATTCAGTTCATTCAGCACACATTTACTGGTGTCCTATCTGAGCTAAGCCTAGTCTATGTTATGGGGACACACAAAGAAATGTTTCTTCTGTACCCTACAGGGAGTTGCAGTTGAGCAGGAGGGCCTGATGGTAACGTGGCTGATCCTGAAGCCAGACCACCAATGTCCAAATCCACTTCCCCAACTTTCTAGCTCAGTGAACTTGGGCAAGTTATTTAAGCTCTCTGTGCCTTAGTTTCCTCACCTGTAAAATGAGACTAATAACACTTACCTACCTCATAGGATTATTGTGAGGATTAAATGAGTTAATATATAAGGGGTTCATAATACTGTCTAGTACACAGTAAGCATTATCTAACAGTCTGCACTGCCCAATATGGTAGCCACCAGCCACATGTGGCTACCGAGCACTCCAAATGTGGTTCAACTGAAATGTGCTGTCAGATACAGACCTAATTTGGAGGACTTAGTAGCAAAAAAAATGTAGCTCCCATTAATAATTTTCTGTATTAATTACATGTTAAAATGATAATACTCTGGATATATTTGATTAAATAAAATATATCATTAAAATTAATTTCATCTTTTTTATTAATGTGGCTACTACACAATCTAAAATTATATATGTGGCTCATATTATTTCTATTGGACACCACTGATCTAAGTCTTTGCTATAAAAATAACAATGAAAAACAGAGTATAACAAACACCATAACTGAAGTAGATGTACTGGTACCAGAGCTCCTCTAAGTGTGGACCACCAGCAGCATCAGCAGCACCTGGGAACTGGGTAGAAATACAGACTCTCGGGTCCCCATCCTAGACCTACTGAATCAGAAACTCAAGGAACAGGCTATGCGCAATCTGTGTTTTGTTTTTGTTTTTGTTTAAAACCTCCAGCTGATTCCGATCTCACCAAAGTGAGATGGAGTGCAGAGGAATCAGTAAATGGTTCTGTTAAAGAAGACCATGTCATCCACACAACAGTAACAGAGAAAAGGTAGGGGGAGGCCTCACAGAAAATGGTCCAAGCATTTAGTAAGTTTGAAATAAAAATAGTCCGGTGGCCTACAGCCATGCTCCATCCCACTCTGCTTGGCTCCTTCAGATGCTGCTCTTTCTGGAAACAATGCCCTCTGGCCTGGCTGGGGCCCTATCCTCTGTACCTTTTTTTTTTTTTTTGTGAGGAAGATCAGCCCTGAGCTAACATCCATGCTAATTCTCCTCTTTTGGCTGAGGAAGACCGGCTCTGAGCTAACATCCACTGCCAATCCTCCTCCTTTTTTTTCCCTCAAAGCCCGAGTAGATAGTTGTATGTCATAGCCGCATATCCTTCTAGTTGCTGTATGTGGGACGAGGCCTCAGCATGGCCGGAGAAGCGGTGCGTTGGTGCGCGCCTGGGATCCGAACCCGGGCCGCCAGTAGCAGAGTGCGCGCACTTAACCACTAAGCCACGGGGCCGGCCCCTCCTCTGTACCTTTTTAATCAAGAGTGAGCCAAGAACCAGCGGAATCTAAACTGTCCGCTGTGGTGAAACTAATCTGCATTTGTAAAGCACAACCTCAGAAGGTGACCTTGTTACTCTTGGTGGTGTGCTGACCACCAGGTGGATGTGGAGCCAACGGGGCAGGCCCAGTTTATAAACAGAGTGAGGAGAGAAGCAGCAACAGCTCAGGAGCCGCGCGTGACAAAGTGGGTCATCTTCTAAATAGAGCCGCTTCCTGAGAGCACCGTAAGCCAGCGGAGGATTAGTGGTGGTTGTAGAGATCCTTTTCCATGAGGAAAAGATTCTACACTAACTCCATGATTTTACACTCTGGATTTATGGGCTTTATGTTCTCTTGGGCTCTTACCCAACAGAAGCCTTTCAATTAATGAAATCCAAATTCTGCCCTTGGTCTTCAGCGGGGTCATACAGAGTGATACTAGTCCAGAGAGGTCTCCATGCACTGCAGTGGGGGTACGACCCACTGTGAATTAAAGGATTTAGTAAGCTCATGCCCTATTTCTTTCCCTGGGGGAGTGGGATGGGAGAGCTGGGAAGAAGGGGCTCCATGGGATATCAACACTGTGGAGGAGGCTACAAGTGCGTAACACACTCATCTTTCTATGGAAGCCTGTCTTTGCTCTCTGCCCCCCAGGTTTCATTTTATTTACATCCTGTGCATTCAGCCATCTCTGCTTAAAATGACAATATCACCTTCACTCACTGTCACTTATGCTGCAGAAGTTTTGGGCCAGCAGCAAGGTTTCCATCAAATGATTTCCTGGAAATAGCTTTGAGTCTGTGGCTCTCAGTCACCATGGGAAGGACAAGCATCAGAACATCAGCAGTGACAGTTGCATCAAGTTTACTAGCAATAACTCCTATAATATAAATAATAGAAATGATAGCAGTAACGATGGTGGTGGCAGTAATAATGGTCAAATAAGTATCCTTTATTTGGTCCTACTATGTTCCAGGTACTATGTTATGTATTTGACTACTATGGCAGTTGATATTTTCCAAACAGGACTACACCAAAATACCTCACCCCACAGGTTATTCCTGCAATGTGTGATATTAACATTCATTGTAAGGCAAGGTCTGTGTTCCCTCCCAGTGCATCTGGGCAGACCTGTGACCATGGCAGAAGTGACAGAGTTCCAAGTTCCACTATGACGTCATAAAAGATGACCCATTATAAATCTGGCTACTCTGAAGCACCGTGCTGGATAGATCACACAGCGATGGAGGAGATGCAGGGAGGCACCCAAGGAGTCCCAGTTCTTTAAGCTCCCGGCTGTAGGAGTCTCCCCTACATCAGCATCAACTGCCAGACATGTGAGTGAACAAACGTTCAGGTGATTTCAGCCCAGGTGACAAGGAGTGAAGCTGAGACGAGCTGTCCCCACTAAGTCCTGTCCAGAATTTGCGAACAAAATAAATGGTGTCATTGTTATAAGCTGCTAAGTTTTGGGGTGGTTTGTTACACAGCAATAGTAAGTGGAACTCCTATATTATCTCATTAAACCCACATAATAACCTTTCAAACTAGGCATTATTATCATAGATACCTTACAGATGAGGAAACATGTAAAGAGGTTAGGTAATTTCCCCAAGATCTCACAGCTGGTATGTGGGGGAGCTACTGCAAGCCCAGGTCTGTCTTGCTTTGTGTGTAGGCGGAGTCACATCCCACCCAGTCTTGGCTACACATCTCATTCATGTGCTACAGTCCCCAGGGGGTCTCTACCCCTGCCTAGACATGTCTGCTAGATTACACTTGGACATCTATAAGCCAAGGTGACCACTTGGTCTTTTACTATGTCATAGGAAAGGAGACTTATCTCCAAAGGTCTGCAGATAAGGCTGATTCCTACACCCAGTATGAAAAGACACTTGGCCTTGAAGTGGGAATAGGAACAAAGAACGCCGGCTGCTCTGAGGTTAGACTAGGGCTGCGATGTCTTAGTCCACTCTGGTGGACTTTTAGAGGTTGGCTTGTTTTATTTATTTATTTTTTACCATTCATAATATTATTTCTATCAAGAAATGTGTTCTAAGAGTCAAATGGCTTCTTTTTATTTATTTTTAAAATTTTTAATTAAAATGTTATTGAGGTCACATTGGTTTATAACATTATATACATTTCAGGTGTACCTCATTTTATTTTGACTTCCGTATAGACCGTGTTGTGTTCACCACCAGAAGTCTAGTTGCCGTCTGTCATTGTACACTTGTACCCCTTTACCCTTTACCCCTTTTGCCCTCCTCCTGGTCCCCTTTCCCTCTGGTAACTACCAATCTGTTCTCTGTATCTACGTGTTTGTTTATCTTCTACATATGAGTGAAGTCATATGATAATTGTCTATCTCCGTCTGACTTATTTCGCTTAGCACAGTACCCTCAAGGTCCACCCATCTTGTCGCAAATGGCCGGATTTTGTCTTTTTTATGGCTGAATAGTATTCCATTGTATATATATACCACATCATCTTTATCCATTCGTCTGTTGATGGGGACTTAGATTGCTTCTAAGTCTTGACTATTGTGAATAAAGCCGCAATGAACATAGGGGTACACATATGTTTTTGAATTAGCGTTTCCATGTTCTTTGGATAAATACCCACAAGTAGAATTGCTGAATCATATGGTATTTCTATTTTCAATCTTCTGAGGAATCTTCATACTGTTTTCCATAGTGGCTGCACCAATTTACATTCCCACCAGCAGTGTAAGAGGGTTCCCTTTTCCCCGCATCCTCTCCAACGCTTATTTCCTAATAATAGGCATTCTGATGGGCATGAGGTTATATCTAATAGTAGTTTTGATTTGCATTTCCCTAATAATTAGTGATGTTGAACATCTTTTCATGTGCCTGTTGGCCATCTGTATATCTTCTTTGGAAAAATGTCTGTTCATATCCTCTGCCCATTTTTTGATCAGGTTGTTTGTTTTTTTATTGTTGAGTTTCAGATGGCTTCTTTTTTTTTTTTTTTTTTTAAAGATTTTTTTTATTTTTATTTATGTTTTCCCCCCAACGCCCCAGTAGATAGTTGTATGTCATAGCTGCACATCCTTCTAGTTGCTGTATGTGGGACGCGGCCTCAGCATGGCCGGAGAAGCAGCGCGTCGGTGCGAGCCCGGGATCCGAACCCGGGTCGCCAGCAGTGGAGCGCGCTCACTTAACCACTAAGCCACGGGGCCGGCCCCTCAGATGGCTTCTTTACTGTCTTACTTTGGGAGTCCATTTGGTTTGTAAGCTGGAGACAGGCCATTTGGGATCATCTTTCAGGGCTACAGTGAAGTCAGATGTGTTGCTCACATTTTCACCAGCTGCTACACCCAAAATAACACTGGAGCCAGCCTTGGAATTGGCAAGGTCCCAGAAACAGAGAGAACGTCATCATGGATAGCATAAAGCATGGTTTGATTCAGTGCACGGCAAATGGGAGAAAGGGTCACCAGCCTCACTCATGGTGAGCAGGGACCTTCAACCAGGTGGAGCAGCTTTGCTCCTGCAGAGCTGGTTTCCAGACCAGAACCCCCAGCTGGCAAACAAGGAACCAATGCAGGCAGGGACTGCCCATTTCTTTCTGTTTCTCTGGGGTTCCTGCACTATAGGGCAGAAGCTTATCCTGGAGGGCTCAAGTGGCTCCAACTTCTCATTATTGAATACGCCTTCCTTTTGAATGATTCAGGGAGATGTTTGTTTCTTTTTAAGATTAACTTTATTGAGTATGACTTAATATACAATAAAATCCACACATTTAAGTGTACAGATTGATGCGTTTTGACAAATGTACACATTTGTTTAGCCACCACAACAATCAAGATATACAACATTCCCATCTCCCTAGAAAGTTCTCTCGTGTCCCTTTGCAGTTAAATCTCCTCCCCTACACCCACTCCAGGCAACCAATGATCTGATTTCTACCACTATAGGTTTGTTTGTCTGTTCTAGATTTTCACATAAGTGGATTTAGATAGAATCTTTTGTGTCTGGCTTTCACTCAGCATAACATCTGTGAAATTTATTGAGACATCTGTGAAATGTATCCATTTGCTGCTTGTATCAGTGGTTTGTTCCTTTTTTATTGCTGAGTAGTATTCTATTTCATGGATATGCCCCAATTTTTTTTTTTTTTTTTTTTGTTTATTGCAGTAACATTGGTTTATAACATTGTAAAAATTTCAGGTGTACATCATTGTACTTCTATTTCTGCATAGATTACATCATGTTCACCACCAAAATACTAATTACAACCCATCACCACACACATGTACCCAATTATCCCTTTCACCCTCCTCCCTCCCCCCTTCCCCTCTGGTAACCACCAATCCAATCTCTGTCCCTATGTGTTTGTTTATTGTTGTTATTATCTACTACTTAATGAAGGAAATCATACGGTATTTGACCTTCTCCCTCTGACTTATTTCACTTTGCATCATGCCCTCAATGTCCATCCATGTTGTCACAAATGGCTGGATTTCATCGTTTCTTATGGCTGAGTAGTATTCCATTGTGTATATATACCACAGCTTTTTTATCCATTCGTCCCTTGATGGGATATGCCCCAATTTGTACATTCATTCATCTGATAATAAACATCTGGGTTGTTTCCAGTTTATGACTATTATCAATAAAGCTTCTATGAACATTTGTTTACCAGTCTTTGGAAATATGTTTTCATTTCTCTTGGGTAAATACCTAGGAGTGGAACTGCTGGGACATATGGTAAGTGTATATTTAACGTTGTTAAAAATTGCTTTCCAAACTGTTTTCCAAAGTGGTTTACCATTTTGCATTTTTGTTTTAAACTTTAATTATGTTGATTGACAGATTGACCACTGATTGGTTAGGTAATAAAGTATACTGGGATGATCCAAGTCCAAATGTAGAAAATAAACACAGCAAAAAGTCTCCCTTCCCAGCTTCAACACACCTGAAGGTGAATGGTGTTACTAGTTTGTAACCTTTTAACAGACAACTGAAACATTCATAAGTGAACGCTTAATCACATCTTCCCTTCCCACTTTTTATACAGGTGAGGTTGTACATGACACATCTTGCTTTTCTCACTTAATAATATATCTTGGATATTGATAAAGAGCCATTTTCCAAAGTGTGTTCTGAAGAACTCTATACCCATCAGGTGCTCTGTATAAGAAAAGGGTTCCCAAATAAACTTGGGAAAATGCTGCATACTTGGGCTACCTCTCAGAAATTCACAATGCTTATTACTAAAGACTCTAAGAAGTCCTGTGATTAAAAAGCAGAGTTTCCAAAATTATTTCACCTGAGAATCTTTTTCTTTCCAGTAACACTTATTTAACATTTTGCAGAACTAGTATTCTGCAGAATACTTTTGGGGAAGCACTTATCTAGACCAGACTAGCAAACATTTTAGGGTTTGTGGATACGGTCTCTGTCGCAATTGCTCAATCCTGCCATTGTAGTGTGAAAGCAGATATAGACAAGATGTAAATGAATGGGTGTGGCTGTGATTCAATAAAATTTTATTTACAAAGAGAGGCAGAAGGCTGTCATTTGCCACCTCCTGATCTAGAGTATGGTAGGATTTGAGATGTGGAAGGTACCCATTAAGTTTTTAAAGTGTTTTTTCAAGGCCTACTATTTATGCTGCTTTCTCCCTACATACCCCATTCCCTTCCCCACCCCAACTAATCTGCCACCTCAAGGTTTAGAAGAAGGATGGGAAGGGAGGAAAGGGGTGGACAAAAGCAAAGGAAGAAGACGGGTGTGGGGGGAGAAGGGAAAGGTGAGAGGGAATTGTGGAGAGCTGTGCTGGAGCAGACGCTGAAGAAAATAAACACTGCTGAAGGCTGGAGGAACAGCTGCACAACCTGAAACAACCTCCCCACTCGCTTCTCCTCTCCTCTCTCTCTACTTATCTCTATACCCAAAGTGTCCCTCTGGAGCACTGGGAAAAGGACATCCATGCTTCACATTCTCATGGTCCATTTGATTAAATAAAGGTCCAGTGGTCCTCTGAATGGAGGCTTCAGCATCTCCGTCTGTAAAGACCACAGAATCCCGAAGACTCCTTTATAGCTTCTTCATTCTAGGATCCCATGAAATCTCTGTTGTTCATGTCAAATCATCTGAGGATGCGTCAGGTTCCAGTCAGACTTGTGATTCTGGGAGTGAATTTTCTAAGTTTTCTCATGCTAACAACTGGGCAATAGATATAATAGTTATCTAAGGGAATTCTATGTCTCCTGTTTTAAATACCATATTTCATCAAATATAAGAAGCAACATACTGTTTTTTTATGTACTAGTAAGAAAAAATACTGCCAATTAAACTATGACGCAATGCTTTCTTACATGTACAACTTTTATTCTATACTTATTGAAAGAGCTCCTTTAGACTTATCTAGACACTTTTATCATATACTCCTTCACTTATGTCACGTGGTGTGTAATTGCCAATCCTTTTGCAAGCATCTCAGCAACAAAGCACAACCCAGTTTCAACTGCTTTGTGAGTGTCTTTTTTCCTTTAGTTCCATTTAGAACTTGGTTGGTGCTTTGGAATACGGAATGGAGACCATTCTTACAATGATGAACATTTGTTCCACAAATATCAAACTTCTTCCCCGCTGCTCTGCTTCGACGCCCTCTGCATACACGACAACTTTTAGTTGCAATGCTGAGTCACAACGAATCTTTGTGAAGACTTTTTAGACAGCAGTTAAATATGCATAGTACCACAGGGCTGGCCCCGTGGCTTAGTGGGTAAGTGCACACGCCCCGCTACTGGAGGCCCGGGTTCGGATCCCGGGCATGCACCGACGCACCGCTCGTCTGGCCATGCTGAGGCGGCGTCCCACATACGGCAACTAGAAGGATGTGCAACTATGACATACACCTATCTACTGGGGCTTTGGGTAGAAAAAGGAGGAGGACTGGCAATAGGTGTTAGCTCAGGGCCGGTCTTCCTCAGCAAAAAGAGGAGGATTGGCATGGATGTTAGCTCAGGGCTGATCTTCCTCACACACACAAAATATATATATACATACATAATACCAATGATGTATTTGCCTCAAATGGAGATGAAGAGATGAACAACTACAGCCAACATTCGCCCGTGCATGGGCAATGATAACCATGTCTGGCTGATGGCAACCGTAAGATGCATCGTGGTCTCAGAGATGTTAAAATGAACAGAAGTTTTTCTAACAACATAAACCTAGATGAAGATGTGTGCTTAAACAAAGACCTAATTTCGAACTTTAGGAGGTAAGGAAAAAACCAACTGCCTTCAAGCAGGATATTGTAGCATTTTTCTTCTTTGCAAGCATCCAAATGCTGGGTAGTGATAATCAGATACTTCCAGTTGAATATCTGTGCATTGGAATGAAAATAGGTCTAACTATGAAATTCTTGCAGGTGCTAACTTGGTATGACCCACAAAACTGTATCTTCACACTCGCCCTCCCTCCCTCCCATGAGCTCAAAAAGGATCTTACGGTTTACATAATGAATTATGCATAAGAATGTGAAGTGTTGATCATTTTAAAATAAGAAAATCAGAATTGAACTACAGCTAGTTTTTTTAACATGTGCTTAGCATGCATGCCAAAGGAATGTGTAAAGGAAAAAGCAAAATTAGAAACTTATATCCGTGTAAAAAATGGTTATATGTCATTTAAAGTAAGATCTGACAAGCTACTGCTACAGTTAAGGAGGCTGCTTGGCTCCTCTCTGAGCTGGGCTTGCCAGGTTCTGTTTTGCGGGTGCGGGTGCAGGGATCTAGTGAGGCATGGTGCACGTTCGTGTGGCTGGGAAAGCACCATGCTACGCTGCAGGCCACATCTCCTGGTCAAGGATCTGTGTCTCTCCTGCCAGAGGTTCACACCCACGTCTGTCTAACCTCAAACCTCTGTTTTTTCCGTTGTACACTGTTTCACAAATGTGTTGCTAGAATCCAATATCAAACCCCTAATATTTCTGTTCTGTACAACTCATTGTAGTAAACAAGCTACTTGGCAAAGCTCCCCTAGAGACGGGGCTGAGTGACATGATGTTCTGGATGCCAGCTCATCCTTCTGTGCCCCTCTAGCGTGGAAGGAGTCTGTCAGATGCCTGACCAGATTTCTTGGGTGGCTCAACATGAGTCTGAATCTCCAGATGTGTCCTCAGTTCAGAGCCTCACTGGCACACACCTGATGTGTGTACACCACGCTCCCACCACCAACATGGAGGCCTGAAATGATATAATTTGTTTCTGATGTATGCCTTTCGTGCTTTTGAAAAGGCTTCAGGGTGGTTTACAACAGGATGGGAACAAACATAAGTCTTGTAACATAAAAACTGAGACCAAAATTTTACACAGGAATATGGCTAAGATGAGCTGGAACAGAGGGTGGAAACAAACGCAAGAGGGAGAAAGAAGCAAGAGCCACCTGTGCGATTCCACGCTGCTTGCCCCGCCTCCTGTGGTCTCATTGCTAGGCAACCTTAAAGGACACCAGCAAATCAATGCTTCTCTAGAATGTCCAGGAACAAAATCTGGGAGAAATCACATGCCTGTGAACTGCGAAGGAAAGTCTGGGAAGTGGGCTGAATGATTAAATTGGATAGAAGGCGACACAACACTGTTCTTTTTTGGAAAGGGAGAACCTGAACATAGCGACTGGGGAAGACAACGAGGTTCCTGGCTGCCTCCTAAGCTGCTTCCATGTGTGCAAGACGTGATTATTTCTCCCTACTGTGCCATGTTTCTCCCAATTCAAATCTCAGACCTAGTACTTCTCTGTCCATCTAGAAGCATGAGGGCGACAGAGTTGGAACAGACCCCACATGCCCACTTCAAATTAGATTAAGGTCCTAATTTACTGAGTCAGAGAGGAGAAGAGTGCTCAGGGCAGAGGCAGATGCAGCAATCCTTGGCATAGGAGCCCTGGCTTCCAGTTCTCTAATGGATGTGATCTTTACAATGTCTGCGGTCACTCCAGATTCTTGTTATGTCACTGCTTGGGTAGGCTTGGATCTTACACCTTCATTTTGGAAGAACTAAGACTAACTATATATGCTTCTGTTTAAGGGATCCTTACAAAGAACAGGCTCTCCTAACTGTTAAGCCCAAATCAGCATCAGATTGCTCTCCATATCTTCAGCATCATCAGGGTTTGGGTGGGTGGGTGAAGGCAGCATTATCAATACCCTGGTATTCCTTGAACAACATCTTTGTCTCCAGCTTTCCACTATTCTGGAAAGAGGTTACCCCTCACCCCCAGCATGTCTTTCTGCTGCTCAAAAATCTAGTTGGCTTCCTTCAGTTTAAGGAGACATTTCAAGATGAAGACCACACAGGTGGTAAGTGGCAGAGCTGAAACTTGAACCTAGGTTTTCTAGCTCTGTTCAGAACTATGACTCCCCAGCACACATAAGGATGTGTGGCAGCACCTAAAATTTTTAAGCCAACTGAAGCTGCTATGTTCTGTGTTTTTGTTTAGTTACCATTTCTGTTAGGGTTGTAAATAAAGTTGTAAATAGAATACTCAAAGTAGTCACAGTATCACCCAATGATGCAATCTCAAAGCTTAGGAAGGAGGTAACATTAGTTTTTAAGATGACACCAACTTTGTATTCTAGGGTATTTTTTATGTACATCTAGTAAGTAGTTTTCAATCTTGCCTTCTCACTGGAACCAATGGGGTTTTTAAAAACTCCCCAGATGAATCTAATGTGAAGCCAAGACCGAGCGTCACTGATCTAATAATAGCTGCACACGAAGTCTTGCACCTGTGGTCTCTATAGCTAATCTCACTGATGGAGCCTGAGAGGAACTGGAGGTGGTAAAAGAGTGAGGTCTTTGGAATCAGACAGATCTTAATTCACACCAAGGTGGCTCAGGAGAGTGCTTCCAGCTGTGTGGCCTTGGGCAACTTGATCACTTTAAGTCTCACTTCCTTCTTCTGTAAAATGGAGACTTGTGAAGATTTAGTGAGATGATACATGAAAGCGCTTCTCACAGTGTCTGGTACAGTCATTGTGGCTGCTGTTACCATAATTATTATTAACCTTGAGGGTGTCTTCTTCCTTCCTAGAACATCATGGTCTCTAACCACCCATCAGCCTTTCCAAAGGTTCAGAACAAAGTAACAAGTGAGAACATGGACCAGTGAGAGAACACGTCCGGAAAAAGCCCACCATGCTGGATGTTCAGCAGCTCCTATAGCCTTGACTTTCTCAAATAGGCACACAGAGGTGTGCAGGGATGTGCAATTGCAAGAAGAGGTAAGAGCCGGTGGGGGAATATTCCCTGAAGACCATGCTTTCTTACAAGCATGTTGAGTTTGACATAAGCAGGGCCCTCTAGGTGACTGAAAATCAGCCCCTTCTCACCAGACACAAATGTGAAGTAATCCTGCTGGTCTCTTAGGAGCAAATAGCTCAGGCCACAAACCAAGGCTGACATGCTCTATTTTTCACAGCTTCAAGAAAGGCAGCACTGGAAGGAAAAGCCAGTCCTCCAGACATCCAGCCTTGCAGGCACGGGAGGTCACATTTGGACCCCAGTGATGCTGGTGGCTTTTCCTACTGCTTTCTCTTGCCCCCAACCCTCCCCACCTTGACAAAACCAATTGTCACAATAGCTGTTTTACAACTCTTTTAATCTGATTTGGAAAATATCATACAAAAAGAAAGTCCTTTTCAATCCTATTTTTGGGAATATTTATCAATATTTCCCTCTATTTGTTCTAGAATTCATCGTTTGCATGTAACTAGGTAGTGGACGATGTTGTGTGCCACTCAGATTCCCTCTTCAAGACTGAGGCTGTCCTCTCTTCAACTAGTAGTGTTGGCTACTGATGGCTCACAGCTCAATCTCTCTCCCAGAATGTCCCTTGGCCAAAGGGAGCTGCCACACCCAAGATTACACCCCTCACAGGGTGAAGCCCAACACCAAGTTGATGTCAGGGTACAAAGGCCCTTGTCTCAATTTGGGACAACTTTGAAGGGCCACCAAAGCTCCACAGCTCCCCCAGGAGAGGGCTGCACTCTGGGTATTAACTGCCTGGCAGCCTGACTGCTCCTCTGCTCTGCCAGATTACCCTCACTGCCTCAGCACCTCCTACAGAGCAAACACACACTCCTGAGGCCCCTTTCTGGGGAACCTAAGAAAAACAGTTGAATCCATTTGTAATTTATTTTCATATAATATGTGTGGTGAAGCTCTAACTTATTATTTCCAAATACTCAATTAATTCTCTCAATACCATTTATTGAATTATCCTCTTTCCAGTTTTTGGACTGCTATCTTTATTATATTTTAAATTCTTAAATATACTAGAGACTGTTTCTAGGCTACCTAGTCTGTTTCTCTAATCTGTCCACTTTTCATATCCATAACACAGTATTTTACTTAGTATTATTTTATGACATGTTTTGGCTTCTGGTACAGAAAAATCCCTCTTCATTACTCTTATTTTACAAAAATTGTCTATACTACTCTTGCCTGTTTATACTTCTAGATGAACTGCAGACTATGTTCTATAGGTTAATAAAAAATTCCATTATTAGAATTTTGATTTGGATTTCATTAAGGCTATTTTATATATATATATATAATTTGGGAAATCTTTGCAATACTAAATCTTCCCTTGAGATAGAATGTGATGTCTCTCGTAATTCATCCAAATTTTCTTTTATGCCCCTTAGTGAAGTTTTGTAGCTTTCTTTATGTCTTGGCCATTTGATTAAATTTAGCTTTTTTTGGTGCTGCAATTAGGAAATAGTTTTTCTTACATTGAGGTATAAGTTACATATAGATTGGGAACCAGGCAAGGATTGTTCCCTCTCACCACTCCTGTTCAACATTGTATTGGAAGGCCTAGCTAATGCTATGAGGCAAGAAAAGAAATAAAAGGTATACAGATTGGGAAGGAAGAAAGAAAACTGTCTGTTCGTGGACAGTTGATTGTCAACGTAAAAAAATCCCAAGGAATTGACCAAAAAACAAAACAAAACAAAAAAAACCCCACCAAAATGACACCAACAAAAAATCCTAGAACTAATAAGCAAGGTTAATATATAAAAGTCAATTGCTTTTCCAAGATACCAGCAATGAACAATTGGAATTTGAAACTAAAAACACAACACCACGGGGCCCGCCTGGTGGCATAGTGGTTAAGTTCATGTACTCCACTTTGGCGGCCTGGGGTTCATGGGTTCAAATCCCGGGCGTGGACCTACACACCGCTCATCAAGCCATGCTCTGGTGGTGTCCCATATACAAAATAGAGGAAGACTGGCACAGATGTTAGCTCAGGGCCAATCTTCCTCACTAAAACAAAACAAAAACAAACCCCATAACACCATTTATATTAGCACCCCCTCCCAAAAGAAATACTTAGGTATAAGTCTAACAAAATATGTACAAGATCTCTGTATAAGAAAAAACTACAAAACTCTGATGAAAGAAACCCAAGAAGATCTAAATAAATAGAGAGATATTCCATGTTCATGGATAAGAAGACTCAATATTGTTAAGATGTCAGTTCTTCCCAACTTGATCTATAGATTCAACACAATCCCAATCAAAATCCCAGAGCAAGTTATTTTGTGGATATTGACAAACTGATTCTATAGTTTATGTGGAAAGACAAAAGACCAAGAGCTGACACAATACTGAAGCAGAACAAAGTCAAAGGACTGACAATGCTCGACTTAAAGACTTACTGTAAAGCTACAGTAATCAAGACTGTGGTATTGGCGAAAGAACGGACAAACTGATCAGTGGAACAGAACCGAGTCCCGAAGTTGACCCACACAAATATAGTCAACTGACCTTTGACAAAAGAACAAAGGCAATTCAACGGAGAAAGGATTGTTTTTTCTTCAACAAATGGTGCTGGAACAACTGAATATTCACATGCAAAAAAATAAATCTAGACACAGATCTTACATCTTTCACAAAAACTAACTCAAAATGAGTCATAGACCTAAATGTAAAACACAAAATTATAAAACTTCTAAAAGATAACATAGGAGAAAGTCTAGGTGACCTCGGGTTTAGTGATAAGTTTTTAGATATAACACAAAAAGCACAATCCATGAAAGAAAAAAATAAGTTGGACTTTATTAAAGTTAAAAACTTCTACTTTGAGAAAAACATCGTTAAGAGAATGGAAAGCTACAGAGTGGGAGAAAATATTTACGTATATTTGATAAAGGACTTGTACTCAAAATATACAAATAACTCTTAAAACTCAATAATAAAAAAACAATCAACTCAATTAAAAAACGGGCAAGAGATCTGAACAGACACCTCGCCAGTATAGATATACAGATAGCAGATATGCATACGAAAACATGTTCAACATCATATGTCATTAAGGAACTACAAATTAAGGCAATGAGATACCACAACACATCTATTAGAATGGCTGAAGTCCAAAAGCTGACAATACCAAATGCTGAGGAGGATGTGAAGGAACAGGAACTCTCATTCACTGCTGGTAGGAATGCAAAATGGTACAGCCACTTTGGAAGACAGTTTGGCAGTTTCTTACAAAGCTAAACATAGTCTTATCATATGATCTCACAATTATGCTCCTAGGTGTTTACCCAAATGAGTTGAAAATTTATTTCCCCATAAAAACTTGCACATGAATGCTTCAGGCAGCTTTATTCATAATTGCTAAAAACTAGAAGCAACCAAGATGTCTTTCAATAGGTGAATGAATAGAGAAACTGTGGTACATCTATACAAGAGAATACTATATTCAGTGATAAAAACAAATGAGTTATCAAGTTACAAAAATATATGGAGGGGCCTTTAAAAGCATACTGCTAAGTGAAAAAAGCCAGTTTGAAAAGGCTACACACTGTATGATTCCAATTGACACACAAAATTCACATATCTTAAGTGCACAGTATACATCCATTAATCAGCACTCCAATCAAGATACAGAATATCTCCATACCCCCAGAAACTTTATATTCCTTTTTAGGCAACACTCCCCCTCAGAGCAACCATTGTTCTGATTTCTATCATGAGAGATTAGTTTTGTTTTTGAATCACATATAAATAGAATCATTAGCTATTAATTTTTTTGTATGTTGACTTTGTAATTGTATACTAACATCTCTTATTTGTTGTAATGGTTTACGATTTTTCAGGAAAACAATGACATTTCTAAAATAAAAATTTTGTATTACTCTTTCATAAGTTTGTTATTCTTAGCTTTATTTTACATCTTATTGCATTGATTTGAATGTTTAGAATAAGGTTATCCAACAGTGACAGTGGCACGCATCCTTGTTTTGATTCTGGTTTTAATGGGAATGACTATACATAATAACAGCTATTGGTGTTAGGTTAAGGAAACATCCTTTCACATCTAATTAAGGTTCTTTTCTTTTAAGGAGTGGATATTAAGTTCTATCAAATAATTTTTCTGCAATCTATTGAGATGGTCATTCAACTACTCTCCTTAGACCCCACATTCTATATTAGTAAGCACTAATAGCAATTCATCTGTGCATTCTTTGAATAACGCTCATTTGATCCTGATAGAACTTTGTTTCAGATTCCTATATCGGTGTTTATGATTAAGACAGGTCTGTGAGAATTTGGCGGTGGGGGTGTGTGTTTTAAAGCACCAGGTTAGGTTTTGGTAACTGGGTTACATGAGCTGTGTAATACAAATTGAGAAGCTTGAAGTGTTTTCTGTGATCTGGGCCACTTTATACAGTATGTGAAATATTTGTTCATTAAACTTTTTATTTTGTAGCCTCTTTGTAATTCAGTAAAATTCCCTTTTTGGAGAGAATTCTTTGACAACTTAAAAGCTTAAAAATTTGACAGCTTAAAAATACTCTCCATGCTTATAATTCTATCTGGTTTTCTATATAATTTTGGTTATTTATATTTTTCTAGAAAATTGTGAATTTTGTTGAAATTTTCACATTAAACACATAGTACAAAGTGTAGCCTTGTTTAAAAATATCCTCATCTTTTGTATACTTTTCTCATACTGAATTTTATTTTGCTTTCCCTTTTTTTATAGACTCATCAAAGGTACATTTATTATTTTTTCAAACAATCAGCTCCTGAATAATAAGTGTGACTGTTTTTCTAATTTCCAATTATACTCCCCTTTTATTTTTTATTTTCCTCTTCATGCTTTCTTAAAGTATATTTTGTCTTCTTTTTTTTTTGGTGAGAAAGATTGGCCCTGAGCTAACATCTGTTGCCAATCTTCGTCTATTTTGTATGTGGGAAACCACCACAGCATGGCTTGATGAGCAGTGTGTAGGTCCGCACCCGGGATCCGAATCCTTGAACCCCCGGCCGCCAAAGTGGAGCACGTGAACTTAACCACTACCCCGGCCCCCTTGTTGTTCTTTTGATTTTTTTTGAGCTGAATTCATAGGTAATTTATCTTCATTCTTCTTCATCAAATGTTAAAAGCTTTCAAGGTTATAGATTTGTCTGAATTGAGCCTTAAGGCTTTTTTTTCGCTTTTGCATTCAGAATTTACTCCAATCTACCTTCCTTCAACCTTTACATATGTCTTAACTAGTTCTATAAAATATTTTATATATTCATTCATATATATATTTTTATATATTTCATATATTCATCTTTTATCCATAACTTTGACATGTAGTTTTTGCACTGCTGTTATTTTCTATATACTTGAAATATGTACTTGATTATGAACTTTTTCAAATATGCAATCTGTATTTGAACTTTTCACTTTCTCTAATATTAAATATTATTTATTTAGGATATTTGTCTTAATAGCTGTGAGATTTTGGTTTAAATATATATTTTTTTATTTCTAACACTAGTTGTCATTGCACTAAGGAGAAAATTCATTTCTTCGAATTTACTGAGGTGTTTAAAAATTTTTGGTCCAGTATAGAATTCATTTGAAAAGAAGATTGTATCATCTGTAGGGTACAAAGTTTGATATACAAGCTATCAAATTAACCTTGTTAAGCATATTTAAATTTTATTTATTGATTGATTAATTGATTGATTGCTGAGGAAGATTCACCCTCAGCTGACATCTGTGCCAATCTTCCTCTATTTTGTATGTGGGTTGCCACCACAGCATGGCCACTGACCAATGGTGTAGGTCCGCACCCAGGAATCGAACCCAGGCCGCCGAAGCGGAGTACATTGAACTTAACTACTAGGCCACAGGGCTGGCCCCTAAATCCTATTTATTGTTGATTTACTGAAGACTAAATATGATAAGCTAATTTTTCTACAATGGTGTTTCTAGCTTTTCTTCATCTTCTAATAGCTTTTGTTCCCTATATTTTCGTGCTGTGTTATAGTAATTATACATTCATTGTGGATCACACCTTTTATAAAACAATCCTCTTGATCCAAAACTTTTTTCCCTTGAGTTTTATTTTAACCAATATTAATATTGCCATATCTGTGTTATCTTGCCTCTTTTATTTGCTTTTTTGATTTAAAAATATATTTCTGCTTTATTTTTGTGTGATTTTTCTCTGACTATCCTTGTATTTGTAAATCTTTTGTGTCATCATGTTTTAGAGGTGAATAGAGTCACATAGCTATATTTTGTTTTAGATGAAAGTCTTTGTCATCTAATAGGGGACTTTATTTACATTTACTGAGAGAAACATTGTTAAGTCTTATTTCTTGCATCTTGTTTTATGACTTCTATTTTATTGTTTGTTGTTTTGACGTTTCCTTACTTGTTGCTACGTTTTTAAAGTATATATACTGCTATACGTTTCTCTAATTATCCATGCCAAACATGAAATTCTGAATCTCTCCCTCATCTTTCCACCAATCTCACTTAAAGAGTGTGCCTCATCTATTTCTGTTTCTAAACAATTGTACTTAATTAAACAATCTGTTCCAAAAAACTACCAGGAAAAAAATGTCAATTGTTTTTCATTATTCTACTAATTGAATTTTCTAAACAGACCTGGTGCCAGGGACACTGTGTATCAGTTATGCTTAAAATGTCATTTAAAAATAAAACTGCTTGAGGACAAACCAGAAATTAGCAGATTTAACTCTTTATTTAATTACCCCAAGAGATCTTGGTCATAGTTTCCGCATTCCACTTCCCTTCGTTACAGACTGAAATAATAAGTTAGATCTCCTCACTATACATAGCTTCAGATCAGCCCCCAAAATGGGAAGAGAGACACCAAGAATTCCTTCTCTCCCAGGACCATAACTCACCAATCCCATCTCACTCATCTACTCCTGCTAGACAGATCAAGTCAATGTCCTCCTGGCTGATCCCATGTCCATGACTTTGCTCTGGCTACTTTCCTACATCCATAGTGATCTCTTCCATCCACCTATTTTTTTCAAAGCTCAGCTCAAATTTCACTAATTTTCCCGACAACTTGCTTCTCTGAATGGTCAAAGAAACGGAGATTGTTCTGCTTATTGGATTTCATTTGTTGTCTTATAATGACTATTTATGTGTGTCAAGTGCCTCCCCAATTTGATTACAGGATCCTTCAGGGAAGAAATACTGTCTTAGACTTTGATCATGGAATTACTAGAGTTCATGATTGGGAAGAATTTCAAAACTCATCCATAAATTGAGGAGCAGGAAGAAAAGGGTTACAGTGCCAGATCTGATTCTAAGTCCACGACTTTCAGAAACTCACTTCATTTCTTTGGACTTGCTAAATGAGGAGGAGCTCCAAAGCCACTTCAAAAGTTAACATTCTAAGACTCAATGACAAGACTAATAGTCATTTTACACAGAAGGAACTGACCCACAGCAGAGAGAGAAAATGACTTGCTCAAGTTCACAGAGTCAATTAATGGCCAAAATATAATTAGAAGTTCAATCTTCTGATCCCCAAGCCTGCTGGGAGCTCTCTCAGAATGCCCTTTGACTCTCCCAAAGCAGCAGCATGGAACCTTGTTAGGATAGATAGTCAATGAAAATATACAGACTGACTAAGAAACTAAACTCTCCAGAAAGATGTAGTTGACCCAAAACTTTGATTCTTAAGTGACGGTGGGATTATCAGTGAAACTCAAAGAATCTCAGTGATGCTGTCTGCAAGTGCACACACAGCACAACCCTAAACTCTGTACACTCCCTTACATGTTGATTCTCCACTTGCTCTTATTTTGTCCACAAGCTATAGCAGAGGCATATTCACCTCTTTGGACCTCTGTTTCCTTATCTGTAACCAAAGGGTGAGGAAATGAATGTTCTCTAAAGGTCTTTCTGACTCTAAGATGATTTGATTCTTTTTGAATGAAGAGGCAGGAGTAGAGTAAGAAAGGTGAAAGGAAAGGAAGTGTTTTAACCCTGGTTTCTCCAAAAAGCAGTCTGAGACATGGCTTAAAGTAGGTAGTTTATTATGCAGAGTGACTTCAGGGAACAGGTGTAGGGGACTGGAAAGAGTGAAAATGTGAAGGAGAGAATGAACACCCAAGGGTGTGTTATTGAGCTGATAGCCACTGTGGGCAACTGGGGCTCAGTCGTGCTGGGGATCCTTGGAGAAGCTGTGTAGAATGTACCTCACTGTCCATCTAAGGGACAGAAGAGGGAGAATCTATCCACTGGCTCTGTCCCTCATTAGACAAAGGGTGCCTGCCTCTTGGGATGTTAACCTGCTCACATGTCAGGAGTGTGCATGCAAAAGAAGGGCTGAGTGCTCCTCACAGTCATCCCACATGGCTGTGGCAGAGAAGTTGGGGGCAGAATGAAAAAGATGTGAAGGTAGCTGAGGCAGGTGCTGCCCGGCTACTTCTCCACGTGGCCGATTCCTGCAGTAACAGCTAGAGTAAAATGTGGACTGAGCGGAGGTGCTGGTGGTAGGCCCAGAGGAAATGGATTTGGGATTGAAGTCCTCAGACCAACTTAACGCCTGGGTGACCCAGACAAAAGGAGCATTAAATCAGAGTCTGGGGTGGACTGAGAAAGAATGATATTTCCCAGAAGGCTTAAAAATAGGGGGCAAAAATATAGTTCAGAGAAAGATAATATTAAACATTTGATAACATGTTACTTCTCTGTTCAAAACCCTCTAGAACTTCCAGGCTCACCTAGAGCAAAAGCTCAGGTCTTAACAACAGCCATCGACTTTTCCTTTGACCTGATTTCTTCCCCTCTCCCCTCCCTCATTCTGCTCTAGCCACACTGACTTCCATGTTGCTCCTCCAAGATACCAAGTAGGCTCCTGCCTCAGGATCTTGAACTTGTTGCATTTGTCTCAAAGGCTCCTCCCGCACTTGATATTGGTCTCTGCTGCGATGTCATCTGAGAGGCCTTCTGTGACCATCCCACATATGAAAGTGCACTCCCATCACTCTTTATCCCCTGACCCTACTTCATTTTTTTCCATAACACTTAACACTACTTCAGTTCATACTACATGTCTATTTTTAAAATTTATTTTTAGTATCCTCCAGTGGAATGTAAGTACCAGCAAGGTAACACCTTTCTTTGTTTTGTTCACTGGCATATCTCCAACATCTAGAACAGTTCCTGGAAATAGCAGATACTTGATTAATCAAAAAGAAAGAATGAATGACAGATTGAATGAACGAAGATGTTCATGCCTTGCTGATGCTGAGTTGGTTTAAAAAAAAAACCAGGAGGGTCTAATATAAGTCTCTTAAATAGAAGCACAACAAATGTTAGATTATGTTCTTTCTGGACGGTGAAGGAAGTTGTTAGTGTAAAAGGCTGTGATGTAGCAAGACTTGAGCTTTTTGTACCTGGAAAATCCAGTGTATAGACAGTGTCACCTGAAGCTGTATGTTACTGTTAGGGACCCTGGGGACTAAAGGAAGCCATTGTGAGAAACGTTGCATCACCTATCATCTTCTGCTCCTGGCGCGCCCCCCCACCCCATGGCGTCAGATGATATTTCGTCCTCTTGGCTAATTAAATCAGGTACTTAAGCTCAACTTAGAGAATGTCTAGGTAAGTGCGTGTGTGTGTATGTGTGAATATGCACACACGTGCGCGAACAAATTCTCTTCCAACCAACATGTAACTGAACAAAAACTGCAAGGATGTGCTGTAGAATCTTAAGGTGGCAGCTCCCTAAGTGTTACTATGGCAGCAGGATGCGCCCATATTTGAGAAGGAACCGGATAGCTAGAGGAAGGAGAAGGCTAAATTAAGGTGTTAGTGGTAAAGATCTCAAGAATCAAAAAAGATGGGAAATATTTAGGATTTTGACAACTTTCTATACATAATAGACAGTTTAGGTAGTGAGCCTAACAAAAGTCATTGAATCCAGACTCTTAGAGGAAGAGTTAAAATTAGGAAAGAAGTTTACATTAAGTGGAGGCAATGGCCTGATTCTTAAACGATGGTGGGCTTGTAAGTGAAACTCAGAGTATCAGGGATGCTGTATGCAAGTGCACAGACAGCACAACCCTAAACTCTGTCATGGTATTCATTTTTTAAGATGTTTTTAATCTTGTGAAATCATAAAAATCTAGTATTTGTGGATTTCAGTAGTATGAAATTGGCATCTGAAGATTCTAGAAAAATGGAACTAGCAAAGAAACTTGTAACCTAAGCTTGGTTTACAAGGATGGAAGTAAGGGGGTTCGCTTATATCCTAAAATTGTGTGTAAATTTTACAGGTAGCCATGTACATTTTTCTGGGAAAAGGGTATAGAGCAGGGTTGGCAAACATTTTCTGTAAAGGTCCAGATAATAAATATTTTGGACTTTGTGGGCCAGATGGTCTATGTTGCAAACTGTTCAACCCTGCTCATATAGTGTGAAAGTAGCCAGAGATAATACATAAAAGAATAGGCATGGCTATCTTCCAATAAAAATATATCTACAGTCACGGGAGGTAGGCTGAGTCTGGCCCACAAGCCATAGTTTGCTGACCTGTGGTACAGAGTAGTGCTATCCACGAGAACTCTCTGCAATAATGAAAATGTTCTATATCTGTGCTGTCCAGTATGGTAGCCACTAGCCACATATGGCTATTTTGCACTTGAAATGTAGCTAGTATTACTGGGGAGATGAGTTTTCAATTAAAATTTAAATTTAATAGCCACATGTGGCTCTTGGCTACCATACTGGACAGTACAGGTCTAGAAGTTTCATCAAAGAATTGGAGGCATGACAAAAAAGGTACAGGCTCCCTGAGAAGAGAACCTCACCCTGCAAGAAGTGTTGCACCCATGGAGAGCTCCCTAGTGCCCTGCCATCATGGCATACGCAGTCATTGAAACCTTGCCTCAGATGGGGTCTGGATGGACTCGTGTCATGGACAGAGGAGGGACTCTGATTCTATGACAACACTCAGGATCTGATACTGGAGCACCACAGGTGATAGACTTTCCTCTCTCTCTCAATTTATCCACCAGAAATAATTCACAAAAGTGGCACTAATGGTCATCCATTTTCCTAATGGTTCCTTGGTTACAGGCATATACTGTGCAGTGTGACTAACCATCTTAAAGGATGGGAAGAAGACTGAATCTAGGAGATTGATAATGGCTAAAATAGAAGGGCTTTAAGGTGTATAGGTCCCCCCGCCCCTTTTCAGAAAGTCTTAAAATATGCCAGAACCCGGCTCTAAATTTAAGCTTGGGGCTATAAGTATTTCCCAATAAGGCTGATTACCACAGCATCAGAAGGATCCTGTTCTAACACTACTTCATCTACCCGCCTCTAGAGAGTGTCCAAATTGAGATGGAGATCTCTGGTCTCTGTGTTTCACGGCTGGTGTCTCCTGCCACGTATTCCAACTCTTCCAGCTTTCCCTGTGTGGGGAGCATGTTAACCATCCTCTAGAGCTGGTGGGAATGGATGTGTCAAGTCACACTTGGTGCCTGGATTCCAAGAATTTCTCTCTTGTCAATTTTTCTCATGACTACAGCAAGAGTCATACAGAGACTTTTCCAGGTATTTGGCATCCCCCTTCAACAGAATTACTCCCAGTGGGATCTCTAGCTTAGGTGGAATCTGCAGCTTCCTCAGATCTTCAAGAGATGAGATGATTCAATGGACAAACCATTTTTTCTCTCTCATACACTGCCTTTCCCAATACAAGGAGTGGCTATTCCAGTGGCAAATTGGATACCTCAGCCGCCTCTAAGGATCCTGACTCATCCAGGCAGATCATGATTCAAAGCCCCCAGCCAGGAAATTGAATTCAAAGTTTCAGTATGTATTTTTGACACAAATTGACTTCTGGTCTGGTCTCTCAGTTCTTGAGACTTCCCCATCCTTCATCACTAGAATTCCCCTGACAAATATTAATAAGATTGCTTCCTCTGATTCTTGAGATTTAATTAGCTTTGTCCCCAGGGAAGTATGTGCATCATGGAACAGAGGGGGTCATGCTTCTGGGGGAAACCAGAAGAGAAGGAAATGATAATCAATATGGGTCCTTGGGGGCTCCGTGGATATGTAGCTTGCAGTCTATAAACGACACTGATATAGTAGCTGAGGGCAGATTCCATATGCCTTCTCCCCAGAGGGTTCTGACAGACAAAGACAGGCAATATTTTTGGCTGTTCAATCCACACTGTAGTCTGCACTGGATGTTTTGTTGTTGGTTTTAGGAAATAGAGTTATTTGTCTAGTTTCTCTGCTTCTATTAGAATGTTCCATCAGAGGAATGTTTCATTAGGATAGTAAATTGCTCCATAAAATAATCAGCAATGGAAGAGACCTATTAAGTCTGGATCAAATCCATAACCAGGAGTTTCTTTATTCCAGCATTTTTTTCATTACCCATGAGACATCTGATGACAGTGAGCATCCCCAAATAAAGCAACCACCCACATGAAATGTCAGTATCTTCCTTTTAGTAAAACGTCTTAGTAGCCTGCCACTTGATTTCTTTGAGAGCTACTGTGATTTCTTCCATATCTAAGGGCTAAGGGACATGGGTACAACTGTTTCTCTTACCTTTTTAATACAGACAAATGTAAACCTATATAAAAGTAGGCAGAATAGTATTATGAACTTCCATTTGCCAACAATTAACTCCTGGGCAGTCCTATCTCATCTATACCCCACCACTTCCCCCCTCTCCTGCTTTGTTTTGAGGTAAATTCCAGACATCATATAATTATAACTGTTTTTAGGGATTCTTCTCATACCCCTTGTCTGATACATTATGTTGTCTGTCTACTTCCCACCTATAATGTTTTATTTTGAAGGGAATCCCAAATATACTTTTTAGGGATCCTTCTCTTCCCTCAGCCTGATATGTTCTGTTATAAAGTTATTTGTTCATTAGTTTTAATGGAATCGAACACATTAAAAAAACAGATGTGACCTGGTCAGCATAGAGAGCATGAGTTAGAATCTAGTAAGGCCAACAAAGCAAGCTCCATTCTAGAAAGGGCTGAATGTGGCTGGAAGACAGTATTTTATTTTAGCACAAGCAACAAAACAAAGCAAATATATCACCAGCAGCAATAAAAACAACAAAATAAAAGAAAAAGAAAACCACAAGATATACTCTATCTGATCAGACATTTTCGTAAAACCAGATGGTTTCAGTGCCCAAGATGTTCTCCTATGTCATTCTGGAAAACGATTTTTCCAAGAAAACTAATTATAACCCACATATCAAATAAAACATATTGAAATTCTCTCTTCGTCTCTCTGTCTCTCACACACACACACATTGTTTCCCTAACCTGTCCTGATGAAGACTTGAGATTTAGAAGAGAGCTTCCTCCCACCTCCCTGCCTCCCCTATGGAATCTCCCGGCCAAAGCCACTCTCCACAGCAACACCGAAGTCTCACATACACAGCACTGCCCCACAGCCACTGCACCATAGGCTTCGGAGGGGAAGCAGAGCTGGTGAAGAGAAAGCTTCTTATCTAAAGGCAACTTATTTATGTATGTATTTTTGGTGAGGAAGGTCGGCCCTGAGCTAACACCTGTGCCCATCTTTCCCTATTTTGTATGTGGGTCACCTCCACAGCATGGCTGATGAGTGGTATAGGTCCATACCTGGGGTCCAAACCCATGAACCTGGGCCACCAAAGCAGAATGTGCCGAACTTAACCACTATGCCACTGGGCCACACTGCAACTTACTTATTTTTAAAAAGTTGTCTTCCTGAAGGGAATTGCGTGCACCCAGCACATTTCAATACAGGTAAATAACTAGTATTTACGGCATTTTTAATGCTCCTTTTCCTCCTTTACATTATTGTGATAGTTTCTTTTCAAAAGCAACATTGCCAGATGCAAAGGATGGAAAGACAAGGAAACTGGTTCCTTGGAGAACCCCATAGCATCTTTCTCAGCATCAAGTTCCTCTATACGGGGAATTTTAGTTTTAATCTGCTCTATGTGGAGAGGATGTAACCACACACTGGCCTATAACCCTTCTCCCAGGGGACCTGATCACAGCCTGGAAGCACGTTCACTTAGCAATTAAGCATCCATTCCCAGGATGGCTCTGAGATGGATGCTGCCTGTGGGTGCAGTTTTGGGTGAAGGCTGAACAGCGGGCCCTGGGCCTTTGTTCTGTGTGCCTGTAAGCTGTGCTAAGAATTATCTCAACTTTTTCTTTGCCTTAGAAGAAAACAATAAAGATGAGGCTAACCAAGCGAAGGAAAGGGTCAGTAAAATCTCTCCCCAAAGATGTTCTCATGTGATTAGCAAAGCTGCTATGAGTTGAACCTGCAGTGGCAAGGAACGACTGAATATTGGGCTTCTGCCACTTCCAGGATTTTCCTCCTCCTTTTCACTGGAGCTTTTCTGAGAGGCCTTGAGATCCCATCTGCAGAGACAAGACCCAGCAAAGCTCTCCAGTCACAGCCAGGCTGTTACAGGCTTGAGGCATCAATGAACTCATGTTGCAATGTGTCACCTGCTTAGAGAACAGTATCTTTCTCAGCAAAGAGCCCCAACCTCACTTCCAGATTCTTTCTCTGATTTTAGTGACATAGACCTGGAAAATGTTCCAAGGCATCAGGCAACAGTGGAGGTGTTATTGTTTTGTGTGTGTGTGTGTGTGTGTGTGTGTGTGTGTGTGTGTGTGTGTGTGTGAGGAAGACTAGTGCTGAGCTAACATCTGTTGCCAATCCTCCTCTTTTTGCTGAGGAAGACTGGCCCTGAGCTAACATCCGTGCCCATCTTCCTCCAATTTACATGGGATGCCACCACGGCATGGCTTGATAAGTGATGGGTAGGTCCGCACCCAGGATCCGAACCTGTGAACCCCAGGCCACCGAAGCGGAGCGTGCGAACTTAACTACGACGTCGCTAGGCTGGCCCCTGTTATTGTTTTTTAAAGCAGACTTTTCCCCTCACCCACCACACACACGATGTGGCTGAACTGAACACAGGAATGGGGGTTTTCACAAAATACTAGTGTTGTCACATATACTCCAAGGCTCCTTCATTTAATAATTTCTCAAATACTTATTTACCACCTACTATATTCCAGACACCATACTAGATTATGAAAATGGTTAAAACAGTCCTGAAACTCTTAAGCAGCTCATGGGGGAGGGCATACAGATAAATAAACACTACTATAACATGATATGGATTAAAATAGAGGTATGGGTTTAACAAAGTGAGACTAAAAAGGGAGGAGTGAATAATTAATTACCCCTGACCATCTTCCTCCTTTATTCCTTTTTCCTACCCTCAATTATATGTGGAACCTGGAGCACAGAAGGTTCAGAAGGCATTGTTCAGGATTCAGTCCTTACATTACATCTACCCTGCTACTAACCTGGACATGAAAAGTAAAAAAAAATACTGGTTTGCTCTACTGCTCTCTGAGGGTGGACTGATGGTTTGCAGCCATATGACAGTCTGACAGCAGGAGATGAGAGAGGGTAGGATGAGGTGAGGAAAAACCCATCTCTGCTATCTGCCTGGAAATGTCTGATTGCGCTGTTCTCATCCTGCTTGGTAGAAACAACCAGAGTTTCTCTGCTTCTCACAGGGTGACAAAGAGAAAGATACCCTGCTGACCCAGGCTGGGGACTCCAGACTGTGAGCAGGTCATCGAGAGCTCACACGGTTATGTTCATTGCAGAAAAAGGAAAACTGATAAAATTATAGGGACTTTCAATGATCTCTACCAGACTTTTATTTTTATTTTATTTATTTATTTATTTTTTTGTGAGGAGGACTAGCCCTGAGCTAACATCTGATGCCAATCCTCCCCTTTTTTCTTGAGGAAGATTGGCCCTGGGCTAACATTCATGCCCATCTTCCTCTACTTTTTATATTGGATGCCACCACAGCACGGCTTAACAAGTGGTGCGTCGGTGCGCGCCCGGGATCCGAACCTGCGAACCCCAGGCTGCCGAAGCAAAGCACACGCACTTAACCTCTTGCACCACTGGGCTGGCCCCTCTACCAGACTTTTAATTACAGGTGATGGGCTTAGAGTTTTTTCCAACATTCCCTTACTTCCTTGTGGTCAGGAGGTCATGGCATGATCTTACACTCAGGCACACATGATTAATCCCCTATTAGGTGCACACCACTGCCTGAAACTGTTCCTCCTGACCTCACGATATTAGGATCTGAGATGCAAAACGATAAAGAGTAAGGTTCCCTGTTTGGGAAAGCACACGTCTATCTTCAGTTCTAAATGTAGCTCTGAATCCCCTGTGGACCACCAGCACTCCAAGATACCACTTGAGACACTGGCAGGAGATCAGAGACCGACTAAAGGTACTAAACAGAAAACCCCCAGAAGATGAAAAATTAGTCTACAGTAAAGGTTGTATTGGGAAAGAAGAAAAAGAGGGAGTTTTCAACAAGTAGTATTGGGACAACCAGTTAAGCACTTGGAAAAAATTAATTTATCTGTGTATTTTACTCTATCCACTTGTTATGCCTGCCTCCCTCTCGCCTTCCCTTCTTCCTTCACCGACCCTCGCTGCTCTTTTTTTCAAAACTTTCTTGGCTCTTCTCTTGCCTTTGCTTGTCCTGACAAACTTGGAACCATTTTGACCTCCACCCCAAATACATCCACAGAAGTGGGCCTTGCCTCTGCTCTTTCCTCTCAGAAGGGTGGGCTCCCTGCCCCTGAGCCTCTGTGGCCTTGAACTTCTGAGATGAAGTGGCAGGACTGTGACGGGGCAGAGAGGATGTAAATGCTCGCCCTGTCCACACTGACCCTGACACCACTCTGGGGAGGCAGCACCTCTTCCAACACCTCAAAGAAAGCAGCAGCCTTCGGGCCTTTCTGCCGATGGACATCTGCCAGGAGGACTCCGATCACTATTTAAGACTCACTGGCATCAGTAAGAAGCCGGGCATGCAGAGCTGACTGTGGCCTGAGGGTTGCCCGGGAGAAGTCAGTCCTAACATGCAGCCAGGCCCAGGGAGGCCACTCTGCTCAGACAGCCCATCTGGAAACTGGCACTTGCACGCTTCCGTCTTCACAACAAACTTGGCACCGTGACACCCAGGCTAGGGACCTGAATAAGCCCAGAAGAAATTTAACATGTTCCAAAAATGTGGTTTGCTTCAAAGAAGGCCCAGTGCTCTGACAACATTAATTGGAGTTACTTTTCCTCTTGACTCTTGGCACTAGTCTGAGTCATTCGTTATAAAGACAAAGTCCTTTCTCTGGGTGATTGGCCTTTTTCTTCTGAGCAGGGACACTGATAGCCCATTCAGCACCTTTATACACAGTAGACAAAGGCACCCTTCTTTGGGAAAACAGTCCCAAACTCAGACGCACAGCTTGAGGAGTCCACCCAGTTGCCCTTGTGTAGTAAAAACCTGTGCAACTGTACCTGGTGACCCTGCTTCTGAGGCACCTACATTTCAGAGAAACATCTAATTATACTCATCCACTTACCAAGCATCAAGAGAGCACCTGAGGGTGGTGGGAAACTAACACTTCCTTAGCCCCAACTATGAGCTGGGTATTTGAATGTCTTCTTTTATTAAATCCTCTCAGTGGACATCATTCTTGCTATTTCACAGATAAGGAGGCTAGAACATCTGCCAAAGCCTCCATGGTAGGTAAGCGATAGACATGGGATTTGAACCCAGGACTCTGTGACCCCAAGGCCGTGTTCTTTCTACCTCACTATGCTGGGAACATAAAGAAGCACAAGCTATGGTTCCTTCTCTCAGGGTGTACAGGCCAGTAGGGGAGACAGATGATCTAGAAAAATGTTAGTCACGCCCTCTACAGGGACCAGCTCTTCCCCTGATCCACTGCTGGGTCTTAGCTGACTGGTGCATTCGAGGGCCCAGGTTCTCGGGAGGGATCTTCTGGGTTTACGCTATTCTGTTACGTCTAAGCTACTCCATTTGATCACCACAGCTCCTCAAGGCTCAGCAACGTGAAAGGCTTTGCTCAAGATTATGCAGCTACTAAAAGGTAAGGCCAGACTTCCAATGAAGGACGTTCTGATTCCAAAGACCATCTTCTTTTCATTATATCACATTGCTTCCTGTGTTCCTTGGATGAGACGGTCCGTGGGGCTGGCTGCATAAAAGCTGCAGACCTGGGGCAGGAGACTCTACCATGGGCAGGAAGTCCAATGTCTAGGCCAGCTCTATCAACCAAGGCAGCAACAGGCACTGACACAGGAGCTTTGACCATTACACCTGGACCTTGCTTCTAGTCTAATGGACGAGACAGGGCACCTAAGAAAGTGGCAGGTGGTCAGTGCAACCAATTCCATGTTCATCATGGCAGGGGTGTTTGGTTTGGTTTTACTCTTTTTTTAAAAAATTTATTTATACTTTTGATTCAATGTTATAGAACAATGTTTTTTTGTTTTTTTGCTGATGAAGAGTTGCCCTGAGCTAACATCTGTTGCCAGTCTTCCTCTTTTTGCTTGAGGAAGATGGTCCCTGAGCTAACATCTATGCCAATCTTCCTCTATTTTGTATGTGGGTCACCGCCACAGCATGGCCGCTGATGAGTGGTCTAGGTCTACGCCCGGGAACCGAACTTGGACCACCAAAGCAGAGTACTCTGAACTTAACCACTAGGCCACGGGACCGGCCTCTAGTTTTACTTTTTTTGTGTGTGTGAGGAAGATCAGCCCTGAGCTAACATCCACACCAATCCTCCTCTTTTTGCTGAGGAAGACTGGCCCTGGGCTAACATCTGCACCCGTCTTCCTCCACTTTATATGGGACACTGCCATGGCATGGCCTGACAAGCGGTGCATCGGTGCATGCCAAGGATCTGAACTCAGGCTGCCAGCGGCGAAGTGCACGCACTTAACTGCTATGACACGGGGCCGGTCCTGGTTTTACTTTTTTTTTGTAAGGAAGATCAGCCCTGAGCTAACATCCGATGCCAATCCTCCTCTTTTTTTTGCTGAGGAAGATTGGCCCTGAGCTAACATCTGTGCCCATCTTCCTCTACTTTATATGGGACGCCGCCACAGCATGGCTCTACAAGCAGTGCGTCGGTGTGCACCCGGGATCTGAACCGGTGAACCTGGGGCCGCCGCAGCAGAGCGCGCGCACTTAACCACTTGCGCCACCAGGCTGGCCTCTGGTTTTACTTTTTATTGCAGAAAATTTTAAGCATATGCAAAACTGGAGAGAACAGTTTAACAAGCCCTGTGACCCTGCTACAGTGGTGATCAACACATGGCCAATCTTGTTTATTTATACTCCCTCCAATGCATTATTCTCAAGTTAATCCCAGACATCATATCACTGCTTCCGGCAATATGTAAGTATGTACCTCTAAGACGACTTCTAAATAACACAGCCACAATATTATTATCACACCTACAAAATAAAAATAATTTTTTAATATTTTTGTACCCTGTTAGTGTTCAAATTCCTGAATGTAATCCATATATTGATTTTAAATAGTTTGTGTGAATCAGGACCCAAACAATATCCAAACATTGAAACTTGTTGTCTCTTAAGTCACTTTTAATCTATAGGTTATTTCTTGCTGTCTCTCTCTTTCTTGCAATTTACTTGCCGAAGAAACCAGGTAATTTGTCCTGTATAGTGTCCCATCTTCTGGACTTTGCTGAGTGCATTTATGTCTGGGAAAGACTTTTAGGGAACAGAATGCAGCACTTATAAGAAAGTGGCCAGGTGTAATGGAAAGGTTATAGATTCTAGTATCAGAGAGATCTGGGTTTAAATCCTTGAACTACAACTGTAATGAATTTGAATTTGAGCAAATTATTTAATCTTTATTTTCCAATTTCCTAATCTATAAAACGGGCCTGAAAAATGACAGGGCCCAGCAGGTGGTGAATTCTAAGAAAACACGTTGAAGAGGCAATTATAAAAGTCTGTAATATCCTCAAGATATAAACCAGTTATCCCATTTTTGCCTCCCATATTCTATCATGGGAGTGGAAAGCACCATAGTGACTTCCGGGAGCATTCACCCCAAAGCAGCTGCCTCCCTCTGGGCAATCTGCAGCTTTGTTTTACTGGCACAAAAGAACATTACTTGGTGAATCACTTTCTAAGTTTGAAATCCAATCTGTTTCTTAATTTTCCTTGTGTCGTATATCAAAGCACCACCATCAACCAGGGCTGTAAGAGCTTGTTTGTGACAAAGATCACACAGTCTAACAACTTCATTTGATAGACGGGGAAACAGCGATCCAGAGAAGGAAACGACTTGCTGGAGCCTCCTGCCTCCCACAATGGAAACCATTCCTATTCTGAAATCAGGGCCACTGGCTGCATTTCCCCCCTTTCCAAGCTGAAGCACCATTCTTCAACACATCTATTCTGCTTTCTGGCCTTAGATTTCTTCATTGCATGTTATCTCCACCTAACATATCATATATTTTGCTGATTTATTCCTGTTTACTAGTCTTTCCTCGCTAGAATGTCAGCCCCATGAGGGCAGGGACGTGATCTGTTTTGTTTTGCTGCTGTTTTCCCACCTCCTAGAATGGCATCTGGCACATAGAAGGCACCACTCAAGTCATATCTGCTGGACTGAACTATGTAGAAAAAAGCCTTTTCAATTGATCCTTGGGGCCTCCAGACCAAATAAAATCTCTGGCCAAGACGACATTAAAGGTTACAAGCAGTTACTATTTGTTAGTGCTCTTCAGATTTCTATTCTGCTTCTTTTCAAAATTTGGTTTGGTGTTTATGTTCCTGCCTATAATTTATGTTCTGTTTCCAATTTGTTATTCACTAAGCCATCTGGGCAATCTGTAAATCCATTACCCACAATTTGGAGAATCTCATTTCTCATAAAAACCATATTATTGGTATCTGCCAAGATCTTCAAGATTTGGCAAATATCTTCCGCTTCCTCCCTTTCAGATAACGTTTATCGCTTCCTTAGCAAAGGTGGTAGAAGCTCAGCATTTTTACTGAGAGCCTATCAAGCATCTTGTGTCAAGGGAATGGTATACATTTTTTAAAAAGTCATCACAGTAATATGGTCACAGTAATGCATGTGTTCCTTGGGGACACGAATCCCTTTCAATTTCTGTATCGTCAGATTTAGATGGGCAATAAAAGGGCTGTGGAAACACACAGAATGTTTGTCAGTCCAGGGACGTGGAATGCTTTTCAGTCACTCATAATAACACAGCTGTAGTTCCCACTGGAATAAATCCTCACTCTGACAAGCTCAAAGGGGTTACAAGCCATCCCATCTGGGCCACGCTAACACTTTCAGGGGCGTTCCTCCCCCTATCGAGGGTGAAAGAGGCTGCTGCACATCCCCTCTTCCCACCAGGGAGCTTTCTCCCACCCACAACTTGATCTCCAGGGGCCTTAGCTCGCTGGGCTCTGTTTTCCGGCTCAGTATCCAGCTTTTCCTGCTCTCTCTATGCCAGCTCACTTGGACGGTCTTCTGGCTTTTGATTTGGCATCCTCCCAAGACCTTGTTTTTCAGCTCGCCCCTTGGTCTTGCATACTGTGAACTGAGGGCCAAGTATACCCACCTCAGGGCGGATTCAGGTTCCAGGGGACCTTGCCAGCTGGGCCCTCTGTGGGCAAAAGGAGGTGTCGACATTTTGGCTTATTCTCAAAACATTCCGGAGGTGCTGGTAAGGTACAGGGTTTGACGACATCTTTTTATCCACAAAGAAAAGATGTTCACATATGTTTTTAAATCCCCCTCACCCTTGTAATGGCAAGGTCCTCAGTTTCTAAGGTTCAGACCTCTTTAGCTAAGAACCAGACATAGTGATTTGTAATTGATAGCCCAGACTCTCTCACCAGGATGGAAACAAACCTAGTGACCACACAGCTCCTGAAGTGGCGATGCTCGAGATGTGGGCTCTGCAGTGTGGCCCTTTACAACTGGCGCCCAATGGGTGGCGATTTTAAAAATGAGCTTTCTCTAATTCCTATTGTAAAATACATTCTTATAAATATGGAGGATAATCGTAGAAAGAAGAATCAAACTGAACACCCACAGTCTCCCACTCAAAGGGACACACTCAACCCTTTGGTACATTTCTTCTAATCTTATTTTTTAAAAGAAATGTGAGAAGCATATTTCTTTTTTATTTTTTAAGTCCTTTGCTCCCCCTCCGTCATATGTGTGTCTCCTTTTCCTCTTCCTATTCTGCGTGATTAACGAATACCTAATGAAACAGGGGCTCCAGGACAATTGATTATTGGAAGCAATGTTTGCCTTTTTATTAGCCTCTTTTTTTTTGTCATTTGTGTGTGTTTCAGGAAAGGCTACAGGGCTTTAAGTTGTCCCTGGATCTTACCAGAAGGGAAGTCTACTTTGAGAACGTGTGCTAGCTAAAGCTGCAGAGTGTGTATTGTAAGCTTTTCTCTCTCTTTATAACTGGATGGTACCAGTGTTCACTCAGTGATGTATTCTGCTTTTTCTCTTTTAATGTTAATTTGTAACATAAAAATGAAAGTGATTTTGCAAACAAGTGCTTCTGTGGTGTCCACTGTCAAAGTTGGGTCAAATTTAATTTTCATTCCCTAAAGACCTGAAGTTACAAAATTCATCTCTCAGATACTTCCTTGGTCTTTAATGGAGGGAGACCCAACTCGCTACATTTGCTGTTGCCACTGTGGCTGCTGGGATTGGTGGAATCAGCACATCAGCGAGATTTCTTGCTGGAGTGGCTGGGAGCGTGGAAGGGACAGGGGCAGGGGCAGTGGGGGTTGTATTGTTCCTGCCCCCATTTTGACTGGTTCCTCATTGCATCTGTGTCTGGCACCTACCACAAATCCAAGTTCTGGTGGGCTTGGGGGCTGGGGCAAAGGGCCGAGCATTTCTGTGGGGACACAGTCTTATCCAGCCTTGTTCCATATATCCAGGTGGGGTCCTCAAGGCGTTCTATGCTTCAAAACCATTTAATGTGATGAAATGCTCAAAAGACTGGAGGGAGGAGGGACTCTCCCTCGGGACCTAAAGCAGAACTCAAAAGCTCAGAGTGGCTTCCCTCCGTCACAGGTCTCCCCCCATCAATTACTGTGTGATCTTAGGCAAATCACTGAACTGCTGGCTTCTACTTCTTCATCCAACAAAACAGGATATTAACTCATGCCTTTATCTTCCTCAGTAGGATAACAGAACGATGACAATACTTAACTTGCATTAAGCACTTTCTGTGGGCCAGGCATTGTCCTAAGCTCTTGATCAATATTATCTTATTTAGTTCCCACAACAACCTCTGAGCAAGGAACCACTATTATCTCCATATCACAGATGGTGAAACTGAGACACAGTAAGGTTCAACAACTTTAAGATTACACAGTCAGGGCCGGCCCTGCGGCTTGGTGGTTAAGTGCGCGCGCTGCGATGCTGGTGGCCCGGGTTCGGATCCCGGGTGCGCATCGAGGCACCACTTCTCCGTTCATCCTGAGGCCGAGTCCCACATACAACAACTAGAAGGATGTGCAGCTACGACACACAACTATCCACTGGGGCTTTGGGAAAAATAAAATAAACAAAAAAAATCTTTAAAAAAAAAAAAAAAAAAAAGATTACACAGTCAGGAGATGGTGATACCAAGATTTAAATCAAGGCATTTTGGCTGTATTGCCACAAGAAAGATATTTCCAAGAGTGCTTTGGAAGGGCAAAGGACTGCTGTCCAGGTTGTCATTGTCATCATTATTTCTCTCAGAGAGATGTATCAACAGTAATGAACTTTGGGGTTTGGGCTATGCCATTTCTATGGGCCATTCCAAATCCTAAACTGATACTACCTTTCCTTGCCCCAGAGACTTTCAGGCAAAGTCTATTCCACCCACAAATCACCAGGATAGATTCCATGCTAGAATGCACCAGTAGATGCCCACCAGCCCTAGACCTCTGTGGGACTAGTGGAGAAACAGCTTTAGTGTCCAGGTTACAGCTCTCAGGTGACCGTGGCTGTAATATATAATGGGAAACACATCTTCAGACGCCAAAATGACTTTGAGAATGAGGGGTCTCCATGCAGACCAGCTATACAACCATTCCTTTCCAAAGCACGCATGTTCCTAGGAGAAGTATGGGTCTGAGAATTGGAATGGGTCTAGAAACTGCGTTCCATCACTGATATCACAGCTACTAATCTTTCATGAAAGTGCTTTTGAAGTCAACTGATCCTCCTATTCAGTTGTGCCTTCAATTAGCATCTACATAATTTAATAACAAAGCTGTCATTCCCTTCTATTAACTGGATGCCGATACTGATGAGAGGTGGCACACACTTTAGATTTGTCATCATCCTTTTTCCCAAGCTGTTAAAAATATTTTTTCTCCAAGTATTACTCCTTCCAATAAAGTCTGAGCCACTTCTTTTCTTTTGAGCTGTTTGTTTATCTTGATTTCATGGAATAGAAAAAAATAAACCCTCAAAAATTTCTACAGGAACATAACTCTATCCATTTATTCATGAACAAGCACGGCAGGGATCAAATCAGAGAAATCTTTGACTGGAGATATTAATAGTAAGAGCAGAAAGGAGTTAATCTTGTATTAGATTCCAGTGGATAAGAAAACTGTCACCCAACTCTTAGCAGCTTTCTCTAATTCTAATCATCCATGCATTAAGAAAAGCCTTAAATACACATTAAAAAGGTCTTCAGGCTTTAATGCCATTATCAATGCTCTCTTCACAGGGGGTAGCACTTACTCGTAAGGTTGCAAGTAGAGGAGCAGTTCCTCTCCCTGCCAGGGATACTGGGAAAAATCTAAAATGTGGTCCAAAAAAAGGCAGAGGACTTACTAAATGTAAGGGGAAAATGGTAGTTACATAGTGGAGAAACCAAATACCACCCTGATGGGGGGGATGAAATTAACAACAATGAGGGGCAGGAGGACAGTAGACATCATGTGCCTCCAGATGCGCTGCCCTGAGGAGGACACGCCATCACCTAAACGGCATTCCAACCTGGAAAGCACAACATGAATGGAATCAGGAGGAAACACCAGACAAAGAAAAAGCAAAGAATGTTTATCTTAAAATGTATTTTAAAATAATTTTTAAATTATTTTCAAAACTGTCAATGTTATAAATGCCCCAAGAAAGGCTGAGAAAGTATTTCAGATTAAAGAGACATGACAATTGAATGATGTGACTCTGGACTGGATCCTGCTCAGACGAAAATATGCTATGAAGCGCACTCCAATTGGTGAAACTGTAATATGGATAAATGATGATCAGATGAAAGCAGTGTAACAATATTAAATCTAGCGAAGTTGGTAACTCTACTGTGGTTACGTAAGAGAAGGTCATTCTTAGGAAACACACATTGAAGTATTTAGGGGTGAAGGGCATGATGTATGCAATTTATTTTCAAATGTTTGAGAGATAATTACATACATCACACACAGAGAGAATGATAAAGCAAATGGGCAAAATGTTAACACAGTGAATATGAATAATGGGTATATGCATGTTCTTTGTACTATTCTTACAACTTTTCTATAAGTTTGAAATAATTTACAAAAGCTGTTTTAAAAAGTCACTCAATTATGTTGAGATGTCATTTCTCCCAAAATTTGATGCAATTCCTATCAAAATCCTAAGGCCGGCCTGGTGGCGCAAGCAGTTGAGTGCGCGCCCTCCGCTGCGGCGGCCTGGGGTTCGCCGGTTCGGATCCGGGGCGCGCACCGACACACTGCTTGGCAAGCCTTGCTGTGGCGGCGTCCCATATAAAGTGGGGGAAGATGGGCATGGATGTTAGCCCAGGGCCAGTCTTCCTCAGCAAAAAAAAGAGGAGGATTGGCAGATGTTAGCACAGGGCTGATCTTCTCACACACACAAAAAATATCCTAGCAAGCTTTTCAGTAGAAATTAACAAGCTGATCCTAAAATTTATACGGAAATGCAAAGGACTTAGAATAGCCAAACAATTCTGAAAGAGAACAATATTGGAGGACTTACACTACCTGATTTCAAAACTTACTATAAAGCCACAGTAATTAATACAATGTGGTACTGGCACAAAGATAGGCATATAGATCAATGGAATAGAATTTAGAGCCCAGAAATAAATCCTTATATTTATGGTCAATTGATTTGTGATAAAAGTATCAGGACAATTCAACAGGAGAGAGAAAGAGTATTTTCAACAAATAATGCTGGTACAACTGGATAGTCACATGCAAAAAAAAAAAAAAATGAAATTAGATCCTTATCTTACACTACACACAAAAGTTAACTCAATATGACACACAAACCTAAATGTAAGAGTTAAACTATAAGATTTCTAGAAGAAAACATAGCAGAAAATCTTTGTAACTTTGGGTTGGGCAGAGTTCTCAAAAATGACATCAAATGCATGACCCATCAAAATTAAAAACTTTTGTGCTTCAAAAGATACTATTAAGAAAATAAAAATATAAGCCATAGACAAAAATATAAATATAAGCCACAGGAGAAAATATTTGCATAATATAGATTTGATAAAGTCTTGTATCTAGACTATATAAAACTCCTACAACTCAATATTAAGAAAACAATCCAATTTAAAAATGGGCAAAAGATCTGAAAAGACATTTCACCAACGAAGACATTTCACTTATTAAATGGCAAATAAGCATATGAAAAGATGCTCAATATTATTAGTCATTAGGGAAATGCAAATTAAAATCACAATGAATATCACTTTGTATCCACTAGAATGGCTATAACAAAAAAGACAGTAGAAGCATTGGTGATGTGGAGAAACTGGAATATTCATACATTGCTAGTGGGAATGTAAAATGGTAGAACCACTTTGGAAAACAATTTGGCACTTTTAAAGAGTTAAACATAAACTTACATATAACTCTGCAATTTCAATCCTAGGAATCTATACAAGAGAAATGAAAACATATGTCCACACAAAATCATGTACATGAATGTTCACAGCAGTGTTACTTTTAACAGCCCCAAACTGACACAATGCAACTTTCCATCAACTGGTGAAGGGATAAACAAAATGTGGTACATCCATACAATGGAATACTATTCAGCAATTAAAAGGAATGAAATATTAATACATGCTTGATGGTTAATTTTATGTGTCAACTTAACTGGGCTAAAGGATGCCCAGATAGCTGGTAAAACATTATTTCTGGGGGTGTCAGTGAGGATGTTTCCCAAAGATATTAGCATTTGAATCAGTAGACCCAGTAAGGAAGATCACTCTCACCAATGTGGCGTGGGCATCATCTAATCCTTTGAGGGCCTGAATGGAACAAAAAGGCAGAGGAAGGTGAATTTGCTGGGACATTCCATCTTCTCCTGCCCTCAGACATCAGAGCTCCTGGTTCTTGGGCCCTTGGACTCGGACTTACACCACTGGCTCCCTGGGTTTTAGGCCCTTACATTTAGACTGGAATTACACCACCAGCTTTCCTGGGCCTCCAGCTTGCAAATGGCAGACTGTGAGGTTCTCAGCCTCTGTAATCCAACTGAGGATTACAGAGGGTGAGCCAATCCCTCATAATAAATCTCTTTCTATATATCTATACATATCCTATTGGTTCTGTTTCTCTGGAGAATCCTAATACAATACCACAACATGGATGAACCTCAAATACATTATGATGCACAGTGAAGAATCCAGATACAAAAGACTGTATATATTGTATAATTCCATTTATATGAATGTCTAGAAAAGGTAAATTTATAAAGAAAAAAAGCAGATCAGTGGTTGCCTCAGGCTAGAGATGACAGTGAGGTGCTACAAATGGGCATGAGGAAATTTTGGGGGTGACAGAAATGTTCTGTAACTGTACCAGGTAGTGGTTGTACAACTCCATACATTTATGAAAATCATTGAACTGTATACCTGCAATGGGTGAATTTTATGGTATGTAATTTATACTTCAATAAAGCTGTTAAAAAAAAACACTATAGCCAAGTTCAGAAGAAAAATGTAATATATAAGGCTTCCACTCTGTCAGACCATTCTTGTACGATCATGGCCGAATCAGGACGTCAACCTCTATTCTGGAACGAGATGACCATAGCCCTTCTATGGCACGTGTAGGAAAGGTAAAGAATTGAACCAGGCACTATGTACCAGGCATTATAGTGGTTCTTTCTCTTATTCTATTTAATCATCACGACAGCCAATGAAGTTTATAATTATTCCCATTTTGCAGGTTTGGGCTCAGAAGTTGTTAAGATGGCAGAGCCATGTTAGCATGGCTTGATGAAGCTGGATCTCATATCACGAGACTTAGTGGAAGTAACAGCTACCACGTGGCTATGTTGGCTTATGTAGCAAGGCATGGGAAATGTAAAGCCCAGAGTGAGGAAGAGTTATAAAGTCAGAAACTACATTAATAGAAACAGACTCCAATTTCCTGCTTAGGCAGAAAGGAAACAGCAACCACATTCCTATAAGACCATTTGTCTTCCAATAGGTTAAAAAAAAAAAGTAATCAATTAAAATTGGATTTCCTTGTTATTTCATTATGATAGCAGTCAAGTTTTTCAAAGTGAACTGATACATAATTACATGTGATTTGATCTTCATAAATCAACTTTGGGTTAGTAAATTAACAGTAGTGATTTTAAGGGTGTATGTGGTTTTTTGATGACTAAGGCAGGCTTTCATGCTTCATTAAGATTGCATAATGAATGAATAAATAATGAGTAAACAATGACCAGATTCCTTCAGCGCATAAGTTTCTTGATTTTAGGTGAGGGACATTAGCAAGTTATTTTCAGAAGTATACTGACTCAGCAACTTATTAAATTACACTAATTTTCTACACACAGTGAATGTTTAGGTAAGCACCAAAGAAAGAGTTATTTTAGACAAATCTTGATAAAGTTTAGTGTCCATGAGATTTGTCACTACTATGAAACATTTCCTTTGAAAGGTCTAAAACTTGCCCACAACCCCCTGTGAGTGCCATCTGTTCCCTTTGGAGACCCTGACTGACATGGCTGATGTAAGACAGGCAGAGTATATAGCATGCACATCCTCCAAAAATCGTGGTAACCACTAAAATGTATATAAAGTGTTTCCAAAATGACAACTTAAATAATGGATGAATATATACAGTGATTATTCTTGAGATATTTGCCACCACTGTGGGCTCTAAAGAACAGCTGTTTCTACAATTAGAGTTATATTGTAAAATTGAAGATGAGTGTCATAGAAAAATTCCCCATTGAATAGCTTTATTATCAATCAGGCCTCTGGTTCTGATCATATTTCTTGCACCACTTCAGCCTCTTCTAGCAGAATTCATCAAGGGACAGTTAAAAAATAGAGCAGGGGTATGAGGTCCACTGTTCCATCTATAACCTCACTTCAGACTTGAGGGTCCACGAAGGAGCAAACATGAGGCTTAATACTATTCTTCTCACACTTGAGGGCAGGCATAATACACATGTGGGGGGGATACCCAAATGGCTCCAGGGATACCCAAATGTCACAGGATAATGCTGACACGGAGGGTCAATATTACTTGAAGATTAGAGTAAAAACAGTGTAATATTAAATGTAGATTAGAATAGAAAATTCAGAAGATTTATGAAATTTTATATTTTTAATGGGTGACTTTGGAATATGTGTCCAGTCCACCATGGGTGTAAATTCTCCAATACGTAAAGTTGGCTAAGTTGTGTGTGTGCATGTGTGTGTACACGCATGCAGGCTTTTGTGGTCTCACTGATGTGTCATTTTGAATTTTAGTTGAGATCAAGAGAAGAGAAACGCCTGAAATTACATGTTTGAGCTTTAGATAGCGAAAGTGGCAAGATCATGGATTCACTGGATGTAAGAGCCGGGACCTTACAGATCCCCTGTTCCCTCTGCACCTCCCTTCCTCAGCCATTTTACAGCTGAGAACACTGAGGCCTAGAGAGGCAGTGAAGTTCTCCAGGTCATCCATCATGTTAGAGGCAGAGGCAGGGCGGGAAGCCATGTCTCCTGCCCATGGTGGGTGGGTGGGTAGGCGGGTGGGGGGGCGGGTGGGCGCATTCACAGAGCGCTTCTGGAGTTGTGCCCTGTTATGTGCAAATAAGACACCAAAGGGCAATGAGGAAGAGGGGACAACGTAAAGCTTAAAACATAGTTATACCCAATGCGTGTGTATTTGTGCTGGGCTTTGAATATTAGAAATGTGGAACCAAATGCAACGAAAATGACAGTCAGTACAGGCTTGCAGAGACTAGGGAACTGAAAATGACTGTGCTAAATGCTTTTCTATTACTTGTCTTTTCCCTTACTCCCATCCGAATCATCACTTTTATCTCCTAAATATGCATTGTTAAGAATCCCCCAAAGTAATTACTAACAAGTGAGCCAGCCGGTGCTTGTAAACCATTTTACAAACACAAAAGGCTCTGCAAATGTTTATTCTCATTACTGAACCTAATTCAACAACGGCATAACACAGTAGTCCCAGATTATGCTTTTTAGCAATGCTCACTGTGCATGCGTGATAGGAAATGACACAGTTCATGCCTGAACTCTGGTTAAACCTGTCAGGTGAGCTGAGGAAAATGCAGGTTCCACTTCTCTGTGTTGAGACAATCAAAATGACCAGATATGAGTCTGGCACTGCTTCGAGTTACCCTTTCAAGCCGTGTCTCGCGGACTACACGCTGCTACTGCATAAAACGTTTCAACGTTCTTTAGGTCCTAACTGCAAATCTTGAAAGAAGAATGGCTTTTCTTGAGGCACCCTGACTGCCGTTAGAACTGAATGTAGGCTTGCTCACCATGTACTTGGGCATCAAGGGGACAGGGAATGGGGGAGCAACCTTTTCAGGTTGCTCTTTAAAGTTCCTTACATGCCCTGGGAAAACTGGCCCCTAAAACACAAATGCCTCTTACATCACAAAATAGTAGACAGTCTATGACAGTAGAACCTTTGCTTGCGTGTATCGGGGTCTGTAGTAACCATATTTTCTCATTTTCTGTATTCTTATGCTCTGCCATCTAGGGCCTTGTACACCTGAGGAAGGACTGCAACCTCCCAGGGTGAGCTAATTCTTAGAGATAGTAAACAAGCCGGTGAGCCTGCCTTGGATATGCAGAAGAACCAATCCTCAGAGTCCCTTACCCAACTGTATCTACAGTGGGCAAACAGGGGTAGGGGTTGTAAATTTGCTCTTCTCAACACATCCCCAATTTCCCTCTTTGCCTGGGACTCTGTTGCTCCAGGACTGCCTGTAGGTTGCCAGGCAACACCATCAGGTATGCTGCATACAGCCCCTGGACATTAATCACTCTCTTTCAGGTCTTACTTAGGTGTTTATGTTCTTAAAATGTCATCAGGACCATCCTCCTCCCCCTTCTCCCCACAAAAAAACATTCTTTATCTTTTGAACAAACTCTTTGAGGCTGTCAATGGCTTGATAAATGATACAGTGAGCTTTGGAGCAAGGGAGGGCGTGGACCTGTGAGGTAGCCTACTGATATAACTATGCCATTAACACACTTCACCAGGCCTCATTGGCTCGCTGCAATTTCCCAGAAACTTGGGGCAAAAAATCAGCAATTCCTATTTTCTTCTCACCCTGACATTCCACCTTTCTCATTTCTCGTTTTCAGATTTATCACTTCTATGTGATAGGAAGACTGTTTTAATGAAATGTGCTAATGGGATACGATAATTACATTTATAATTGGGGTGAATGGGAAACAGACGTATGATTGTTAACACTGGGATGGTCCAGGAGAAGAGAGTGTGTGTGACAGGTTGAAGATGTACACTGGCCTTGGGGAATGGGAACCACATTTAGTTTTTTCGATTTATGGTATCATCCTAGGCAAAGAACAGTGGGCCTGTGTCATAAATGAGAAAAAGCAAAGAAATGGCCTATGATCCACTAAGATCTCTGATGGTTTTGGTCCAATGTCATCCAAAACCCTTAAGCACGACTTGACTGACCCAGTGGTGGGCCAAGGGGTAGAGGGGACATAAATTTCCACGAGCTCCTCCACTCCAAGCCATCCCCTAAACAAATGTACTACAGTAGGAAAAATCCACGCTTGCTATGCAAATGTAGCTTCAAGACAAGTCCCTTTAGCACTCCATCCCCAAAAGACTGCCAATCCCATCTCCATCTATACAGAAATTTTAGAGAATTGGGCTTGACCTCCGAATAACTTCTATCTACAGGATGTCAAAATATCCTGATTAAAGGAGAAAGAGTAAATTCACCAAGTGGTTAGTTAATCTATTTGCCACTGAAGATTTATTCTGTTTTTACTTTCTCCACTGAAATAAATAATGACAATTTGTTTCTATTGTTTAAAGAGTGGCTGTATGGCTACCAGGTCACCCAAGAGGCACGGAGCAACAACGGGCAGCAAGGCATCACCCAACATCTGAAGCCTTCCCCTTCATTGAGCTGCAAGCTTTCTCATTTCCCCTTGTTGTTCCTAAGTCACACTGGCCATGAATCAAGCACTAACAACCTCACAACAAAGTGTCCTTTCTCCCCACGGTTCAGATTTCCACAATGGGAGTTCGGTAGGACTGCCAGCTCTGTCAGCACCAAACAGGGAGCCCAGCAGGCAGCTCTCCTGGAAACCTATCTGAAACAAATAATCCCAAAGAATGGAAAGGCCGTGAGCAATAGGATGTACTTTGTAGTTATTTACAATTCTAAAAAACTATAAGCAGCCTAAATGTTAAACGGGAGAGAAAGTTAAAATGTCAGCATCGCATAATGGTTATAAGCACAGACAAGCACACGCCTGTCTCTGCGGCTCACTCACTGAGTGACCTTGGGCAGGTTATCTAACCTCTCTGAGCCCCAATTTCCTCATCTATAACACAAGCATAATAGAGTCGTTAGGAGTGCGAAATGAGTTTATATTTGTAAATATTATGAGGATGAAATGAGTTTATATTTATTATAATATTTATGTATCTAGTACATGGGAAGCACTATGTAAATATTTAACAAACAAAATGCTACTTTTTCTAGATGGAGAATTTTGCAGCTTTTACAAACATCATTATCGAAGCTATACAGCAATGAGAAAAGTGCTTATAATAGAAAAGCTTCCATGAAAATCATAAGTACTCTATGTAAAATAGGAATATGAAAATCCATCAAGGAACTACATAAAATGAAAACAGTTGTATTGGGATTGAGGGGATCTTCCGTTTTCCAAAATCATTCCAAAAGATTTTGTATAGCTTTTGTAAGTTTTAAGGAAGTTTTGACATGGTCTGGTGAGGGGTGGTGGGAGGGAACATTCTTCCTGGGTTGGAACGAATCATCTACCTGGTCCTTCTGGCAGAGCTGGGAGAGTTGTCTGCTCTACCTAGAGTTAACAGAAACCTACTCACAAGAATATCCTCAGAGAGGCAGAGAAATGGGGAAAGAGAGGTTTCAGCAGCCAGGAGCAGGGAAGAGGGACTAAAGTCAGTGGGTCGGCACTTCCTTTCCACCTACGCTCTGATTCACTAGTGGTCTGGCCATCAGGGGAGGGCGGGAGCTTGGAGCATCCTGGTAGCTTAGATGGAGAAAGACATCAAAGAGATCAAAGCATTTGAGACTCACAAGGTAGGGATAAAATACCCTCATTTGTCAGACACTTGTCCACGGTTAGCGAAATAAACAACTCCGCGAAAAGAAATCAACCCCAACATCAAGCGTGCTTCCCTCTCTTCCTCTGATCTTGATATCTCATCAGCCCTTGCTAGGAGGGCAACTTCCTCCCCAGGATAAAGCAACATGGATATGGCAGTCTTGCTCTCTGTGATCTCTCCCACTCCCCCTTTTTTCTCCCTTCTCAAAAATAAGGATTCTGAAGGTTAGAAAGAAAGCTTAGAGATTGCCTCAGCCAGTGGTTCTCAAGGCTGGCCCATCGTCTACTCCTGGGGAACTTAAAAACATATAGGTCCTCGGGCCTTAAAACGTAATAGCTCTGGGGTGGGCCCAGGATGCTACATTTTTAATCTATCTCCACCCCCAAAGTGAACCCCAGGCATGTGTGGGAATCATAAATCACCTAGATCATTTTAGTGATAGGAAATGAATGACCCAAAGCTTTCCCTCTTTCTTCTACCTCTCGGTCACTTTCTATTTTCTTCTCCACCTTCACTCCACTTCTTCTGTCTTCCTCTACCTCTCTCAAAATCTTTCTTTCTTTTTCTGTGCTGGGACTGGAATTTTAACTACAAAAATGAAAATCTCAGTTCGGGGAAGGGAGGCCGACAATCTATGTCACTAATAAAACAGACTGGCACTGTTCCAGCATGGCCCAATACCTGACATCTGTCTCAGGCAGAGAGAAGTATGCCTGAGCCATGCACACATCTGTCCCGGCAACTACGCAGGGACACAAATGAAAGACTCTAAATTAAATTCGAGTGAGCTATATGCCTAATGAGCATTATTAGCGTATCTGCATGCATCTAAGAAAAAGCTACTGTTAACCTGATATTGTTCTGACCTCCTTCAGAGACCAAGAGGATTTGAGAAGTTCAGCTCAAACCTGGGCCTTGTTCTATTATCTTGATTGGATAAATGAGGACCAGGCTCCCCCTAAGAAAGTGGGGATAGCTGCTATCACCAGGGGTCCATCATTCTCACTGGTTCGTACTCTCTATTCTTCCTCGTATCTAATGAGAAAGCTGTTTGCTTAGATTCCATACCTTTGAATCAGTTAGACACACTTTCATTCAAACCTTGTTCCTGGCAGTCATCCTGACACTGCCCCCATGTCTGCTCCTGACCCTTCTGTGCCGACCCCGAGCCCACTGTCCCCCAATGGCACGAAACAACCCTCTGTTCTGCACCACTGGCCCTTGCCACAGCCGTGGCCTTGGCTGAGGCAGGCCCCTCCTCCCACCTGTCCATCCCCCTATGAGGAGTCCTCCCTTTGTTTTGCTGAGGAAGACTGGCCCTGGGCTAACATCCATGCCCGTCTCCCTCTACTTTATATGGGACGCCGCCACAGCATGGCTTGACAAGCAGTGCGTCAGTGCACACTGGGGATCCGAACCTGCAAACCCTGGGCCGCGAAGCGGAGAGTGCGCACTTAACTGCTACGCCACCAGGCCGGCCCCCAGATTACTGCTTTTTATTAGTGTGTTTTTGGCAGCCTAGCAACCTGGTATTAACAGCTGAACACGCATATGATACTTCTTGGTCAGCCTGGCTACGTGGTATTTTGAGTTCTGGAAATACACACAGAAACATGATTTCTTTGTGCATCAGATTTTTCATGCACTTTGTGTATAAATATAAATCCCCACAAGAGTTCTAAGCGCCTTGCCTCCTGCGTAATTCCTGTTTTAACAATGTAATGGTTATTTTACATTTAATGAACTCAAAAAAGCAAGGGCTTTGGGGGCAGATGCTCTGAGATTTAAATCCCGACTTCACTGCTTTGATAGCTTTATTGTTTCTTTTATTACTTTGGCTTAGTTTGTTTTTTGCCTGCCTTTAATATTTAGTAAAATTCTTTTGAAAACTTAAACATGACTAAGAGAAAACCAAGAAAAAAGAGGGACTTTTGTTAATGTTTGAACCAGAGTGTTAAGGTGGACACACTTGGACATTAGACATCCTGGGAGCAGCAGGAATGAAAATAAGACAAGGGAGAATTTTGGAGAAATAGTCAGTTTGGACAGGATCCCTTCTCAGTCTTAAAACCCTCTGTCTTGTTATTTCATTTCAGTAACAGAGGTTGTTCCCCTTTGGACAGCCCCATGACCCCCTTGTTGGCTATAAAATGTCTTCATTCAGGGGGTCTTGGTGAACTGTGTACCCCACACCACGTGATTTTCTCTTCTTCAGTGGGCCAGGCTGCAATGCTGGTGTTGCTTATCCAACAAGCATCATGCCTGGCCTGTAATTACTAACCCCTCTGTAGTGGGTGAGGTGAAGTAACGTAACCAAGTTGCCCAGAAGCCAGCGGTGGCCCTAGCATGACACTCATTATCTCCTCCTGGCTCTCTCAGCATCCCCCAGGGATAAAAAGAACCCAGATCAGATGTTGGGACATCCTGGATTTCAGGCCTGGTTTTGCCAAAGAATGCTCTTGGGCAAGTCACTGCACATCTCTGCTCTTCACTGGAAAAGTGAGGGGGTTTTCTAGATGACAGCAATAATAACTGACCCTGACATTAGGCATTATAGTTCACATAACACTTTCGGGAGATTGTACTTCATGCTCACAACTTGCCAGGTGGGCATACATATTATCACCATTTCCATTTACAGATAAGGATATTGTGGGCCCAGGGGTTACCTAACTGGCTAGACAATCGGGAGGAGGTATGGAGCCAGAGCTCCTGGGGACCACCTCTCCATCCCTCCCTCTAGAGGAGCTGCTCTCAGAGGCTCCTTTCAGATCTCCAATGCTGTGATTCTCAGGGTTTGGGGCAAATTCCGTCTAGATTCTGCATCAAATATTTTGGATAACTTATACAAATTTTTAAACTTGTCATTTTTATGAAGCAAACATCAGAAAAGTGCTTATGACCTATATGCTAATAATATGTGACCTGAGCATCCCAAGTTTTATCTAAATTCATCATTTTCCCATAATTTGTTGTTACAGAAGTACATAGTGGGGAGTAGCTGAAAACACTGTCATTAATTAACTTGATAGATAAACCCCAAATGCTTTTGCACCTAGTAACACTCCTAGAGTCGGTGAAATTTGACCTCAGGCAAGGAGTGGACATTATTCAGTTGCTGGTTCTGCTCGCATTAAATTCAAAGGGCACATATATTCATTTCTTTAAAAAATTATTCAGGAAATAGTAAGGACATATGGATGCTTGAAATATCATAAATCTGAAATTACCCCAATTGTGAATCAGCCAACATCATTAAAGGGAAGGGGCTGTTCTACCATTTCCTGAACTTCACCATCTCAGTACAGCCATTTAACAAAAGCTGATGTGCATTTAGTTTTAATTAGTTTCCATCAATAGTGATAGAAGTTTAAAAAATAATCAAGCAAACCAACAAAAATATATCTCACTATTGCTACTTGGGAATTAAATTGATTCTATCCTTCTGCAGATAAGAGAATTATCACAGAAGGCAAATCCGCCATCTCTAGAAATAATCCTTATACTAGTATTTCAATTCAATTGTCCGGAAATAATCATATTTGAAGGAAGTAGAGAAAACATCCTGAGATGAGTCATCATGGGGTGACGGCTCTGTGACATAATGCTGTGCATTTTTGTAGTTTTATAGTTTCCTTTGGCTTCTCAACTCTAAATTGGAATTATTTTTTTTTAAGTAAAACAACACAAAAATGGTGGTTTCACTTTTTATTACCACATTCTTCTGAGAAATTCAAAGAATTTTAGTGCCATGTTGCTCTCAGCTCAAAACAGCTCTAGCGGAAGATTTTTACTGGACAATAAAACTTCCTTCCTTACATTTAACATTACCACTTTCCCTCCGCCTGAAGATGCCCTTTACTTTTACAAAGAGGAGAAATACAAAGGCTCATTATCCAAAAAGACACTTCTAGTAAATTAAATTCACCCAAATCACATCAAGTAAGGCACAGAGGACTAAACACTTCAGAGAGTAGAAAATTAATATTCAGACACAACAAATCCAAGATTTCTGCATACTAGTCTCGTCTATCTTTGGCAAAAGGATGGCAGTGTTCCAACTTGCAGCATCTCCCCTAGTGTACAGAAGGTGATTTCCACGTTACCAGCTGCCATTGCAAGTAGTAATTCAAGATGACATTTTCTTAGCTCTTCTCTTGTACTCTGAGATGATGGTCCTTGCTTTCAACCTGAACTAGATCAGACTCGGAGTCTTCAATTATGTAAAGAAACTCCTATACACAGGCTGTGGGCATGTTCTACTCTCATTTCATTTAAATGGTGAAAGAGGAAAGGGATTTTAGCTGCACATAGGATGCTCACGCTTGAGGGGTTAGCCAGCAAAACCACTCAATGTCCTTCTCAGGAAGGAACTAAAAATAAAGAGTCCCAATTTGTTAGGGGCTTGAAAGTTGGCTCTGGCTAAAGGCAGGAAGTTGGCAAAATGAATCCTTAAGATCCATTCTAATTCGGGAATGTGTATTGTGCAAATCTTTGGCCTGAAGTGCATCTAATCCAATGCTGGACAGTGTCCAAACTCATTCACTTAATAGCCAACATTTGTTAAGGGCTTACTATGTGCTAGGCCCTGTGTTAGGCTTGGGGACAGATATGAAGAAGGTTTCTGCCCTTGAGGAGTGTGATAAAGGTTTTCATGGAGTGAAGTGCTACATTCAATAGGAATCCAAAGGAAGCATGACTGACTTCATCTAATGGATTCAGTGTTAAAGAAAGCTGGAGGCCAGATCCTTTGATGAATGGCAGACAATCTAGATGTAAAATGTATCAATGAGAATTAACATTTCCTGAAAGGTATCTACTGGTAAATTGATTCTTGTTTCAGAAAAAGCAACTTGTCTGACAAGGTTGGATTACACAAGATTCTGTTCCCTATTGTTCTTAAGAAATAGTACCACGTTTGTAGCACATATCCCTTTTCTCAAGGCTCCATTCACATAAGATCTCATCGTTATTCCCAACTGCAGAAAGTAAAGCATGCTATTATACCAATTTTATAGAAACAAAAACTGAGACATAGAGAACGCCTCATTTGGCCAGGTTATTTGGCTTAAGTTAAACAAGTAAGTAGCATATGAAATAGCCAAGTGTCACCTATCTCAAGCCCAGAGCTCTCCACAAGTTTTGTTTGATCAAATTGATAATAAATTCAGAATTCTACAATAGGGGAATTGTGGCTAAGGCATGTCTGTCTGAGCAAAGGAGGAGAGGACCTTAAGGAGTGCTTGAGAGTACAGGATAGATGTTTGGGAGAAACTTGATGAAAACTCGCTGCATGGTTCCCACAGTGAGCAAGCTAAAAACCACACAACTCACTGCCAATCACAGAACACTTTGGGGTGAGTTACTCCTGCCTGACGTATGTGATAAGCAGCTGAGTTCCAAGTTCCAGCCACGTTCTCTCTCTTACGATGACAATCGGTGCCAAAGCAAAGAGGAAGCAAAAGGCAGCCATGGTAGGATCAAAGGACAGCTTGAGACCAACCCAGCCCCTGGCGCTGGGCCTCACGAGGCCTGGGCAAGGAACCCAGCACGCGGTAAGGTCGAAACAGCAGAACTGGAGGGGAGCTTAGCAGTGAAACCTTTATTAGAAGAAATCTTATTAAGAACTCTGATATTTATAAAACAGCTTCCTCTCTGCTCAAGCACTTTTTTGGAGCATAGTTTGAAAACCTGCACTTTCTTGAACTTGCCAGACACACTCCTTTGTCCATACTTTGTACACATGGTGTTCTATATCCGTGTGTAGAATTCTCTTCTTCCCTTTGCCAATCCGGTAAACTTCTACTCACCCTTCAAGATTCCCACGAAGTATTTTCTAACAAAATCATCTGAGGCACTTGTTAAACATACAAATTCATGGGCCTCAACCCAAATGTACTAAATCCAGATTTTTGTTGTTATCGAGCTCCTGGAGGGATTCAGATGTGCAGTCTGGATTGGGAACCACTGCAGATCCTGCTCTGCAAAATGGCTTTACCGAGAGATGATTTACAGTGGGATTAACTCCAAACTTTCTGGGAAGGGGAGGAGGTGGTAGAGAGAGAATCTGGGTCTGCACCTAGCCAAGAGTCGGAGCTCAGACAGGCCAAGACGGGAAGGAAAGGAGCTGAAATGGCTCCAGATCTCCTCAGGAGCCCTGCCCTCTGAGTTTGACGGCTTCATTAAGGACACAGAAGCAAGACAACAAGCAAGCGGAGGAGCACAGAGCGTCCAGGGGGTTTACAATCTACAAATCTACAGTTTTCTCTCGGGTGAGGCTCGGGGAAATTCCACAGCTCCATGAAGGTGGCAGCTGTCCCGTAAAAAAATTCAGTGGTGGTAACAAAAACTTTTTTTTCTCCTGATATTTCCATTTACAAGGTTTTTAAAGAGTGCCAGAGGGAAAACCACCCACCGCCTTTTCTGACTGATAGTTCTAACCGCTATTAACATTTTCAGTACTGACTTCTGTATGTTACTTACGGTCTGTATGTTACTTACGGTTCAACAACAACAAAAAGGCCCATCATGACGCTCTACTCCCATCTTCATAAAATATCTCTATACAAAAGCAAAATACTAAGTTGCTATTATATGAGCAGCTGGTGTTAGTATAGTGTAGATCCCATTTAAAATATCCAAGCAGGGGCCGGCCCCATGGCGCAAGCGGTTAAGTGCGTGCGCTCCGCTGTGGTGGCCCGGGGTTCGCCGGTTCGGATCCCGAGCGCGCACCGATGTACTGCTTGGCAAGCCATGCTGTGGCGGCATCCCATGTAAAGTGGAGGAAGATGGGCATGGATGTTAGCCCAGGGCTAGTCTTCCTCATCAAAAAGAGGAGGATTGGCAGATGTTAGCTCAGGGGTGATCTTCCTCACAAAAAAAAAATAAATAAAATAAAATAAAATATCCAAGCATGTTAACTAGTGTCATTTAGCATCTCCCACCACGATAAACATGACTGCTTACTTGCATAAGATCTCCAGGCCCTTCTTCATTGCCCATTGTAACTGAGGTACAGCACTGAGCTGGTGTGATTACGTATCACTTTTATCCCCTCACCCTCCAAGTCCGGGTTCCACTGAAAATAGTGAAGTGAGGTAACCCACAGAAAAGAAAAGTTATACATCTTTTTTTGTTCTGTTTTTTCATTAATTACTCTATCTGACATGGGCCATTTCTCACCAATTTTCTATTTGTTGTACAACTTAACTTTAGGTCTCTGTTCTTGAATTGGTTTATTAATTTTTTTTCTTAACAGATAACTAAGTGGCTGATAGTTCTCTTACCTCTTTCAGATCTTTACTAAACTGTCATCTCACTGAGGCCTTCCCTGGCCACCTTGTCTAAAATTGCACCTCGTCCTCACCCTACCACATTGCCTACCCTCCGGGCCTGCTTCTGTTCCTTCTTGACACTTACTGCAATCTAATATAATGCGTGTTTATTGTTAATTCTGATTACTGTCTGTTTCCCCCGCCAGCACATCAGCCCCATCCGGGCAGGGACTCTTGTCTGTCTTGTTCACTGCTGCATCCCATGTCCAGCACAATGCCCGGCATAAAGGTGCTTAATAAGTACCGGCGGAATGGATAAGTGAATGAACCTATCTTGCTTTTAACGAGGAGGCTAAGCTAGCTTAGGGGGCAGACATTCAGATGTTCCATGTTTTAGCTTCTATATATTAGGCAGAATAGTATAGTGCAGGGATTCCCCAAATTTTGGTTCACAGGGCACTTAGCTCTAAAAAACTTAAGTATTTATGCCCTAACAACTTAGTAGCCATTAGAAAAGAAATATTCATAAATTGAAAGAAACATATTTTAATTTTATTCTTTAATACCACACTTACTAATGGGATGTGTACACCTATTAGGCACTGCACAACTTTTCAAATCTCAGAATCAGATTGGACACCACTACCCTCAGTTCTTGTTCCACATTGGTTTTTCATGTGGTACTTGCTTTTTATCACAAGTGCTGAAAAGCCAGCTTCACAAAGATATGATGTCATCATAGGGATGTAGTGCAATCTAAGGTGGAAGGTATGAACTTCAGCTAGTAGTTCAGATGGTGTCTGATGGATGTTGATTACTGCCGCGCTCCACCCACAATTTAAATACCTGCAGCACCCCAGTTAGGGCACTGTTGCACCCTGAAGTACTTTGAAGCAGTTTCAGAACCACGAGTGGAGCGGCAGGATGCACACCCTTTGAAGTTATGTGGACTTGGGCAAGGTTTCTTGCCCATCTATAAGAAAGAGAAAATAACAGTATCTACCTCACAGTTTTTGTTTTGCTTTTTATTATGGAGAAATTTCAAACCTACATAAAAGTACAAAGAACAAAACAAAGAACCCCATATCCTATCACCAAGCCCCAAGAACCATCAGTCACGGCCAACCCTGCTCCAGCCACATCCCGTAAACTCCGTTCCCCATAATTGTGATGTAAATCCCAGATTTCATGTGTAAATATTTCAGCACTTCTTGTTTGTGTGTGTTTGTGTGTGTGTGTGTGTGTGTGTGTGTGAATTAAATGAGTTACTATATGTAAAGCATTTAGTGGAGTGTCAAGCATCCTGAAGTGCTGAGCAGTGTTATTACTGTCATCTCAACACCAGCAGCTCTACTATACGCGAGCTCTCAATGCCTCCCCTCCAGGGATGTGTCATCATCCAGGTAGAAAGTGGTGTTTTCTGTGATTTTCCCCAATATAAAGGAACACTCACCATCACACGGAACTGGACTGCTGCAAATGCACTCACCACCAGTGGAGTTTAGCAAACATTCTCTCCACAAGGAACTTCTATGTTCCCACCCTGGAGAACACACAGCATTTGAATGGCATCAGATGCTTTTTATAGACAACCAAGCCACATCAAGTTTAGTCTGATTTCTTGGTTTTGGGTAGAAATGTTCTCTGGGTAGGGGAGAACCTTAAGGGCATAACCTTTTTTCTTACCCCCTGGCACTTCTGATGTAGTGGAATATTGCTAAATTAAGTGTATCAGAATGCTGCTTATCTATTATAGCATAATTTTGGAAGAACTAGGAAAAAGCAGTTTAGGGAACGAGGTCCAACCTTGGTGTAACTGACCCACACCCACATTTGATTGTGAGGAGCACAGCTGCTAATTTATCCAGTTGTTCAGGCATGAGGTATACAAATGATTACAAGGGTAAGAAACAATTGCTATTTTCTATTAACAATTTCACATAATTCTCCCTCCCCTCCTGGGGCTTGATTAAAATGTAACTTAAATTGTGCCCATCTCGGGGTCTCCGGGTCCATTATCTTGAACCCAGCCTAAGGCTCCCCAGTGAGCGAGGGATGATGATGGGAACATTAAGCACTCCTCTGACTTTTATGCCATAACAGCAAAATTCTCCATTCAGCTTTCCTGAATATGTTTGCTGTGGAACCTTAGTGATTATTTGTGTTCAACAAAGTTGAACAAATTATTGATCTACACTTTTTGATTTACACTCTGTTTGGTTTACTGATCTGAGAGAAGTTGTAACTAAAATTCTTTGAGTTTCATTTAGCCCAAGGGCAAAATTTATAATTAAACCATCTACAGCCAGCATCCCTTTCTTTTAGGCAATGAGCATATCTTAGTCTGGGAAGTTGTTTTGAAATCTTATCAATATACCCTCTCTGGAAGCATTCGTTTTTATCATAATCTGCCAACATCATTACATCACAATTTTAATTCAGTTCCTCCCAAAGACAATCAGCAATCTCACACAAAGAAGCAAATAAAAACATTCTGGCAAACACAGTGAATTGGCCAGACACAACTCTATTAACCTCCATGCAACTTAAGAGGCTAGGGACTCAATCAAATCACATTTGTCGGTAGCTTATTCAGGGAGTAAATACATGTGAGATATTGTATTATATACTTGAGTTCTCCATGGTGCTTTGTTTAAATAGTTTTTAGTGGGTTAACAGAATCACTGACTGAGGTCACTCATACCCATAGATATACTCAGCCTTGATCTATTTCTAAAAAGGCTTTATAAATAAGGTTTTGGGGGAATTTTAATCTGTATTCTTTATCAGTGATCTGCTCATTAACTCCTCAACGTTACTACATAAAACTGTCTGGAGCAGGTGAATTACTAAGAATACCAAGAACCTTCTTGCCAGTCACATACTCAATTCCAGTGGCAAGGAGGCAGGAATTTGAGAGATCTGAGACTCTTACTTGTCCAGCCTTCCTGCCTGTTTTTAAAGCAAAGAGGAGCACAGGATTCAATGTTGGAACTGGAAAAATAGAGAATACTCAAATGTGGGTATTACCTAGATGAAAATCTAAGAAAAACACAGGATCAGAGAAGCAGATATCAGAATCTACATGAAGAAAATCCAGTCCATCTTATATTTGGTCTGTTTCCTGCTTTCCTGATAGGAGAAGCTTTTTCGGTTACTAAGGCAGTGGGGATCTAGTGACAAGATCTACCTGTGTGTATAGTGGATACACAGGCATGCTCAGGACTGTTTAGTGGCAAAAGGCCAGAGGTGTCACTGCTGCTTTGTTCCCCTTGCTGCTACCCTATTGTAGCCTGAGGCTGACACAGGGAGGAACGTGTAGAGCACATCTGAAAGTCCCTTTCAGGATCACTAAAACGCTGGGTGCGGTAAACTGAGGATGACCACAATTTCTCTATTATTCTTCTCACTGAGGAGTAGAGTCTAATTCCCTTCCCACTTAAATCTGGGTCTGCCATTGTGACTTGCTTGATCAATAGAATGCAATTTAAGTGACTCCTGGGACTTCCAAGGCTAGATCATACGAAGTTTTGCAGCTCCTGCCTGGCTGTCTTGGTCAGGTCTTTCTGGGAGCCCTGAGATGCCATGTAAGAAAACCGACTGCCCTGAGATGACTATGCAGGAGAGGCCAGATGCAGGTGCGCCAGTTGACAGTCAATTCCAGCTGAGCTCAGCTTTCTAGACATCTCTGCTAAGATACGTGAGCAAAGTCATCTTACAACCTCCAGATCAACCTCCTTGCCAACTGAATACCACCAAGTGTTTTCAATCAATGTCATCGGGAGCAGAGTCACCCAGCTGAGACCTGGCCTCCACTTTCTGACCTATTAAACCATGAGATACAGCCATGTGCCGCATAACGACATTTTGGTCAACGATGGACCGCATATACAACAATGGTCCCATAAGATTAATACCATATAGCCTAGGTGCGTCAGACGCTCATATCATGTAGGTTTGCTAAGTACACACTATGATGTTTACACAACTATGAAATTGCCTAAAGATGCATTTCTCACAACATATCCCTGTTGTTAAGCAACACATGACTGTATAATAAAATGGCTGTTGTTTGAAGCTGCCAAGTTTTAGGGTAGTTTGTTACAAAGCAGTAGGGAACCAGAACATCAGGTATACTGCTTCACAGCACCACAGCATAACTGCCACCTTTAGAATTACAGCCAGCTGGTCTTGAGGGAGAATGGCTGGCATGCTGTTAAATGACTAGTGCACTGGGTCAACCAGGGTCTCTCAGGGTCACAGCTGGTCTGGAAGAGACCACTGAGAGTGACCATGGCTTTGCTGAAGGGACCCACGGCAGGATGTTAGGGAGGGTGTTCAAGAGGAATCCGAGTGTGTGGGGTCTTGTTTGAATGTTGTATAGAATGGATTACTTTAGTGATTTGGGGTAGGTACCAGGAGAGGGAGAGACCCAGAAAAATGATCTTAGTTCCTCATTTTGGACCTTGAATTTTTTTACAAGATTGACTGTCTTTTTGGAGAAGAGAGGAACGAGGCCAGAGAAAGAGGGTATAAAATCGGTGCTGTGGTTCCTCACCTGGAATATCAACAGAGAAGTGAGCAAAAAAGAAGACGACACTTGGATACATGTGGGAATCTCATGAAACTAAACACCACCAACTTGGTCATAGGATAAGGTGACCATTCATTCTGGTTTGCTTGGGATATGCCTGTTATTCTGGGGTAACTATTAAGAACATTCTCCTTCACTCTCAGAAGAGTCTAGTTTTGGATGATAAATTATGCGCTTGCCCTATTTCTAGGGGCCTGTGTGGCTCAGTGGAAGCGAGTTTTGAACATACTTTATATCATCCCATTAAGGTAACACAGAAAGAATTTATTGAAAGTTTGTGGGGTTTCACTCTGGAGGTACTGTTTGTCTTTAGATTTGATATTTCATACATTCATTCAACAAATATTTAATGAGAGTCTGCTCTACTGTGTTCTTTCATATTTATGACCAAAAGCTTGGGAAATGACAAATGTAGGAGTGAAAAAGTCTTTACTTGTGTGTTATGATTAGAAATATTAATTGGAGGGTACACTACTGGTTAAGATAGCTTTGTAAGTTCATGGTTTGATGTATCCCCCCTGTGCCCCCTGCCTTAAGCACAATGTCAGTTATAGTATAAAAATAGAAAACTAAAAAGACACAGCTGAACCCAAAAACAAGATAAACATATCCCTGAGCCAGAAATGGAAGAGAAAGGTAAAGCTGTGAGGAGGGCTGTCCACAGGCCAGCAGGGCATGCAGGCTGAGGGCAGACAGGCAGTGATGGTAGTCTAGCTTGGGCAGGAAAAAGAGACCAATGGTACTCATAGGAGCTAGGGGATGGGAACCAGGCTCAGAGCTTGAAGTCAGGGGCTCTGGGGTGGGGGTGGGGGAGTGGGGAGAGGCTCTTCTGCTTGTGAAAGTAGAGTGAAAAAATGTGACATTGCTAGCTACTGTTTGGGGCTGCAGCTTTTAGCAGGTATAAAGTCCAGGGAGGAAGAAGAACAGTCATGGTCCAGTTAGTAACCTAACCAAGCCACCCACAGTTCTTCCAACATTCATAATCTCTCTCTGGAGCAGGAGCTTCCACACACCATTTTAAGACTGGTGTCCTCATGGAGACTACTGAAAGCACTAAATAGGAAAGGAGGAACACGCACACACAGAGAACAAACTCTCTCTCACTTAAAATGATCCTGTAAATCAAAATTCCCAAACACATGAGAAAATCTAATACCAAAACAAAATCAGCAATTAGGTTTTAAATTTATGCTCGATCTGTGTTATCCACACAGATATGGCAGCTATGGTAGCCACTAGCCACATGGATTATTTAAATTTGAACAAAAGTTAATTAAAATCAAATAAAATTCAAGTGCTCACTTGCCTCATGTGACTAGTGGCTCCCATACTGGACAGTGCAGATATAGATCATTTCCTTCCAGAAAGTTCTATTAGACAGTGCTGTTCTAGATGAAATATATTTTATGGGACAGTCCAAAGATTTGTAAATAAGTATGTTTATGACAGTCAAAAGATAAATAAAGTAGTATCTTCCACTTGGAAAACACAGAAAGAAATCCTAAAACAGGGGCTGGCCCCATGGCTTAGCAGTTAAGTGTGCGTGCTCCGCTACTGGCAGCCCAGGTTCGGATCCTGGGCGCGCACTGACGCACCCCTTGTCTGGCCATGCTGAGGCGGCGTCCCACATACAGCCACTAGAAGGATGTGCAACCATGACATACAACTACCTACTGGGGCTTTGGGGAGAAAAAGGGAAAAAAAAAAAAGGAGGATTGGCAATAGATGTTAGCTCAGGGCCGGTCTTCCTCAGCAAAAAGAGGAGGATTGGCACGGATGTTAGCTCAGGGCTGATCTTCCTCACACACAAAAAAAGAATCTAAAAAAAAAAAAAAAGAAATCATAAAACAGAATGCAAAAATGAGACAGAAACAAATGAGGAAACTTACCAACTAAAATGTTGATAATTAGATATATACTCATCAAAATAAACAAACTCAATACATGGAATAAATTGCAGACAGTGACTCAGTAATTAGCGAATTAGAAGACAGAACTGACGAATTAACCCTGGATGGAGCATAAAAAGACCAAGTGAAATGTTCTTGCAAAAACTAGTAGAAAAGGAGGGTTGTAGATCATTCTTGGCTTGAGTAAGTCAGGATTTTGGCATTAATCTGGGATGGTCTGAACAGCCATTAAGAAAAATAACATGGGAAGAAGAGACAAAAGCCATTTTTTGAAAGAGGTAACCTCAAAACACCCGGCCAGTCACTAGGTAGCCATTGGTCTCAACGGCCACTGGAGCTGGGACTCGGAATTTCTAGTTCTGTGCGGACTGCGTGTGACATTCTCGGAGCTGGAGCTGGAGCTGAAGGTGACAATGCTTGCTCCATAAGAAGACGGTGAAGTAGGAATGTCAGCCATCACCTAGTGAAGGCAGCCATCTGAAGGAAGACTGAAGGCACAAGGAGAATCTGTTGCTAGTGCTTAGAAACCAGTTTGTCTGAGAGAGGTAAGACATGGCAGCAGAAGGCCTAAGCCATGATGGCCCCTTGAACAAATGGTCTTTTCTGTGCATTATACACTAATAGGACTCTTCTAAGTGCTGGGAACCAGGAGAGCCACAGGTGGTGGGAGGGTGAAGGAAAGGGCTAACCCTGCAGAGTCCAGCATGATTCCAACCCGCAGAGAGACTGGAGGTGTTACCAGAAGAACTGGGCTCTAGAACTGGGACATGGCGTGCTCTGCAGGGAACTAGATGCTGCCTCTTCTGGCCGTCTGGGAGGACTTAACAGAGGAAACCAAATGGGAGGACGAGAAAGATGTGGCTGGCAGGAGGGCAAGCTAGCCCCTCCTCTAACCCTTGAGCACCATGCAATCCCTAACAGCTCCCTAGCCAGGAAGACTGCCTGTCAGAATGCTCTAGAATCGTGCTGTCCAGTATGGTAGCCACTAGGCATATGTGGCCAGTCTATATTTGATATCCGGAAACACTCTCCACAGGTCTTTCCTCCCACATCTCTCGATTCGGAGATGCTACTGCTGAGTTTTCCAGGTACCTGAGAGGCACCAAATATATGGCATACAGATTATAATTTTCAAAAACACAGAAAGCAACACCAAGGGCCGGCCCAGTGGTGTAGCAGTTAAGTTTGGGCACTCTGCTTTGGCAGCCTGGGGTTTGCGGGTTCAGAACCCTGGGTGCAGACATACACACCATTTGTCAAGCCATGCTGCGGTGGCGTCCTGGATACAAAATAGAGGAAGATTTGCACAGATGTTAGCTCAGGGACAATCTTCCTCAAGCAAAAAGAGGAAGATTGGCAACAGATGTTAGCTCAGGAGCTCAGGGCTAATCTTCCCACCAAAAAAAAAGAAAAGAAAGAAAGCAACACCAGATGCCATCCATAATTTTATGTTTTTTTGAAATTTCCGAAGTTGCATTAGTAAGATGCAGTATCTCATGGCCATGGTTATAAACACCAGTTATCAGCATATGGTACTATAATTGCTAAAGGTGTAAGAAATTAAGCATCATCTGCAATGACCCTATGACAGAACCTGAAAGGTGTTTTTGGAAGAGTTCCTTGATTTCAGCCTCTTATTTTAAAAAAGCAGAGTGGAGAGGAAAGCTGCTGATTATCTGAGCTTTCTGGTGCCCAGATTCTGAAGAAATAGTACTCTCCTGTAATTAAATCATAAGGAATTAATTATAATTAAATTGCAGAGAATTTGAGAAAATGTGTCACTTTTTGGAATTAGCTCTGAGGACAAAACTGAAATGACAGAGTAATTACAACCTGAAATGCAAGAATTTTCAGACGGTTCTTGTCCAGGTGGGAATATATGGGTATTTTATTTCCTGAATCCTTTGGTGTGTTATTTTCGTTCACAGTGGTGGGTCACGAAGGTCATACTACCTCCATTCACAGGGTGCTGGGTTGTTAATCTGAGAAAGAGCAAGCAATTTTTTCCTACTTTTTGTTTATTTGCTTACATCCAGAGGTGGACATAAATCATCATCACCTAACACTTGACAGAAATCCTGTTTTTTAAAAAATAACTGCATGAATGAATATGATTATATTCTTAATGTTAAAAATCTAAGTAACGCATATAAGGCAAAAATTCTCATTACTCTCCCTCCCCCCATCTACTCTGCTAGCCCTGAGAAAAGCACTGGTACCTATTTATGAATCCGTTTTGAGAGATCTCAGCTTGTTTACACATATCTTCAGCTACCTTGAAATACACAGTTAAGCTTAACCTTTCCATAAACAATACCATATTATACATGTTGTTCTGCTTTTTTAATTTATCCATATCTTTTGGAAAATGTTCTATACTCACAGCAATGACCCTTGCTCCCTTTTTTTGTGTGTGAGGAAGATCGGCCCTGAGCTAACATCTGTCAATCCTCCTCCTTTTTTGCTGAGGAAGACTGGCCCTGGGCTAACATCCACGCCCATCTTCCTCCACTTTATATGGGACGCCGCCACAGCATGGCTTGACAAGCGGTGCATTGGTGCGTGCCCGGGATCTGAACCGGCGTACCCTGGGCCGCCGCAGCAGAGTGCACGCACTTAACTGCTTGCGCCACCGGGCCGGCCCTGAACCTTACTCCTTTTAACTGCTGCATTGTATTCCCCTGAACAGCTGTGCTCTATTTTATTAAAACCTTCCTTCCCTCTCTGGGCATTTAGGATTGTCCCACTTTTCACTATTACAAATAATGCTGCAATGAACTTCACCCTTTATAAAAAGGCTGAATGGAGATGGAGACAGTAAACACATTCTTAACTTCACAACCAGTAGAGAAAGAGAAATGAAATTATGATAGGCAAATGGAAATGCAAAACAGCGGAACAAGGGTATGCTGTTTAATCAGTGCCAGGCACAGGAGATCCTTCTTTGGTACCATCTGAAGCCTTCCTGGTGATCCAATTAATCAGTGAATTAAAGTGCCAAGTCAGAGAAAGTTTTCTAAGCATGCCAGATAGGAAGAGTTTACGCAAGGATGTTAGCGACAAGGTGACTGTGTTAAGAAACGTAGATGTGCTGTGGGGGTGGGGGGAGAACACACACGGGATGTAATTCTGAATCTCTGGACTCCAACAGGGAGCCCTGTGTAACCTAAAATGCCACTGGGAAAAGTGGGGAACGAAAGAGGCTTCCAAATCTCTGTAGAGCCCCTTCTGATTCTTATTTGTGCAATTACTCCTTTATTTCAAAGAAAAGGGGAAAAACTAGGTTTGGCAGAGAGGCCCTTGGCCAGGAAAACTCAGCTAATGCCCAGGATTAAAATGGTCTAAAAATGCTCTTCTGCCCTTGTATAGCTTTTTGGGATAAGCCATTATGTGTCGAGGTGTTCAGTCCAATAATCCTAGTCCTACTGTTGGAAGGAACCTCAGAGATGATCAAACCCACTCTCCTACTTGATAGAGAAGGCAACCAAAACCCAGAGACAAAAGGTGATTTGGGCAATGTCACGGAGCTGGTTAGTGGCAGAGCCAGGGCCAGGAGCAGAGTTTCCCTGACCCAGCCCTCTGCTCGCCATAGTGTCCCTCTCTATCACCACCCAGTGTGCCAACTGTTCTCGTGTTTCTGTCTGGAAATGCCATCTCTGCTTGCCACTTTCTCAGCCACGTGACATAACATTTTCTTTTAACCTAAACCTCTCTCCTTGGTTACAGTGCAGAGAAAGATGCTCAGTCAGCCATGATGGTTCCCAGCTGCCTGTGGTGTCTACTGCAAAGTTAATTTCTATCTGATGCTATGCCTCTGCATACCTTTGAAGCATAGCTGACTGGCAAAATCAAGCCCACACACACCTTCCCTAAAGTGGTCATTCATTTCCCCATCAAAACCAATTTTGCAAACTCTAGTGGAATGACAAGGCTCTGGCTCTCATTTTCCCCCCTTGGTCTGACTACATTTAAATATGTGAATCCTTTGACCCCTATTTTCTCTTCTTTTGCCTTATTTAAGCCTTATTTACTGATTTCACTCAGGGCTGTATTTCTTTTGTTGTGACTTTGGTAGGTGGCAAAAACGGCTGCAGTTCTTCCCTTCCCAGTATTTATGCCCCTTGCATGTTTCTTTGCAGCTCTTCCCATCAAGAGATGAAGTTTATTTCCCTACCCCTTTAATCTGGGCTGGCTGTGTGACTTGCTTTGGCCAACAGAATGAGGTGGAAGTGACGGCGTGCTAGCTCTGAGGTTGGAGTTCAGGAAGTCCTGTGTATTTCTCTTTGTTCTCTTGGACATCTGCTCAGGCTCCATGTGAACAAGCCTGAGCTAGCCTGCTAGAACACAGGAGACCACGTGGAAGAGAGATGAGCAGTGCCAAATGAGGCCATCCCAGATGAGCTGGCCCTCCAACTCGCTTGGCAGCTGAGCACAAGGGCATGGGCGCCCCCAGCCAAAACTAGAAGAACCACCCAGCTGAGTCCAGCCCACATGGCTGACCTGTAGAATTGTGAGCTAAATAAACGATGGTTGTTTTAAGCCACTAAGTTTTGGGGAGGTTTGTTATGCAGTAAAAGCTAACGGATATAGATCCCTTTATTCCTGTCAGCAGGAATGTTAATTAAATGGGGCCTCTCAGAGCAAAGGGACATTTCTCACTTGGTTCTGTACCTTACCTAGATGAGTAACTTAATGGAAATTTAGAATAAAAAGTATTTTCTTGAGGGGAATAGGGAAATGGGAAAGACTGATGAAAATTTGATTCTCACTTTCCCGCTACACTCAGCCCATCCCAACCACTACAGCCTGTGATTAAGGAAACAGAAATCCACGAGATGCAGGGCATGCCATTAATCAATACTAGGAGAGTAAGACAAGCAGCAGCAAACTCTCTCCTCACAAAAGACTGTACAAAAATACCAGGAAAATTATCTAGAGACAGCAAGAAAACCCTGTAATTTTTCAAACATCTTGACTTCCCTGAGTTTTGCTGCGTCATTTCTTTGCCACGGTCTTTGGGTCCTATCTTTGCACCTGCCCCAGTTCCTTCAGAAAGGCAGCACCTCATCCCCCGCGGTTCCAGACTCTCCAGCAGGGGAGGGTGGGGGCCTACACCACCTGACTGCTATAACCAGGGCTGTTTAAGTCCTTCTTAGACCCTAGACACTCAGTTTTGGAGGCTCCACCCATGCCACATTTAACATGTTAGAATACGCCCACATCGCACAATTTAATATTGTTTATACAGAATGCTCAGGGTCAAGCTGCACTTGACTAGCTGGCATATTATACATTATAGCCAGCTAATTACACATTTTAATGTTTACTTTGCAGTTTTCTTTCTGTATTTGGGAGTCTTTAATTTTGTTGTTGATCTTCAGGTCTGAAACATTTTCACAGGCCCTTGAAGAGCTCACAGGTCCTGGGCTCTGTGCCCATAGGCGCCTACAGCAAAGTCACCCTGGCCTAGTCAACTAACCAACAGCTACTTATTGAGCATCTAATATCTATAAAGCACTGTGCTAAAGTCTTCATCAAAGTCATCCACTGGGCAGCCATTTACCACGCCCAGCTGCTGAGCCAAGTACTGAGAACCAGGATAACGGCCCACAGTTCCCGACCTTGAGGGCTCTGAGTTGACCAAGCATGGCCCAAAGAAAAGCAGATGAAAAGAACTGTGGAGTCAGGATCTGCCTACGGGGCAGGGTGGGGGGGCTTTCCTTTTAATTCCCCATAAGGGTGAGCAGAGGTGGTTTGGGATCATCACCACCTTCCACCTCTGGCAGCAAAGGGAGGCCCGACAGATGGTCCTAGTTCCTACTTGGAGCTGATCTTTGCTTAAGTCCTTACCTTCCTTCCCTGGCAAGGCCAGGATGGTCTCAAGATGGACATAGTAGTCTTACTCCCAAGGCAAGACTTGGGAGTAACAGGCGTCCCGAAACTCAGAGCAGACTTAGTGGGGTGACACTGGGGGTGGCACAGAGGACTGACTCCACAAGCTCAGACCTGTGCTGAGGCAAAAGCTGCACCAGAGCGCTCAGCATGTTATTAACGTTCATTAGAGTCTGTGCTGTTGGCCAGACCCTTGCAAGACACACTCTGTAGCCTGAGGAGGCAAAACGCCGAAGAATCGAGTGGCTCCTGGGGTTCCAGCAATCTGCAGGCCATTTGGAAGGTCCAGTTTTAGGTAAGCCCCTTCAGGCCTCTATAAAATACTACCTTTAGGGGGAGAAGTCAAGATGGCGGTGTAAGCAGACTCTGAACTCACCTCCTCCCGCGGACACAGCCAATTTACAACTACTCCTGGAAAAATTACCCCTGAGACAGAACTGAAAACTGGATAAGAGGAACTCCTACAACAACGGACAATTCTAATTGAGGTGGAAGAGGCAGAAACTCCCTTCTGGAGAGAGAAAACGTCGCCTTCACAAGCTGCCAGCTTCACGGCCGCCAGGGAGCAGCCCAAAGGTAAGCAGCCCTCCCTGGAGGTACGGGGCCCTGAGCCAGGGAGCGCCCCCGCTGTGGGCATTTTGTGGACTCAGCACAATCGAGACCAGTGGCATAATATCTGACTTTGCCTGCTACTAAAACATGGGGAGTACCCCAGAAAACCCGGTTCACAAAGCAATTAAAACCAGCTCTTAAAGGGCCTGCGCGCAAACTCACCTGTTTCAGAAAGCAGCCTAAAATCACCAGAAAGAAAGGTGCACAGTGCTTTGGTGAAAAGAGACTCACCTGACAGGCCCTGAGTGCATCTCGGTGAAAGGTGAGACCTCTCCAGGGAATGGGACATAGGCGGCGGCCATTGTTGTGGCCTGGTGTGGGCGTGCTGACACAGACGCCATTGGAGTTCTCCATGGGGCCTGCTAACCTAGGTCTGCCCCACCCACTCGAGTACCGATTTAATCCAGCTCAGCCAGGGCAGGGAGCCCACCCTAGAGACTGGCCCCACCCAACAACAAGCCCTCAGGCAACATGTGGGCCTGCATAGATTGGTGACTGCATTCTATGCAGCCTGGCAACTGAGCCAACTTCAGTGGGGCATGGCGTGCACAAGGAGCGGGTGGAGAGTGTGGGGCAGTGGTGGAGTGTGTGGGGCTCTCACCGTGGAGAGACTGGGTCCACTTCGGGAGGTCAGGGCGTACACACGGGGCAGGACTGTGTTGACTGTGTGTGTGGAACTGTGGGCGGCAGGGCTTGTCAGCTGCAGAAGACTTGTGCTTCTCAAAGACCCACATAGGGGGTTTGCCCCACCTTCCAAAGTCTGAAACAGTTGGGTGCTCCTGTGCCTGAGGCCAGCCTTACCCAGCTGCAATCCTCAGAGAGGTGACAAGAGACCTAAAGGCTGGAGGCTTATAACAATTGTAAGCCCCTGAGCCTAACAACCTGCCACGCTGGGGGCCTACTCACTTAAAAGAAATACTGCAACACAAATGTGGTATTAGAACTTGCAGCCAACTATGCTGGGGCTCCCCACACCTGATAAAGAGACTGAAGGGCCCACAACAACTACAAACAGCTGAGCATTACAACAGCTGACCAGGAGCATAACTTGGCCTACCTGGGCGCATACAGGTAGAACAAACAGGCCACTACAGAAGGACACACGTAGCCAACATAGGGGTCACCCCTGGAACACTGAGAACTGAGGGAAGGCCTCCTAAGGCATCACTTGTATAAGGTCACCTATACAGTAGAAGGACACACGTAGCCAACATAGGGGTCACCCTTGGAACACTGAGAACTGAGGGAAGGCCTCCGAAGGCATCACTTGTATAAGGTCACCTATCCAAGAGCAGGAGACGTAGCTGACCCACCTAATATGTAGACACAAGCACAGGGAAATAGGCAAAATGAGGAGGCAAAGGAATACATTCCAAGTAAAGGAACAGGACAAAACCCCAGAAAAGGAACTAAGTGAAACAGAAATGAGCAACCTACCTGACAGAGAGTTCAAACTAAGAGGTTAAGGATGCTCACAGATCTGGGGAGAAGAATAGATGAACTCAGTGAGAATGTCAACAAAGAAATGGAAGATATAAAAAAGAACCAATCAGAAATGAAGAATACAATACTGGAAATGAAAAATTCACTAGAGGGACTCAAAAGCAGAGTAGAGGATACAGAAGAATGGATCTGCGAGCTGGATGAAAGACTAGAAGAAATTACCCAAGCTGAACAGGTAAAAGAGAAAAGAATTAAAAAGAGTGAGGACAGTCTAAGGGACCTCTGGGACAACATCAAGTGCACTAACATTTGTGTTATAGGTGTCCCGGAAGGAGAAGAGCGAGACAAAGGGGCAGAGAATCTATTTCAAGAAATAATAGATGAAAACTTCCCTAACCTAAGGAAGGAAGCAGACATCCAGGTACAGGAAGCACAGAGAGCCCCAAACAAGATAAACCCAAAGAGGCCCACACCAAGACATACCATAATCAAAATGTCTAGAATTAAAGATAAAGAGAGAATCCTAAAAGCCGCCAGAGAAAGACAAGTTACATACAAAGGAAACCCCATAAGGCTATCAGCTGACTTCTCAGCAGAAACCTTACAGGCTAGAAGAGAGTGGCACGATATATTTAAAGTGCTAAAAGGAAAAAACTTACAGCCAAGAATACTCTACCCAGCAAGATTATCATTCATAATGGAAGGAGAGATCAAAAATTTCCCAGGCAAGCAAAAATTAAAGGAGTTTGTCACCAAGAAACCAGTGCTACAAGAAATGTTAAAGGGACTGATTTAAGGGGAAAAGAGAAGACCACAAATAGGACAAATTATCTATTTCCATGATAAGAGGGCAATGGATACAAATGCACAAAAAAGAGGTTAGATATGATATCAAAAACATAAAATGAGGGAGGAGGGGAGTTAAAGAGTAGAGCTTTCAGACAGAGGTCAAACTAAAGAGACCATCAATTCTGTATAGAAGGAGAAAGGAACAGAGAAGGACTACTAAAACACTGAGAAAAAAAGTTAAAAAATGGCAGTAAGTACATACTTATCAATAGCTACTTTAAACGTCAATGGACTAAATGCCCCAATTAAAAGGCATAGGGTGGCTGATTGGATAAAACACCAAGACCCGTATATATGCTGCATACAAGAGACACACTTCAGACCTAAGGACACTCACAAACTGAAAGTGAAGGGATGGAAAAAGATACTCCACACAAATGGCAATGAAAAGAAAGCTGGGGTAGCAGTACTCATATCAGACAAAATAGACTTTAAAACAAAAACTGTAAAAAGAGACAAAGGGGGGCATTACATAATGATCAAGGGAACAATCCAACAAGAGGATATAACACTTGTAAATATCTATGCACCCAATGTAGGTGCATCTAAATATATAAAGCAATTATTAACAGACATAAACACAGAAATAGACAGTAACACAATAATAGTACTTATCCACTTACACCAATGGATAGACCATCCAAACAGAAGATCAATAAGGAAACACTGGCCTTAAATGACACACTAGAACAGATGGACCTAGTAGATGTATACAGAGCATTCCATCCAAAAACCGAAGAATACATGTTCTTTTCAAATGCACATGGAACATTCTCCAGGATTGATCACATATTAGGCCACAAAACAAGTCTCCATAAATTTAAGAAGACTGAAATAATATCAAGCATCTTTTCTGACCACAATGGTATGAAACTGGAAATCAACTATAGGAAGAAAATCAGAAAAGCCACAAATACATGGAGATTAAACAAAATGCTACTGAACAACGACTGGGTCAATGAAGAAATCAAAGAAGAAATCAAAAAGTACCTGGAGACAAATGAAAATGAAAATACGACATGCCAGAATTTATGGGATACAGCAAAAGCAGTTCTAAGAGGGAAGTTTATAGCAATACAGGCCTATCTCAATAAACAAGAAAAATCTCAAACAAACAATCTAACAATGCACCTAAAGGCACTGGAAAAAGAAGAACAAACAAAGCCCAAAATCAGTAGAAGAAGGGAAATAATAAAAATCAGAGCAGATATAAATGAAATAGAGACTAAAAAAAAAATAGAAAAAATTAATAAAACCAAGAGCTGGTTCTTTGAAAAGATCAACAAAATTGACAAACCTTTAGCTAGACTCACCAAGAAAAAAAGAGAGAAGGCACAAATAAGTAAAATCAGAAATGAAAGAGGAGAAATTACAACAGACACCTCAGAAATACAAAAGATTATAAGAGAATACTATGAAAAGCTATATGCCAACCAATCCGACAATCTGGAAGAAATGGATAAATTCTTAGAATCATACAACCTTCCAAAACTGGATCAAGAAGAAGTAGAGAATTTGAATAGACCAATCACCAGTAGGGAGATCAAAACAGTAATCACAAACCTCCCCAAAAATAAAAGTCCAGGACCAGATGGCTTCCCTGGTGAATTCTACCAAACATTCAAAGAAGACTTAATACCTATCCTTCTCAAACTCTTCCAAAAAGTTGAGGAGGGTGGGAAGCTCCCTAACTCATTCTACGAAGCCGACATTACCCTGATACCAAAACCAGACAAGGACAACACAAAAAAAGAAAATTACAGGCCAATATCACCGATGAACATTGATGCAAAAATCAACAAAATACTAGCAAATTGCATACAACAATACGTTAAAAAGATTATACACCATGATCAAGTGGGATTTATTCCAGGGATGCAGGGATGGTTCAACATTCGCAAATCAATCAACGTAATACACCACATTAATAAAATGAAGAATAAAAATCACAAAGAAATGCAGAGAAAGCATTTGACAAGATACAGCATCCATTTATGATAAAAATTCTGAATAAAATGGGGATAGAAGGAAAGTACCTCAACATAATAAAGGCCATATAAGACAAACCCACAGCTAATATCATCCTCAATGGTGAAAAACTGAAAGCTATCCCTCTAAGAACAGGAACCAGACAAGGATGCCCACTGTCACCACTCCTATTTAACATAGTATTGGAAGTCCTAGCCAGAGCAATCAGGCAAGAAAAAGAAACAAAAGGGATCCAAATTGGAAAGGAAGAAGTGAAACTGTCACTATTTGCAGATGACATGATTTTATATATAGAAAACCCTAAAGAATCCACCAGAAAACTTTTTAGAAGTAATAAACGAATATGGTAAAGTTGCAGGATACAAAATCAACATACGAAAATCAGTTGCATTTCTATACACTAACAACGAAGTAGCAGAAAGAGAAATTAAGAATACAATCCCATTTACAATTGAAACAAAAAGAATAAAATACTTAGGAATAAACTTAACCAAAGAGGTGAAAGATCTGTACACCGAAAACTATAAAACATTGCTGAAAGAAATTGAAGAAGACACAAAGAAATGGAAACATATTCTGTGCTCTTGGATTGGAAAAATTAACATAGTTAAGATGTCCATGCTTCCTAAAGCAATCTATAGATTCAATGCAATCCCTATCAAAGTTCCAACAACATTTTTCACAGAAATAGAACAAAGAATCCTAAAATTTATATGGAACAACAAAAGACCCCAAATAGCTAAAGGAATCCTGAGAAAAAAGAACAAAGCTGGAGGTATCACACTCCCTGATTTCAAAATATACTACAAAGCTATAGTAACCAAAACAGCATGGTACTGGCACAAAAACAGACACACAGATCAATGGAATAGAATCGAAAGCCCAGAAATAAACCCACACATCTATGGACAGCTAATCTTTGACAAAGGAGCCAAGAGCATACAATGGAGAAAACAAAGTCTCTTCAACAAATGGTGTTGGGAAAACTGGATAGCCATATGCAAAAATATGAAAGTAGACCCTTACTTTACACCATACACAAAAATTAACTCCAAATGGATTAAAGACTTGAATGTAAGACCTGAAACTATGAAACTTCTAGAAGAAAACATAGGCAGTACGCTCTTTGACATCGGTCATAGCAACATATTTTCAAGCACCATGTCTGACCGGGCAAGGGAAACAACAGAAAAGATAAACAAATGGGACTACATCAAACTAAAAAGCTTCTGCACAGCAAAGGAAACCATCAACAAAATGAAAAAACAACCTAACAATTGGGAGAAGATATTTGCAAACCATACATCTGATAAGGGCTTAATCTCCAAAATATATAAAGAACTCATGCATCTCAACAACAAAAAAACTAACAACCCAATTAAAAAATGGGCAAAAGACCTGAACAGACATTTCTCCAAAGAAGATATACAGATGGCCGACACATGAAAAGATGTTCAAAATCATTAACTATCAGGAAAATGCAAATCAAAACTACAATGAGATATCACCTCATGCCCGTCAGAATAGCTATAATTAACAAGACAGGAAACAACATATGTTGGAGAGGATGTGGAGAGAAGGGAACTCTCATACACTGCTGGTGGGAGTGCAAACTGGTGCAGCCACTACGGAAAACAGTATGGAGATTCCTCAAAAAATCAAGGATGGAACTACCAATATGATCCAGCTATTCCACTGCTGGGTATTTATCCAAAGAACTTGAAAACACCAATGCGTAAAGATACATGCACCCCTGTGTTCGTTGCAGCGTTATTCACAATAGCCAAGACTTGGAAGCAACCTAAGTGCCCATCACGGGACGAATGGATAAAGAAGATGTGGTATATATACACAATGAAATACTACTCAGCCATAAGAAACGATAAAATCCAGCCATTTGTGACAACATGGATGGACATTGAGGGTATTATGCAAAGTGAAATAAGTCAGAGGGACAAGGTCAAATACCATATGATTTCCTTCATTAAGTAGTAGATAATAACAACAATAAACAAACACACAGAGACAGAGATTGGATTGGTGGTTACCAGAGGGGAAGCGGGGAGCGGGGAGGGCGAAAGGGATAATTCGGCACATGTGTGTGGTGATGGGTTGTAATTAGTATTTGGGTGGTGGACATGATGTAATCTATGCAGAAATAGAAGTATAATGATGTACACCTGAAATTTATACAATGTTATAAACCAATGTTACTGCAATAAACAAAAAATTAAAAAAACAAAAGATTAGGAAAAAAATAAATAAATAAAGTACTACCTTTAGAAGCGACTCAAGGGAGGTGTTTTTACCTCAGCTTCTCAAACTTCCCCATACATAGGAATGCCCTGGGAATGTTGTTAAAACATGAATTCTGACTCAGTAGGTCTGGGGTGGGGCCTGACAGTCTGCATTTCTAACTGTCTCCCCATGACATCCATGCTGAACTACACTTTGAGCAAGGCTTTATATTATACAGACCTTGACAGTTTAACAAGAGCCTCCACATACTTTATCTCATTAGATTAACGCACCAACTACACGAAGCATTAGCACCCCCATCTCAAATACAGTGACAGGCTCCAAGCGCCCTGCTTTAAACCACAGCTATGGAATGGCAGAGCCAGCATTCTAATCCCAGTCTCTGACTTCTAGTTCAGCATCACTGCCATTCACTCACAGCCCCAGACATTTTTCTTTTTACTTTTACCTCCCATGTCTTGTGAGGTCATTTGTCTCAAGATTAAAGTCCACAGTTAATTTCATCTTTTTCAAACTTTTGAGCTGATAACCTGATCTTGCTTCTCATGCTGTGTGGCAGCTGGAGAGGAAAAGATTTTCAAAAGAGTTCTAGAAAGGGCTTGCAGTGGTTTTGTCCGAAGTGATGATGCCTGCTAGGAAACCAATCATGCTTGGAAACACTGCTCAGAGCAGTTAAGTGAATGGGCTTTCCATTGGGGTCTGCAATTAGAGGGTTTCAAGTGGGGCAGAGACTGAGTCTCAGGTCCACAGATGGGGTGACAGATTGCTGCTCTCCATTTCTGACAAAAATAGAAGATTGTGGAGCCAGCAAGCCATGGTCTTTCTGTGGAAACAAAGATATGTTTAATATTGGGGGAGTGCCTATTACACACCAGACATTCAGCCAGGTGCTTTGCAAATATGACCTCCAATCTTAAGAGCAAGGCTGAGAGGGAAGCTACAGTACCCCCATTTTACAGATCAGGAAACTGAGGCTCAGCAAGGTTAAACAGCTAGGACACTGCAGCGCCCAACCGAACACCAAGGCTGAGTGTGTCTGATGTGTGGGCTCTTACCACCACACCACATTGCCTCTGCATGGAGAGTCAGTAAAGGTAAAGGGCAGAGAGACCTAAAGCTACTCTAATTCAAGCAGCTCCTGATTCAGAGAGGCTGGGACCCTCACCCTCTCCTATGGTTACCCCTTTGGAACATCTGTTTTTGGATTGTGTCAGGCTGCCACGCTTTTGTATTAAAAAGAAATTCTCACTGAAAAGTTACAAGAATAGTACAATCACCTTTTGTATCCTTCACATAGATTTATCAATAATTAACTTTTGGAACACTTCTGTGCACATGTGTGAGAGAGTACTATTTTTTTTCCCCGAACCATTTGAAATCATAAAAATAATCTTTAACCCTTAAAAACTAGGTACAAAGGCATTCTTACACACCCATAGTACAATTATGATGAGGAATTTTAACAATGACAAAACTACTGTCTAATAAATGACTTATATTCAAATTTTACTAGTTGTCTCAGTAATTTCCTTTACAGCAACTTTTCATCTGGTCCAGGGTTCAATCAATATCATCGAGTGCATTTGCCTGTCGTGTCCCTTCAGCCTCCTTTAATCTGGAATGTTCCTGAGTCAGACTGCTGCTGCTGATCCCGCACTTTCACACGTCATTGGAGAGAATGTCAAAGAGATCCCGAGTGCACCCCGCCGAATGAGTGGATACTGCCGTCCTCTCCTCGGTCTGTCAAATTTGCCACCTGCTTCTGCTGACTGTCTGAGACATAAAGCCCCTGAGTCGGAGGGAGTGCTGGAAACAATGTATTTACAGGAGGGGAAGCTCACTTTTGATGCAGGCTCCCCATCCCTGCACCTGGGCGAGCCAGATGGCTCTTAAAGCAGCACTTCCTCTTGGCACCTCTTAATTTCTGAGGCATTTAGAGAGGGAGTTATTCTCTCAACAAACGCCCACCACTCCCCACCCCTCATTTAAAGGAACAGAGATTGCTCCTAACTCACCCTCCTTGGTTTTATTTCTGGAATCCTTGGTGGAGGTTAAGGAGCTCCCAAATCAGGGGCTGCATGATTAGTTTGTGGCTTATGACCTGACAAGTTTCTTAAGGGCTTTAATACAGTCAATTAAGAATGTGTCAGATTAGCCTTTGGCTCGTCACGAAGTCCCTCTGCAATGACCTAGGCCATGAGGACTGCAGACGCCACAGTTGCAACGGAATTCTTGTCATTCTTAATTGTTTGATTCTGGAATTAAAACACTCAGATTTCTAGTCTCCTTAACCATTCAGGCTGCTTTGTATGTTTTGTCTGAACAAATATGATACAAGATGAGAAAGTCTTCCCTCGAACTGCCTTAACCACCCACAAGCAGCAGCGGTCTACTGCCTGAAGCAGCTTTTAACCTGCCAGAGTCAGTACATAAAAATACAGGACGCCCAGGTAAGTCCGAATTTCAGATCTACTTTTTTTTTTTTTTTTTTTTGCAGAAGATTGGCAACAGATGGCCAATCTTCCTCTTTTTCATTTTTTTCCTCCCCAAAGCCCCAGGACATAGTTGTATATCCTAGTGGTAGATCCTTCTAGCTCTTCTATGTGGGACACCACCCCAGCATGGCTTGATGAGCAGTGAGTAGGTCCGCGCCCAGGATCCAAACCAGTGAAGCCTGGCCCACCAAAGCAAACTTAACCGCTATGCCACCAGGCCGGCCCCCAGATCAACTTTATCTGAAGTTCAAATACCATCTGGGACCTAAGTAAAAAATTGTTTGATGTTTATCTGTGACTGAAATGTAACTGACTGTCCTGTATTCTATCTGGCAATCCTAAGTCTAGGCCCCAAGGATCACCTTTCAAACTTGCTGGAGACAACTGTCACTACTGAGATTCAAAATAAGGCAGAAGACTCAACCTTCATGCCGTGTCCATGCAGCAAATGGACAACTACAGTGTCATATTAATGCTGGACTGATTTTTGATAAATAAAAGTAGGTAACAGAACCCAAACTCACTCAGTTTTCATGATACAGACCCACAATCCTTTACCTATAATTTGCAAAGGTAAAACCCTCTGAATATTGAAAGTTTTTTATTTAATTCACTTGGCAGCAACATTCAACATACATGATGCTATTGTCTTTATTTATCTCACTTAGTGTGAACTGTCATACTTTTTGCTACAGAAATATTTATTGGTTTGATCATGGAATGCTGCTCCAGACCCCCTAGGGGTATTATATAACATATGATAAATATTGTATTACTGTTAAAATATGAAAAATTCTGAATTCTGAATCTGATATCAAGAGTTTCAAATAAAGAATTGTGGCAAATTAAAAAAGTAATAGCCAGAAAAGACTTTAGAACTGCATTGTCCAATACAGCAGCCGTTAGCCACATGTGGCCATACTGAACACCTGAAATACGGCAAATCTGAACTGAGATGCACTGCTAGTGTAAAATACACACTGGATATCAAAAACTTAGTAGAGGGAAAAATGAGATATCTCATTACATGTTGAAATATTATTTTGGATATATTAGGCTAAATAAAATATATTATGAACATTAATTTCACCTGTCTCTTTTTCCTATTTTTAATATAGCTACCAGAAAATTTTAAATTACTTATGTGGCTCTAGTTATATTTCTACTGGACAGCACTGCTTTAGAGAACATGTAAGTGTAAAACTCCTTTTTACAGTTGGGGAAACTGGATGAGAAAGTGACTTGGGTCCTGTGGGCAGTTAGTTGTTGAGTCTGAGCATCCCTCGGTCTTCTGACTCCTGGCCTAGTGCTCTTTCCATTTCCCCTTTAAAAGACCAAATTCCAGCAGGAAAATTCTCAAATGATGAGTCTCTCAACAATCTTTAGGCTCTATATTTGGCATCAGAATTCTAAGACCATTTTTGGAATCTGAGTATTTGTGGTTCTTGCTGATGAAAGTAGGAAAATCAAGCACCAACTTGGAACCATTGGTTTCAGGCATAACATGATGAAACTTAGAGAAGCAAATGAAAAAGATTTTTAGCCACTAGTTCCACTTGATGAGATATTTCTCAACTAGTTCAGAACAGGAGAGTCTGTGAGCACCCTGCCTGAGCAAGGCAGTGGAGTTTCACTCAGAGACTTGGATCAGAGGTAAGCTCCTTCATCAACTCTGTTGGAAACGGTCAGGGGTGGAAAGTCATGCCCAGCAGGGAGGGTGTGGGATGTGTCTTACTCTCTGGTTGACAAATGGTACAAACAAAGGTCCACCACTTGCAGAAAGATCACCTTCTAGACACACAAGGTATTCAGTAGTAAGATCCTAGTTGCCTGAGGGGATGGTAAGTATTGTCGCAGTGGGAAGGGAGACGTTTGTTCAGCAATAATTACAACTCCTCAACAGGAGGCAGTGGGGAAGAGCTTCTTGCCCATCAGCACACACTATATTTAGCTGAACTTAGGGAGAAACACATCTCCAAGGGGAGCAGAACAAAGAACTTTGGGGGACAAAACAAACCCACCAGCTTAGTGGAAGTCACCCTGTGAAAACAGATGCAGACTCCAAGCCAGGTCTAGGAAGATCTCCAGGGGCTGCCATTCCCAGGCACTGTGCATTCAGCAGCGGCCTGGGTCTTTCTGTCAGTCTAGAAGGAAAGGTTCAAAGTCAAGAGAAAGAGGGAAGGAAGTCCATAAGATATCAAAAGCCCATGAAACCATCAAAATAGCTAAATGAAAGTCAGCAGCATCGTCCTCAGCATTCTGGAATGACCCAGAGCAATGTGAGAAGGGTCCTGTAGCGGCGAGGCTGCTGTAATTTGAAGCTATGGAGGTGCCTGCTGCACAGACAATTTTGGCTCTTGAAAGCATCATTAACTGCCTTCGCTCATTCACACAAACTAGCTGGGTGCCTGGGAAGCACTGGGGTGGGGAGAACTTGGCCAAAGAGCCACACAGGGCTGAGTTTGAATTTTGACTTGACTGTGAAACAGTTACTTAATCTGAGCCACAATTTCTTCACTAGTAAAATAGACAAGAAAATAGGCCCCAGCGGGTTCTGTCAGGTGTAAATGAGACATGGGTAAAGCTCCTGAAGAGTAGCTACTTGAAATGTCTGTCTGGTCGTACTTTTACACCTGACCCTAAGTTCTTTCTCACCGACTGGTAGCGAGTGGTCCATCTTTCCCACCCCAGCCCTCATCCCTCCCCTCTTCCCCAGCCCTCCTCTCCTAAACAGCATCATAGAGGCTTGATAATCCACTACCTGTTGCAAATGGAAGAAATAGAACACCCTGAAGTGGAGCATTTCACCATTTAACTGATTTAATGAGTCAGAAATTGCCCACTCAAAAAAATTTTGAAACACAGCATATGATTTACAGCTTGCCTAGCAATTAAAACCTGTAGTCCTTCTAACACTCAGCCAGGACACACACTACTACAGGAGAGACTCTCCACAGCTCAGGGAGAGGGATCCTCTGAAGTAAACACCATTCCCACCTCCATCCTGCTCCCAGTACTTCCTAAAGTGGGGGCATGAAAGGGAAGGAAGGTGCTGGAAGCAGATTCAGTGTTCAGTAGGCTCTCACCAGGAAATACTAGCTCTAATTTTCAAGTGATGGATAAAATCCAGGGTTTCTAATGAATGAACAAAAGAAAGACCGTCTAATAGTCTGGATAGCACTGTGCCCACTTGACAGGGAAAAAAAAAGACACATTTATTATTCATTCCATTAGGCAGACACTCTTTTATCCATGAGAAAATACATACATATTTAATTTCTTCTACCTTTATTTTATGTCTCTTTCGAGACTAGAGTTATTAACCTAGGGTTCACAGATGGGCTTAAACGGGCTCACACACCCATTAAAATTAAGTGCAAAGTTCATGTGTATGTGAAGGTTTCTGCAAAGTGGTTTCTAATCAACTCACAGAGGGGTTTGTAACCCACCCCCAAATATACACACAATGACAAACTAGTGCTCCATAAACTACCAGAGTCTAGTCCACTCTTGGCTCCTAAAGAGTTCTTTCTTTCGCTTTAAGCAAAGTCACATTAACCCTGTGGTTCTCAATGTGCTGCTGACATCTTGGGCTGGGTGAGTCCTCATTGGGTAGGACTGTTCCATTAATTCCAACATGTTTAGCATCCCTGGCACCTGCCCATTAAACACTAGTATCACTCCCTAGTCATTGTGACAACCAAAAATGATCACACATATTTCCACCCCCTTAGAGAGCAGTACCTCTCGTAGTTGAGAAGATTCAATTCACCTTCCCAGCTTCTCTTTCTTCATCAGGAAAATGAGGGAGGAGGGCCAGATGACCTTTAGGGTCCCTTCAGCTCCATGATTCAGTAACATTTCACACACATCACCCCCTCTTTGAGAGTCACACTTGTTCCTATTCACCCCACTATGCTGGCAGACGTGTGTTCCTTGGAGTGACCTGCAAGGTACCATAAAAAGTGTAAAACCATGGCCTAGTCCTAGATATGGCTCTGCCTGTGGTTAGCTGCGTGACTTTGGGCCGTCCTTTAGCCTCTTGAGGCTTCCATGTCCACCCTGTAATGGCCATCCTGTCAACAGGATGAGTTGATTTGGACGGTCAGCTCAGCTCTAACATTGGATGATTCTATGCAGTAATGATAGGGTTTATGGGATTTCCCGCACTTCAAAGAAGTTCCCAGAAGTTTCCTTTCAGATATGATAAACCCCTCTTTGAAAAAAACGTATGTATGGTGTTCCTACAAGGCTGAGTTAGAGGCAGAGGACCCGGCATGCTCCTTCAGTGGCCTGAGTGTTAGACCACACAAATCAGATGTCTAATAAAGAAAAAAGTTCTAGAGGAGGGAACATCCTGGTTGACCTTATTAATGAGAATCTGGGACTCTGACGGCCTTAAGGGAAACTGTGAGGCACCACACTCAGATGGTAACTCCTCTCAGAGGCCCGCATTAGCACCTGAAGCAGAGTTAAGACCTCACAACCTAATGTCAATGTATTTTTATTATGATGCATTAATTTTGCTGATAGCTGTTGATTATTTGCTCACCTACTTACAACTTTATGAGCATCTGAGGTCTCTGAAGACAGAGGTCACTTAAGACCCATCTTTGCCTCGTTGGTGGACACCTAGCACGGAGCCTGACACACAGGAGAGATTCAGATGAGTGAATGCAAGAAGGCAGGAATAAGGTCAGCCCATGGGCTAGAGAGGGATGAAATGATGAAAACAAGCTGGGCTTGCTTCTAGGTGGGGCTGGCTCATGATCATCTGTAAATGCAGCCTACAAGCTTTGTCTCCTCTAACTCCCAGGAAAGTCAGAAGAGCGCCTGGTGTGTTAATCACTCTCTCCCTGCAAATGAAACACTTCCTGAACTCAGACACTAGCTGGGCGGTCCTGTGAAGCCAACTGAACCATCCTCTTAATTCTGTCTCTCTCTCTCTGTCTGTCTGTCTGTCTCTCTCTCCCTCCCTCCCTCTCTCTCCATCTCTCTCTCTGTCTCTCTCCTCCCTCCCTCTCTCCCTCCCTCCCTCTCTCCCTCCCTCCCTCTCTCCCTCCCTCCCTCTCTCTCCGCCGCCCCCCGTCTCCCTCCCCCCCCCCCCTCTCCAACAGCATCTAATGGGCAGAAAGACCTATGTTTTTCTCTAGCGATTTAACACCATGTAAGAAATTATTTCCAAGCAATCACTTCTGAACCACTGAATTTAAGTATTTCTAATGAAAAATGACAGCCTTGTAACAGGGAAGTTTGTGGGCCTTGTGAGAGATGTTTTAAACACAGTATTTAGTGGGTAAAAAGAGAACATTTTCTAATGACAATATAATGTAGTTGATTCAACTCCAGACAATTTGCCTCTACAGGGGCTGTCAGCCCTGCCTATTTCCTGGTCCTCTTCCTGTTTCCTAGCTCTCCCTCTTCTACAGCAGAACTCGTGACCCTCTCCCTCAATCAGTGAGCTCAATCATGCCTGGTTTCTACAGTTCTCCTTTTTGGCCCCTTGGGGATGGTGAGGGGTATATGGGGTGGGGGAAAGGGCAAGGCAAGACCGGTCAGATGTTGGGATATGGCTTTGGGGTCCAGAGCCGGATTGTGTGATCATTTGAAGTAACCAGGAGTGGTAAGAACCAAAGTGTCACAGAAAGTAGTATCCTGGGATGGTTCAAATGTCAAAACAGTGGTTGTAAAAAGCAGATGGCTTGGAAGGGTCTTCAGCATCTCAATAATTCCATCAGCAATCCCCCTGCCCAAGGTGCATCAAAGAGGGTTCGGGCTCAGGTTATGACCCTTGTCCTGACAGAGCTGTGTGCTGATTTGGGGAAGCAGCAGAATTATGTGTGTGAGTGAGAGGGGGGGGCCATTCTTCAAGCAAGGAGAAAATCCTGGCAGCAGAAAATGGCTAATATGACCAAGAAACAAAAGGCTTCAGCCACACGTGACTACCAAGGTCTTCTCAAGAGCAAAAAATGTTCATGATACCTGCTGACTTCTGGGCAGGACTCAGGAAGTCCCTTCTTATGGATTAGGACCAGTATCGTCCAGTCTCCAACCCAGTACCACCAGCCAAAAGCAGCAGAGAGTGGTGGAAAAGGCACAGGCTTGAGAGGAAGAGCTGGGTTTGAGGTCCACATCTGCCTCTGCAAACCAGCTGTGTGACCTTGGGCAAGTCACAGACTCTCGGGGTTTTAATCTCATTATCTCTAAACAAAGGCACTAAACAGGTTTCAAGGTCCTGTAGGATCTTAAATTTATTCAAATAATATTCGTTGAGTAACCAGGATGTGCCAAGTACTTTCTAGGTGCTAGAGATAAGCAGTAAACACAAAAGACTAAATGGAGCTTACATTCTAGTGGAGGGAGGGTGATAACAAAGATAAGTAAATTACACTGTAGTTTAGAAGGGGATCAGTATCATGGGATGAAATACAGCACAGTAGGGTAAGGAGGACCAGCAAAGCTGAAGTCGGGGGTGGGAGAGAGGGTAAGCTGCAAATTCTCTAATATCTGAATGCCTTCCAAAGTATATCTTCTGAGGAACAGGGATACAATGCCTGTCAAGTTGACAGAATCAAAAGGAGGAAATGGAGGTTTATCTTTGCCAATATTTGGGAAAGCTCTTAATTAGCATCTCTTACTCCCACTACAGCTGATTTCCATGAGAAGAACACTCACTAAGGGTTTGAGTGGGGAGTTCTGACATGGAAGTCCCTAAAGCTCAGGAGGGGTGCAGCACTATTGAAAACGTCTCTCCTCACAACTAGGGATCCTTGGAAATTCCAAGAAGGAGTTTATAGGTGACAGGCAGCTTAGAGATCTACTACCTAAGGCTTTGTAATTACCAGTAGCCTCAGATTTAGTGGTCAGGGACCTGCTCTAATCTAGAACATCACTCTAGGACATCACTCTAAATGGCAATGAATAACTTCATATCATTGTGAGAAGCCAACGAAAAATGACTCAATAAACAATCAATAATTCATTGGAAACCAGACTATCAGGGTCTGGAACATAGGAGGGAGTCAGACAGAAGGGCCAAGGAGAAAGCACCAGTTTCCCTTTGGCTCTTCCTCTATCTAGTTGCATCCCAATGAAGCCATTTAATCTCCAGCAGCTCCTGGAGTCAGTAACCTCAATGTTCTTTGAAGAGTTTACCTAAAGTACTTCCTTACTATTAGTAGGGACAGCAGCTCATGCCTGAAGAAGAATGAGACTAAGGCTCTGTTAGGTCTTAAATCATTAGCCACCAAAGCAGCTGAACATGTTGCAAAAGGAAACTTTCCCTCCTCCATGAATAAAGTACTGTCATTGTACCAATGCTTGTTTATAAGTTTTTGGAAGGTTTCCTTCATTCAACTACTCATCCACCCATCTATCCCTTCCCTCCCTCTCTTTCTTTGCACAACTGGCCAACATATTTATTTGAGTTCTGAGATCCAGAACAAATTCATTTATATAGCTTTCCTAATTGCAAAGAGCTAGGCAGAGAAAGGAAGGAAAAAGCAAAGACTGACACATGGCACATGATGACAGTTGGTGCTTGCCAGCCAGGAGACATCACACAATGCACTTGTAATAACGAGTGCAAAAACCACTGGGTGGTGGCTCTCATTGACCATAATGCAAGTAATGGATTTCCTGGCAGACATTTACTGTGTAAGGCCCAGTAGATAATTGGCTCCCAAATCTGATCCCAGAAAAGACAATGCTTGGAAAGGTTATCTGGAAATCAGGAAATTTTCCAGAATGTGCATTATCTCATAGCTTGGCAAATCCCTGTTTATCATATTATTCCATTCCTCATGGCCTCTTTTCTGAAAATTGAGATACCTGTTCTTCAGACTCTGAAACAAAACAAATAAGCTGGTTAAAAATAACGTAAAGCTTTACAATAGGGAAGTATTTAGTAGGTTTCCTTTGCTGGCACCATTTACATGATTACAACTTATAATAAAAGAGAAAGCCTTCTTGTCATTAGATCATAACACATCATTAGTGACACTGTCAATATCCATAGGTCTCTGGATTTATTCTGTAGATTCAGGTAAAAATGTTTATAATATGCATTACAATAAGTGGAGCAAATATGACTTAGAAGCCAATCTTCTCTCTTCCTTTTTCTTCAACACTCATGTTCCTAATTATTTCTACTGCATCCTCTACAACAGTACTTCTCAAACTTTTCAGACCATACAACTCAGATTCTATTCTGTACGTCCAGGGTGAAGCCTGGGATCCTGCACTTCTACAAGCTGTCAGGTGACACCAGTGCTACTTGTCCATCAACCACACTTTGAGAGCAAAGGTCTACATTTCCAGACTACAACTGCCCTGATCTGGGTCTACATCATATCACTGGACTTTTGTGACAGCTCACCGGCCCTTCTGCTTCAAAACTCTTTCTCACACTGTCCAAGAGGCCTTTCTAAAACATAAATCTGACATCATCAACTTTCTTCTTACCGCTCCTTCAATGGCTCCGCATTGCCTACAGATGAAGTCTGAGCTTCTTAATGATGGCCTTTGGGCTCCTTCATGATTGGGCCCTGCACACCTTGTCAGCTTATTCTGCTACTCCCTATCTTAAGCTTGATGTCCTTGTGTGGTAGCCAGATTCCAAGATCTCCTCAACGATTCCTGTCTCACCCACATTGTATAGTCCTTTCCCACACTGCATACAGCTGATATGTGTAATCACTAGAATTTTGTGTGACTTTCAAGATTAGGTAATAAAAGATATTTTGGCTTTTGCCTTACCCTCTCTTGAATCTCTGGGAGAAGCCAGCTGTCATGTCATGAGGACACACGGGGAGGCCTTAAGGAACTGAGGCCTCTTGACAACAGCCATGTGAGTGAAACATTTCAGAAGCAGATTCTCCAGCCCCAGTCAAGCCTTCAGATGATTCCTTGACTGCAACCAAATGTGACACCTTGAGCTAGAACCCTTCAACTAAGCCACTCCCAAATTCCTGACTCATAGAAACTGTGAGATAATAAGTCTTTGTTGCTTTAAGCCACTAAGGTTTGGGGTAATTTATTGTGCAGCAATAGATGACCTCTCCTGTACACAGTATGCAGTTTCCCACATAGGGCTGGCCCTTCTTCTGGGAAAACCTTTCATCTGGATAATTCCTATTCATCCTTTAAGATCCAGATCTCTAGATGCTTCCTCTAGGAAGTCTTCATTGACCTCTTCCCTCAAGATTTGGCCAGATGCCTCTCCTTTGGGCTGCCATGATGCCCTGGGCATGTCACCACCCTTGTATTTACTACAATGTCTAGTCATTATCTATCTGACAGTCCCACTAGACTGTGGGCTCCTTAGAGGCAGAGACTGTACCATTTCAGTATCCTCAGTCCCAATCACAATAGCTGGCACATAACGGGCACAAATATATGTAGGAATGAAGGAATGAAGTCCACTGCCCTGGCGTCATGACTTTACAGCAATTATATGTCTTTACACTGGAAGTCCTTTAAGCACCTGCCACTACTTGCTTGACCTGCCATCTCACATGGGCCAGCTATGACTCAACCTACTGACTACTGAATTTCCAGTTTTTTTTATCACACCCCTCATTCACTGACCTACTTCAGTGGCTCTTAATCAGAATACATCAGAATCACCTGTGGAGAGATAAAAGACTAAGTATACACATTCTAGTCTTTCCCCCAGAGATTCTGATTCACTAGTTGTGAGGGGAGCTCCAGACATGTATATTTCAAAAGTCTCCATAGGTGACTTTTCATATCCAAGCTGCTATTCATTGATTTATTGATGTTTACCTATGTCCAAAAAGAATAGGAGGTTTACAAGAACACACAATTACTAAAACAAAATAACAATAACAAAAACCCAAACTGTTAAATTAGTGAAGTATAGTAATAAGAACAAGTGATGATAAGGCTGGGTGGGGCATGAATATTAGACTACTAATCCTAGGCTAGGGAAAAATGGTAAGTGAACAAAAAATTTTTTTGAGTTTCCTTAGAGCCAAGGCAAGAAGAGATTTGAATAGATCACATAACTCTTGAAATTTGAAAGAGGTAGCATATAAATGTCAGTAAGGACAACTTTTCCCCTGGTACTGAATTATAAGAGCAATTTATCTCACAAGTCGTTATAGAAGAGGCATTAAACAACACAATGAATGGTGTCTGTAATACTTTTTAAACAAAAAGTGCAGGAACCTTTCACATACAGCCACTTTCAAGAAACGCCAAATATTCAATGTTAAATTTTAGGGTGGTGAAGTTATTTCTATGGACAGACAAACAGTAAAGTATGTAGCTTCCTTGTCATCTGCCTTGATATAAGAGAATTATAGAATCTGGACGAGAAAAGGACATGAGTATTCCATTCATTTTCAATGGTCTCACTCAGGCTTTTTGCAATAGCTCAACAGAAGGCATCTCTCCACTCCACACGTCCAAACTTGGGAGAGTCTCCCAATGCAGTTGTGCTTGCCAAGACGGAAGGTGAGACAGAAAGCTGGTAGGTGTGGAATGAATGCTAGGAACACTAGTTCACAAAGGCTTCCACACACAGGGCTCAGAATCACTGCACTGCAGCCTCAGCAAAGGATGCAAGGACAGGTTTATTCATCTGCAACGCTAGTGCTGCGAGGGCTGCACTGTGGTGCAGGCTACAGCAATCACACCCAACTCAAAGCACGTGTTCCATCTACCAACAGGTTGGGAGTGCAAGGACAAAGTTTTAAATGAATTCTTTCAAAGCGTCAGCATAGAACACCAAGCCTCAAAGACATACAGAATATTAGAGGCAGGAAGAAGCAGCTGTCTGAAGGAAGAAGTTAAAAAAAAAAAGAGCACATAATCAAAGGATCCTGCCTTGCCTATATCTGGCTGTGATGTTCCTAGTGGATCCATACCAAACTGGTCCACCCAGGAACACTCAACCTTTGATTAATGGTCAACTGGTCAGTGAGATATCAAACAGTCACCATCATACTCCTGGCTTTCCTTGAACATGAAGGGCGGCTTTAGGGGTCACGGAAAAGCCCTACAACTATTGGTGCAGCCTGGGAAAGGACTGGGGCCCTAGAACAATACTCCATGTCATTAATATTCTAGAAAACTTGCCAAAGTTGTACAGAGTTTAGAAATATGCCTGCAAGTTCTGATTCACATGCAAAGAGATGTTCTAGCAGTGCTAACAGAACTTGCTACAATGATGGAAACATTCTATATCTGCACCATCCAATATGGTGGCCCCTAGTGACATGTGGCTATTGAGAATTTAAAATTTTATTTAATTTAATTAATTTAAATTTAAATTGCCACATGTGTTTAAGTGGCTATTATGCTGGACAGCACCAATCTATAGGGTATGGACCAAACTGCTTCTCCTCTGGAACTGCCAATTGAGACTTGTGACTTCACCTGCTGGTGACGAGTATCCCCAAGTAAAGCTCTAAGTTCCATGGGCAACCTGGCCATGACTTGTGCCCTGAGAGTTTGGCAGCAGCCTGGGCCAAATCCACAGGGCCTCCCAAGCCACTAGTGCCAACTTGAAGCCTTGGGGGAGAGCAACCCCTCAGTCATTCTGCGTCTCTGGGAGCCATTAAAAATCAACTTGTCAAAAGAGCTCTAGGAAATGAGGGCTGAGATGCCAGGTGAAAAGTAGTCCCTTTCATCTGAATATCAAAGCAGTAGTAATATAACTTGACTTCAGCAGGCACTGTGTTAAGTACTTTCCTGTTGTGGTAAATAATGGCACTTGATTTTCCCAGTCTCGTTTCCACTCTCCTTCTAGCTGGAGAGGTTGAAAAGCTTAAACTCAGGTGTCCCAGACTCCCGTGTGGAGCAGCGTTCTGGACGTGTACTCCATGCTTGAGGGAGACCTGGAAGGCAGAAGCGAGTGAGAAGCCATGGTCCCGCTGCTACAGCTGCTGGCAGGTCAGCTCCTGCTTAGAATGAGAAGCAGTGAGGCAGCTGTAGTCAGCATTTCAGCATCCCAGTCATCGCTTTGCTAGTGCTTAAAGAGGACCGTGGTGGTTCCTGGGGTCAGGCAGGAGCAGTTCCTGACCTCTGGACCGCTGCTATAGTGGTGCGTCCTTGGACCTGACAGTCCTGACTTCTATAGTCTCAACTTTCCAATGCTTTTGTAAACACTTAATTCCTTATATGCAATCCCTTTCTGCTTGAACTACCTAGAGTAATTTCTGCTTCCTGCACTGTTTCCCTGATTGACACACCTGCAATATCTCATTTAGTCCCCTCAGCAACCCTCTAAGGTAGGTAATTTCCCCATTGCCTGTTTTATAGATAACCATCAAGTCCAGTTCTGTTTGTGGTAAGAACTTTGCACTTTCATGGTCTCATGTTTTTCTCCAAACAAATCTAGACCTATATCATGGGCTGCTTCAAAAGCCAGGGCCTGTGCTTAGAACATTACTGCTTCTTTTTGTGATGAATCTGTACCCCAAACAGAGAGGAACAGAATGTAATGGCAACTTGCAGAGGAAATAATGTTATCCTGGTTAGAAAATGGTGGTGCCACTGGTGGACAAAAGTCCAATCCCAAGCTAGCTGGCTTCCCGCTGTGAAAGTCACCGTTGCAAGTTCATAGACTGAATCTCTAACCACAGACACGCAGCTACAAATGAAGTTCTTGCTCATGAGCAATCTGGACAACAGAATGTGGAGAGCTAAAGTAACCTATTACCAACTGGGAAAACAGCCCAAAGGACAGCCTTTTTTGGGTGAATCAATACTGTTATCGACTTCTCTAAAATCAAGCATCTAAACTTTAAGAATTTTCTCATCCAGATCCCCAATACTCCATGATTCACTGATTACCCCTTATGTAGGATGAGATACTGACCACTCCATGGACATATCAAATAATTGCTTTGAGACTGTTTGTCTCATGCTTGAGAGGAAGAAAGCAGTCATTTCTAAACTGGCTGGGGCTTTGGCAGCAGATGTCTCGTCCTCATTCTCTAGCAGTGGTTGCGTGGTCTGGAGAAGGACAGCATGACAGCCTGACTTCACTCGGCCCAAATGCGGCCTGCAAGCTTTGATGACACAGTTGGGGATTATCTGTGTCCTTCTCCCTCTTCCATTGCTAACTTTGGCCACCTGATTGCTTAGAAGTCCATCCTTCCAGAGGCTGGCACGAATGCAAACTCAAACCAGTGAATTTGACTTTTTAGTATCAGTAGAGTCTCTAAGTATTGACGAGGGATTTTCACATATTAAGGTATATGGGGTAACTATTCGGGTTCAAAACTGATTCGGCTTGAACTAAAAAGCCTGACTTATGGCCTATCAAACATACATTGTACATCTGCTTAACCACTGAAGAATACACTCTCTTAAGATAAGAATGCATACTTCCCCTCCTACACTCTATCGGTAATGCCTGGATTAGTCCCTCTCCTGGTATCATGGTCACACTGACCTGCTAATTTGCAATTGAATACCTCTTTGAAATTTTGATAAAAATGTATCCTGGGTATGTTTAATGAATGTTCATTGTTCTAAAAAGACATAAGAACTGACCTGAAAACCATGCTTCTCCGGAATGCTTTCTAAGGCCTTCCCGGGTTACAATCCTCACTCTGGCTCAAGTAAACTCACCTTATTTCTCTTATCTATAGAATGGTTTTTGGTTATTTTGTGTCGACAGTATTATCACTCTGAGAGTTTCTTTTCACCCTTCCAGTGATTCAAACAGCAAAGATATAGTGTTCAGGGATTTGGGGAAGGTCAAATTTTAAGAATCTCTGACATTCTATTTTTGCTTGACTTTTTCTTATTCACCACAAAAGTACTATACGGAATTGAGTCATTTTGGAATTTAAGTGAAAGAAATTATTACACAGAAATCCTTTGAGGGAGGTAAACAAAAGATTATAAGCTACTCATTTAAACCAATAAAGATACTGTAAACAGTACCATATATGGCACACCAGAAGAACTGATATGGCTTTCAAAGGTAGCAAACATTCAAGCAATAACTTGGCTTCAGATGACATAAATTTTCCTTGCTACTTACTTGCTTATGCAGAAAATAGAATTCAGTTAATTTTCTCACTTGTCACTCCAATTCATTCCCTCGAATTTACCAGCATAGTATTTTGATTATTTTTCTCCAAGAAACTACAAGCATTCCTAGTTCAACACAGTCTGGACTTCTTGTAACATCTGTGGCTCTCCACCTCACCTGGGGTATCCTCAATAGGTCAGGATCCTTGCAAGGGAACAAAGCAATTGGCTTACAAAGTTTTATAAACCATCGCCTATGATCTATAGCAGCAAAGAACTTCCAAAAACATAGAAGGCTTGTTTAAGTATTTCAAATGGAGGTTCTCATTTTCATCCCATTAGCAGGGTATTCAGGACAAACATTTGTTTTATAACCATAAACCAAGAAACTATTCTCAAGAGATTTGGAAAAAAGATTCCTGGCAGAAAAGGGATTTTATTTTGAATTTTTGTCAAGCTTTTTGCGAAACAACACTTTTGTGAGAAAGAGATATAATTACTAGACTGCAAGGTCTGTGAAGGCAGCAACGCTTTCTTCTCTTGCCTGCGTCCCCAGCGCCCATGGTGCTTGACACACAATGGGTGCTCACTACATATGTGATAAACTGAATTCTCAGAATCACCAACATTACAACACTCTCATCTCTAATGACAGTCAACACCTTGAGGACAGGGCTCCCTGCTTTCTCCAAACCCTCTATCCTGGCTGGTGGGTTCACAGAAACCTAAACAGTGAAGACGAAAGCTCAGTGCTGTCTCTCTTTCTCTCATTTTTGTTTGAACCATCTTTCTATGTTACTATGGTAACGCCTGGTACCAGGATGCTCTGTAAATGAAAGTGGGAAGGAGGAGATCATGAGGGATGCAGTTCATAGAAAAATCTGCCCAGAAGGCAACCTCTTTGGCAGTCTGCAAAGCTTGTGCATGTCCCATTTTATAATAAATGCATTTAAATAATACATGACACTATATAGAACAGATACAATATGTTGAAACAGATCCACTGGGCCCAGAAAAACTGCATTAAGTATGCGATTATAAGTAAGTGACTATTTTAAGACATTTGAAAAAACACCAGAGGGAATTTAGTCCATAGATAAGATACTTTCTCATTTCAACACATAAAGGTAATAGCTACAGAGTTCCACAGATGAGTAGGTGAGGCTATGCTGAGTGGAGGCTGGATATTAACCTGGGACCTGATCTGAATGGGGAGAACACGGGTAACTGCCCTTACAAAGGGCAGGGATAAACTAATGGCACAAAGACACCTGTTAGTGACACTTGCCCTCTGACATGTGCAACTTGAAGGCCGGGTATGACCAAAGCCAGATTCTGATACAGGGAGGAGAAAAGGGCACACAGTGACTGATACTTGAACCACACAGTCAAGTTTTTCCACACCACTTCTGCACTGTGCTGACTGTAGCTTATTAAAACCCAAGCTGGGAATGCTTCTGCCTGCCCGAAGCAGGCACTATAACACCATAGGACACCTTCAGTCCTGCAGATAATTTTGTGTGAGGACATTTGAAGAAAGCTGCTATGGCTCCTTGATTTATGACTTCATTAAATGTTTGGGCTTCAAACCTCCATCAACATTTATTGGAATTAACAGCTTCTTAAAATGGAAATATTCAGTGATAAATTAACGCAGCTTGGCTCTTGTGAAAGGGAAAAATAGAGTACTCCAGGCACCCTTTGCATTCCTCCAGGAAAAGAGCAATACTTTCTGTCATTGTAAACCAGTACATCTCAGGAATGAGTAGATGAGAAGGGGTAAGTGAGACAGGAAGAGGACAATCACTGATTCTTAGCCAGGAAGAGTAGATAAGCCAGAAGTCTTTGCAGAAATGCATTAAGGAAAAGGTCTAAATTGTTCTTGCTGTACAAAGACCACAACCAGCTCAGGAATCAAACAGCTGCTGTGTCTATCAAAGACATTAGCTGACTCGGCAACCACAAAGATCTCAATGCAAAGATGTAACTTTTAGGTGGGCTTTTTGTGGAGATTCCCACAAGGACACAAGAGTGTGAGTTTCCTGGGCAGCTCTAACTCACCTTCTACATTCACAGCACTTGGCCACATCTAGCAGATATTAACTATTTGATGAATGAATGATTGAAATAGCCACAACTCCCAAAGAGAGCCTCAATTCCTTCCTGGTGGTTTCTCACTGTCTGTGCATTTGTCTAAACTCCCCAGGATCCAGAGATGATGTGGTTATTGCCATCAGCCCCAAGCTCAACAAAGGCTCACTTATCCCTTTCTTTATAAACTCAAGTGTGGACAAGCAGCTTGAACAATTAATGGGGAAATCTGGACCTAAACCCTACCTGGTTAGGACATCTTTCACCCTGTTGCCTGCCAGAGTTGATTAACGAACCCCCCTCACTCTGTACCATCCAATCCACGAGCAGGTCCTGTTGACCTACTTGTAGGATGTTTCCTGACTCTCTGTACTTCTCCATCTCCATGACCACCACCCTTGTTCAAGCCATCACCATCTCTTGTCCGCCTACTGTAATCACCTCCTAATTGGTCACCCTGCATCCACTCCCGAACCCCTACAAGCAATTCTCCACAAAGCAGCTAGTTATCTTTTTAAAACATAAGGCGTACCATGCTATTTCTCTGTTTAGAATTCTCCAATGGGTCCCCAATCATACTTAAAATAAAACTCACACTTCCTGTTCTTGCTCACCCCTGTGCTCCTCGTCTCATTCCACTGGTACTCTCTCTTACTACACTCCAGTCACAATCGGCCCTCTTGCTGTGACTCAAAAATCCCGAGTATGTCCCCACCTCAGGGCCTTTGCCCCTTTTGTCCTTCTCCTGGAATGTTCTTTTTTGTTCACCTTGGCAGGGCAGGCTTCTTGTCATTCAGATTCCAGCCTAACGTCACCTACTCTGAGATACCTTTCTTGACCACTCAAACCAGCTACCCAGTCACATGTTATCACATTAACCTTGTTAGATCGCTGCATAGTAGGGTTCTCTTTCTGATGTTTTTTTGTTTGTTTGTTTGTTAATTTCCTTATTGTCTGGGTTCACCAACTAGCTTGTAAGCTCCAGGAGAGCAGAGATCTTATTTATCTTATTCACTATCAAGAATGCTGCCCGGCACATAGTGGATGCCTAATATTCTTAGTAAAAAGTAAGTCTAAAACAGTCACAGATAAGTAGTTTTGCAAGCAAGAAAATACTTTACTGAAGGCAGGTTCCTGAACCAAGCTAGGTGCTAAGCAAAGACCCTAACCCCCGGCTCAAGGCTCATGAGCTGGTGAGGTGGCATAGATGCTTCCACATCTGGTGAGAGTCTCACTCACCCCTCGTACCCACAAAACCAATTCTTAGTCTTCTTGGCTCTGGGCTCTGTCTCCACAAGGCATTTGCCTATCTGGACCCTGGAGATTCTGCCGTGGCATCCACCTGTTCTGTGCCAATTCAGGAACTGCCTCCTTGACTATCTGAGCCATTCAAAGGACTGATCTGCCAGACCCATTTTTCCAAGGCCTGTCCTATTCATAAGAATCACATCTACTCTCTAGGTACTGTAAAACTTTCTTTGCCCCCGTGCTAAGTTGTCCCCAACTAGCCGCCACTGGGTACTATATCAGGACTCAAAGATATTCTTTCTCCTCCTGTTGCAAAATTCCTATTTCCTTTCTGGTAACCCAATATTTCCCCTAACTGCTAATGTGGAATAGCTGAAAGAACACTGGGCTTGAGGTCAGAATCCAGGTATTAAAATTCTAATTCAACTATTTACTTGTAGCCAATTCAACCCTGAGTATATGATTTAACCTCACTGAGCCTCAGTTTTCTCATCTGCATAATGGGGATAATAGTACCTACCTCTTAAATAAATATGTGAAGGCATCAGGGCTTGTACTCTGTAGGCAATACACATCTGAGCCTAGGAGGGTGGCAAGTCCAGAACTCATGGACTTGTCCACTTCTTGGGCAGCTTCCTCTGGTGGTTCCTCAAATATTCATAGGGAAGAGAGAGATTCTTCTGAATTCCATCAGGAAAGTTTGAGAACATCAAAAACACTTCTTTATTCATCAAAACACAATTATCATAAAGGAAAGGTTACAGGTTCTATAACCACAGGTTTCAGAAGCATTAGAAGCAAAGGGAGGGCCGGCCCCGTGGCTTGGCGGTTGAGTGAGTGCGCTCCGCTGCTGGCGGCCCGGGTTCGGATCCCGGGCACGCACCGATGCACCACTTCTCCGGCCATGCTGAGACCACGTCCCACATGCAGCAACTAGAAGGATGTGCAGCTATGACATACAACTATCTACTGGGGCTTTGGGGGGAAAAAATAAATAAACAAAATCTTTAAAAAAAAAAAAAAAAGAAGCAAAGGGAACACATTAGATGAGGTCTATGAAAGTACAAAGTGAGACAGACGACAACAGTGAATTATGTAAAACTCTGACCAAGTACCAGTAATGTGTTAAGGCCCAAGAAGTTCTCGTTGGTGAATGGGAGGAATGTTAATGGATCTACTACCCTATGTTAAAAAGCGACCCAATGGGACAGCCTGAGACTGACGACTAAACCAAGGGAAAACGCAAGGATTACTGCACATGGGCCTGTAAAGACTAAAATAACAAAGTAATTATCCTCAAATCATCAGCAAAAGCCTGCTCAATATTATTTATGTAAGTGCAAATTTTTCTTCTATCTTATATTTAAATTTTTCTAGGTTTTGTTAGTGAATTGTAAGCCACTAGAGGCTGAGATCAGCCCGCTGTTTCCTATGTAACAACTCTAAGAGTAAACTTTTTCTCTTGGAAAACTTCCTTCAGGCTGTGAAGTGGGTTCATCTGGTTCTCCGTAAGGCATGTCTGTGATAGGCAGAGCTCTCTGCTCCAGCGGTGCTCAACAGACATGCCCTGACACCACGAAGAAGCCACTCCAAACTGATAGATGACCTGCTAGAAAACACCATATTTTTCAACACAAAAGGGGAGCCAGAGGTGAATGTGGGAGGTGGGGTGGGCGAGAACAAGGAATGTGGGCACCACGCACTGTGTGTGTCACTGTGCTGCCATTTTCACACACACTACCTCACTGGACCTAGGAGGAGGAGTTATACCTTTTCCTGTTTAATAAGTGAGGAGGAAAACCAAAGGCCTCCAGCTGGTAAACTGCAGAGCCAGGATTAGAAAGTTCGTGATCTTCTCCTATACCTGATGGCCTCAAAAAGTATGCAGTATTGACATTTCCTGTCCAATTTATTAGATTTTTCTTCCTAAGAATGAAAAAAAGGGAAGGGAATTTAATTCTCAGATCGTTCTCATTGGTGGCTCCAGACCTTACAGGCTGCTGGCTGGGCAGGGACCTCACCAGGCGACCACCTGGACTTCTGTCTGAGAATTATGCTCTGTTTTTCCTCAAAGTTTCTCATCCAACCTGAAACCACCTTCTTCAAGCTCAGATCCCTTACTAGAGAGCTGTGTGAATAATTAATAATTTCTACTACTTATTTGGCATCTATTAGGTACCTATTAAGCATCTATTAAGTACTGCGCAGGGGATAAGTAATAAGTGATAGGTAATCTCATTTAATCCTCACAATCCCCTGCATGGTAGGTTATATTATTCTCTCTAGACAGACGAGAAAGCAGAGGCAGCTAGTATAAATGGCATGACGAAGATTTGAATCCGAGCATGTCAAAGCTCAAATGGCAAACTCTTGTCATTATTTTATACAGCTCATGATCAGATCACATTAAACCAAAATAAAACTGACATCTCGGATATGTGAAAAAAAACATAAACAGCAATATTAAAGGTCAAATTAATTCTGCATAATATTAAGCGTTTGGTTTTGCGCCTCACCTCCTCTTGTCATGCTAACACAGGTAACAGGTAACGTATGGAATGATGACATTGCTAGAAAAATTTCAACACAATTCTTTTGTAAAATGTAATTGCTCCTTCTAACTACCAGCATCTGTGGCATTTGCAATCCAAAAATTAGGCAGAAATTCTGAAAACACAGCAAATGAGTAATTGAGTGTTTCACATTTACTTGTAACTTGAAAGACAACTGAAAAGGTAAAATCTCCGACTATTTCCAGGCATGTCCACAGGTCTGCGGGTGCAGAAAGGGTCTACTTTAGTGCTTTCTCAGCTGCACCAACAAGCAGCCAATCCCCAAACTGCAATTCGTACTCCAAATTTAGTCGAAGAGGCTTAAATGACACCATCTTTTTTTTTTTTAAATAGAGATGTCATTCCAAGATAAAAAAGAAACCCTATTCTTCCTCAGAAAAAAAAAAAAAAGTTTCCCTACACAATGGCTTTGCACCTTGTTCATAGCATGGGAAGATGTTTTGCAATTCCTTGCCCTCTCCATCTCTTTCTCTCTCCCCCCTATCCCCCTTCTCCCCCAACTCTGGATGAGAAGCTTACTTTGTTTTCCCCAAAGTCCTGAGGATGGTTACTGGCTGAGGGGTAGGGTCTGAAGAGGATGGAGAAGAGCAGCAGGTAGGTGGCAGTGGCGATGCCAGAGAGTGCTGAGTGGGGACAGGGATGCTTGGGCTGTACCTCTGCCCCCTGAGCTGCAGGCAATGGGAGGTAAGACGGCAGCAGCTGCCTCAGAGATGAGGATGTGATACATGAATACCTGAGGGACTCCTCTGGACTTCTACCACTCTGGCTCATTCACTTCTACCAAGAGGCAGCGGGGCTCAGTAGCCAGCTCCTCTTGGCTTGTACCCACCACGTGGCCTTCCAAACCAGGTTCTGGAGAACCACCTACTATGCTTTCCTGCCTTCCCCAAATGCCCTTCTCATAGCTTGATAGAAATGATGGTGGAGTATGAATAGTATTTTCACTATTGGACTCATGGCATCTGAATCCTGTCCCACCATTTCCACAAGGTCCCTGAGGGAAACACATGAAGCAACTCCTCCCAGACCCCTCATATTGGGGAGATCCATTCCTCTAGTAAAAACTCTCTGGGCCTCTGACTTCTTCCCAACAGGCACAGCTCAGTGCTATGCACTAAGTAGATCATTGCCTGGAAGAAAAGTCCCTGAGCTTGTCTTCCCCATCACTGGGAATCGCCTAGTTTACAACTAGGCAGCATCTACTCTACCCAGCTCAGATACACAACCTAACCCTATGAGGGATTTTCATCCCATTTGCCGTTTAGTACTACAGCTCTCAAAGAGAGAGGAAGGAGAGGCTAAGCTTTTAACTTTAACGTAATTCGTTAACTCAAGCTTTAAGATACCATGGAATAGATGACAGGATCTGGATTCAAAGGGAGATACATGATGCTGCTTTAGGTTTTGTTTTAGGGGGTCAAGCCTTAACTGGCAGTGATATTATGAAGTCAGGCTCACTGCTGCAAATTTCTGGACACGAGCAATGCTTAAATCATGCAACAATGTATTGCTTTTGTAAGGATTATTAATAATACATTTGTAACTACTCAGAGACTGGCTATAAACTTTCAGAGACAGAATGAGATTGTAACCTGTTCACAGCAACAGAGACGAATCACTTTGATAAATTCTTTATGATGGGGTCTCATCTCCTGCAACTCCTGGATTGGTTGAGAGTCTACAGTTAATCCTTCAATAACTCCCACAAGCACCTCATTACTCATCAGACTGTGACATCTTCGGTCGTAAAAGACGTGCTATTATATAACACAGGCACTGTGTAGCAGCCTCAGGTCGTGAATATTAAGAGACAGCCTCAAATGAGTTGATATCAATAAAGACCTCCTGCCGACCACTACTCAAGAAATACACCAGAAGAAGGCATGGTGTGTTCTTGCCAGTATTCTGAAACCAGGGGTGATGGGTGCAGGCACTGTGTTCCTTGCAGCTTTCATGAGTCTCATCCCTTCCACCAAGCCATGACTTTATAATTATGTTCATTGCTAAGATTAACCCAGTTATTTTCCTTTCTCATATTATCCTTTTCCAGCTTTTGCATTAAGTGTGTAGTAATCTCTTCAAGTGAGTTGTAAAGCACCTAGCTGATTAGTCTGATCCATTGATGTTTATTGTGCTTACTGATATTTGTATTTGTTTCTACCTTGCCCTATTTATCCAACTTTCTCTATGCCCATTTTCCCCTCTTTATTGCCTGCCTTTGGACTGTATTTTTTTTCTTATTCCAATAGTTTTTTTTGCTCTACTTGTTTGGAAGTTATTTCTGTTCTTTTAGTGGTTTCCTTAAAATTCTGCCATGCCTACTTAACAAGCCTACTTAACTTGACAATGTCTAAGTTAATTAATTGATGTATTTTCCTTCCTCTCAAACACTATAAGGAAGTTTGGGTTGACTTGGATTCTGTGCAACCTTCCCCAACTTAAATTCTACTATGGTCCAGTCTATTTCTTTAGTTTTGTTCATTTTTCTTTATCCCTACAAATTAGAATTATATTGTTTAATACAGAAAATTGTTTGCCAATTTCTTTGATGATTATTCCTTTTTACATTTAAGACCTTCCTTCTGAGAAAAATTTTCTTCCTGAAGCACAACCTTTAGAAGTTCTGTAAATGAGGGTTCATCTGTGAAATGCTCTATTTAAAAGAATATCTGCAAATGTCTTTATTTTGCTCTCATGCTTTAAAGCAACTTTCACTGGATCCATAATTCTAAACTGATAGTTATCAACTATTAGCATTTTATTTTTTTATTTTTTATTTTTTTGGTAGGGAAGATCAGCCCTGAGCTAACATCTGCCAATCCTCCTCTTTTTTGCTGAGGAAGACGGGCCCGGGCTAACATTCACACCCATCTTCCTCCACTTTATATGGGACGCTGCCACAGCATGGCTTGCCAAGCAATGCGTTGGTGTGCGCCCGGGATCTGAACCGGCGAACCCACGGCCGCTGCAGCACTCCGAGTGCGTGCACTTAACTGCTTGCGCCACCAGGCCAGCCCCTAACTATTAGCATTTTAAAGAGATTATTTCACCATCTCCTGGATGCCACAGCAGCTACTGAGAAGTCAACTGTTGGTTTAAATGTTATTCCTTTATAAGTAACCTTTTCCTTTGGCTGCTTTTAAGATCATCTCTTTATCTGCAGTTTCATTGTTTGTATATTCAGGTGTGGAGTTCCTTTTATTTATTTTTTCTTGAGACTCACAATACTCCCAGATTCTGAGTATTCATATCTTTCATACATCCTAGAAAATATTTGGAGTATTATGTCTTCAAATACTTCTTCTTCCTCATTCTCTATTCTTTCCTTCTTGAACCCTCGATTACACCTATGTTAGGCCTTCCAATACTACCTTCCATGCCTCAATCACTTTTTAAAATTTTTTACCTTATTTCTCCACAATATATTCCAGGTAATTTCTTAAGCTCTGTGTTCTAGTACATTAATTCTTTTAAAAAGATATTTAACCTGCTATTTAATCCATCCACTGAATTTCAAATTCTAATGATTATATTTTTTAATTCTATAAGTTCTAGCTGGTTATTATTAAAATCTAACCATTTCAGTAGTCTATTATCTCATGAGGCCCCTGTCCCATTTCCACATTTAATTTGTTCAAACATTTTTATATATTGTAACAGATTAGCTTTTTCTAAAATGGCTGCAACAGAATTTGTAGTTCCAAATTCCCTATCAGAACTTTGCCAACCCTCACGAAGAGGTGAAGTCTATATTCCTTTTCCTCAGACCTGACCAGGACTTTGTGATTTCCTTGATCAACAGAATGCTATGGAAGTCATGCTGCATGACTCGAAGGCTAGGTTAGAAAAAGTGATACAACTTCTGCCTGGCTGTCTCCGCAGATGCCCTGGGAACCAGACACCATGCTGTGAGGAAGCCCAGGCAACATGCAGAGGCCACATTTGGATGTTCTGGCTGATAACGCCAGTTAAGGTTTCAATCATAGCCAGTATGAACTGCCAGATATATGAGTGAACGAGCCTTCAGAATATTAGAGCAGCCAACTATCGTCACCCCAGCTTTCCAGCCATCCAACTGAGGACCCAGACAACATGGAAAAGACACAAACCATTCCCCCTGCACCCTGAGTTCCCGACCCACAGATTCCATGAGCATAACAAATGGCTGTCTTATGCCACAGCAACAGATTATGAGAATACCAGTTAGTTCATATTCAGTATCTGATAATTCCAGTATCTAAAGTTCTTGGCAGTCTAAATGTCTCTCTCCCCTCTTCTCTTTCCTTTCTCTCCTCTCTATTGCTGAATCTCCCTATCATAGCCTGTTTCTTTATGTACTTGGTAACTTTTCACTGAGATCTCATATTCGGCCGAAGTTAATCTGTAGGTATCCTGAAGCCCCTTGGTTGAGGATGCTTTCCTATCAAGAGTATTTTCATTTTTTGGCTGGCCTCCAGAAGGTGCTACCCGCCAGAATTATTTTTATTTATAGCTCCTTTTGGAGTAAACCATACTGCATCTGTAATATAGATTCAAAATCCAAATGACAAGAGAGCAGGCGTATGGTTAGAAATTCGAGGGAGGCTACTGTTATTTCTATTTTTCTCCACTAATAGCCATAACAGTGACTAACAGGTTTGTTTAGTGGCTGTCTTTGTTGCAGGTGGATATTTCCTAGGGACATTCATTCAATCTACAAACATTTACTGTATCTCTTTTATATGTTTCTTTATAGGAATATGACTCATGTTCCTTTACATGATATGTTTAGGACCCCAGCAGTGCTGCAGCCAGGTTTACAATTTAGTTTTTAAATTACCTTTCCAATTTGCTACTTCCCACACCTGTTGGAATTAACCAGAAGCTCTGTGAGATCAGACTTATTATCTTTTTCCTTTTATTTCTTTAATACTCATAATGACTATAATGGTCCAATATGCACAGGAGATGCTCAGAACACATTTTTGGTTTTGTTGTTTTTTTTCTCCCAGCTTTCTTGAGGTATAATTGACAAACAAAAATTGTATATATTTAAGGTGCACATTGTAATATTGGATATATGTACTATTGTGAAATGATTACCACAATTAACCTAATTAACATATTCATCACCTAATAGTTACTTTTTTGTGGTGAGAACATTTAAGATCTATTCTCTTAGCAAAAAGTATACAAAACACATTTTTGAAGATGACTACCAGCCAACCAAAGGAAGCATGATAAATAATCAAAATAGGTGAAATTAAAAATGGGAATCTTCCTACAGAAAGATTTAGAATTCAAAAAGCCTATCAGAAGGGTGGCAAGTGTTTCAGTTTTCTGTATAAATTTGATCATATCTAAAGCGTTAAAGAGTTTAATACATGTTTAATAAGCAGTAACACCTGGGATGGACTAACTGAAGAGACCACCCACTGCCCGCCCTTATTTTCTTCTTTGCTGAGTTTTCGCAGGCTCTCTGACTCCAACGTGCAGATATGATGACACTCAGAATTTTTTGTTTTAGGGCAAAAACATCCATCCATTTTTAAATTCTAGAATCAGAGAATATTAAGAGTAGGAAGAAACTTATAGAACACTTGTTATTTTTATAGGTAAATAAACTGAGACCCCTTACAAATGGGTAAACCGAGGCTCAGGAAGGCAAAGTAATCAGCAGCAAGAGCAGAGTTAGTAGCAGAGCCAGTATTAGGATCCAGCTTTTCTGACCCTCAGACAAAGGTTTCTGCCATAGAACTACTCTTCTTGTTTTATGTGATAATTCTTGGGTAAAATAGCAACTCCTGCAATAGGCTGCTCTACAATCTTTGTTTCTATGTACACAGGAATGGGTGTCAGAGATCTCCTAGTCTAAGCCTTTCCTTTATAGACGAGTGATCAGAGGCTCAAAGAGGCCTCCCCAGCTTCTCATTTAGTTCTCAAAATGTCCTAGTTCCTTGACCCATCTTCTGTTTCTCCACCTTTCATTATACTCTCAACTCGCCATCTTGATTTTACTTTCCATTTCCCCACAGAAATATGAAACAAGACTTCCTTACATATTGTTTCGAGAAAAACTTGATCAGAAGTTGTATCAGAAAAATCTAATAGGAAAGTTATCTGCTGCATCCCAATGTGAACTTACAGTTACAGTATCATAAACTGTGTTTAAAGCACTACTGTTTTCCTAACTATCCATTGCTAAAATTTTCATTCAGGTCCATAACTCCAAGAAGACACCATTAACACAGTCTACAGTGTGAATGGTGCCCCTACAGTTGTGCAGTTCACAACCTGAATAACCTTAGATGATGGCCTTGTTTTCATTCATCTCAGGTACCCAGACACTTTTAGCTCTTTTAATACTACCATAGCAGGGAGTTGAAATGAATCATGTTTTACTTTCTTTTCATCCTTCTCAATATGTGAACAGCAATATTTACTCCCATGAGTCTATCGAAACTTGAAATTAATGTGGTTCTGGACATTCACTCATTTGTTTCAAGGGCACGCACATCAACAGATATGGTGATAAAGGCAGTGATGATAACAGAACTCCATAATAGAAAACTATAGTGAAACAATGCTGTAGGAGTTCCACAGCAACAGTGGTTAGAACTAGTTATTTCTAAGAAACATGTCTATTGCCTTTATTTTACTGTATACTGTAGGCTGTTAGAAGAATCAAATGCTTGACAGCCTGTCTTGTTTTATTAGTTATCCTTCCACCTAGAGTTTGAAGCTTAGACCAAGAACACAGAGATGACTAGTTGACTATTCAAGATTCATGTTTCCCTCCCATAGTGTATATTTGTTCCTGGGAAGTGGCTGCACAGCCATAGACAACATTTCCCAGTCCCCTTGCATCTAGATGGGGCCATATGACTAGATCTAGCTACTGGGATGGGAGCAGAAATTCATGTGTGTTACTCCCAGGCAGAGGAGCATAAGTATCCAACATATCTCCCCCTTCTGTGATAATCTTGGAGGCCAGCACTGAAGATAGTAGGATCATAAGATGGAAGAACACTGGGTTCCTGATCACATCTTAGAGGAAAGGCACTTACCCAGAAACATCTACTTGGGAACTTTGGGTGAATGAGAAACAAACCTTTGCCATGCTAAGCCATTGTGCTCTTGGGGTTGTTTGTTATAGCAGATGACCTATACTGACTAAAACAATGAATATGTGTTGGTTGGTTGTATGAAATTCTTTTTAAGAGAAGAGACCCCATCTTTATACAGAATATCCTTTGCAGTACCTTCATAGTAAGTGCTTAATGAATGTTCATGAATATTTGCTTTGGAAAAGATAATTTTCCAGCTATCTTTCCTGGGGAGTTTAAGATTTTTAACATTTTGTTTGTTCTTTAAGGGATACATCCAGGATCTAGCACAGTGTCTGGCACATAGTAGACACTCAAATATTTGTTGAATGGATGAAATTAGTGCCATTTTCATCTATTAATCTCATTCAGTGCCCATTTGGGTTCAGGATGGCTGGCTTTGGACTGACTGAGATCCTAGGGAAGCTCACCAACCCACCAGACACGCCAGCAGGACTATACAAACCAAAGACGAGACCTCAAACAAAGTAAAACAAACAAACAACATCCCAGGGATTCTTGTTTCAGTGATATATTATATGATTTTAGGCAAATGGCTCAATGCCAAAGAATTCTGCTTTCAGAGACGAGAAAGAGGGAAAAAACCAGAAGACAAATTCGAGTTGAAAGAATTCAGATTTTTTTAAAGCCACTCCCGCCCCTACAGTTACAGATCATAATGATATTTTAAATCATTATATTTGCTATTCAGTACAATTTCCATAACAGAGTAAAAGTCCCCAAAAGCACTGGGTCTGAAAATCCCAACTGTTTGGCATTTGATGATTTGCAAATATCCTGTGAAATCCTGTTAACTACTGAGGCTGTCTCTGCTAACTGCACCAGTAGACTGGAGAATATGACGCATTAGAAGTCTATAATTTAGCAGAGTTCTATCTAAAACTAAGCAAGAGTACTACATTTTTTTAGATTATTGGATGTTACTCTACTGACAGTCCAAGAAAGCATAATTTTTGAAGCTTAAAAACATATTTAAAAAAATCATGTAACCCCTATCTTACACCATACATAAAAATAAACTCAAAATAAATTAAAGACAAACATAAGACCTGAAATCATACAACTCCTAGAAGAAAACACAGGAAAAATGCTCCTTCACAACGGCCTTGGCAATGATATTTTTGGATCTGACACCAAAATCAAAGGCAACAAAAGCAAAAATAAACAAGTGGGACTACACCAAATTAAAAAGCTCCTGCACAGCAAAGGAAACTATCAACAAAATGAAAAGGCAACCTAAGGAATGGGAGAAAATATTTTCAAATCATATATCTGATAGGGGGTTATTTTCCAAAATACATGAAGAATTCATACGACTCAGAAAAACAATCTGATTGAAAAATGGGCAAAGGAAGTGAACAGACATTTTCAATAGACAAGAAGACATACAAATGGCCAACAGGTACATGAAAAGGTGCTCAACATCACTAATCATTAGGGAAATGCAAATTAAAACCACAATGAGATGTCACCTCACACCTGTTAGAATGGCTATCATCAAAAATACAAGAAATAATAGGTGTCAGCAAGGATGGGGAGAAAAGGGAACCCTTGTGTGCCGTTGGTAGGAATGTAAATTGGGGCAGCCACTATGGAACACAGTATGGAAGTTCCTCAAAAAATTAAAAATAGAACTACCATATGATCCAGCAGTTCCATTGCTGGGTATATATCCCAAAAAAATGAAAACACTAACTCGAAAAGATACCTGCACCTCCATGTTCATTGCAGCACTATTTAAAAAGCCAAGACATGGAAACAACTTAACGTCCATGGACAGATGAATGGATTAAAAAATGTGGTGTGTGTATATACATATATATATATATACACACACACACATACATACACACACACAATTGAATACTAGTCAGCCATAAAAAAGAAGGAAATCTTGCCATTTGAGACTACATGGATGAAGCTTGAGGGTACTACACTCATCCAAGTGAAATAAATTAGACAGAGAAAGACAAATACTGTGTCATCTCACTTACATGTGGAATCTAAAAAAGCCGAACTCATAGAAACAAAGACTAGAATTGTGGTTACCAGGGGCTGGGGGAAGGGCAGTGGGAGAAAAGGAGAGATGTAGGTCAAAGAGTACAAACTTGCAGTTATAAGATAAATAAGTTCTAGGAATCTAATGTACAGCATGGTAATTATAGTTAATAATACCGTATCACATATTTAAAAGTTCTTACTAAACAAAAAAGAAATGGTAATTATGAGACATGATGTAGGTGTTAGCTGAAGCTGTGGTGGTCATCACTTTGCATCTATATAACAAATCAACACATTGTACAGCTTAAACTTATACAATGTTATACATCAATTATATCTCAAAGCTGGAAACAATACATGTAACTACTGTATTTCTCATAAACTAAAAATTTCCTTTTATTAAAAAGTTTTCTACTGTATGCATGATAATCACTTAAATTACCATATTGTTCAAAGAACTTAAAAGCTCTTTACCCCTTAATGTGAAGAAAATCTATTCATTACAAAAGTTAATTTAAAATGATGGTGCTTCCTATAGCTGGGTTCCCAGTCAGATGAACCCACCTCTGAAATGTCATCAGTTAAGGGACAAAGATGATCAGGGTTATCCCAGAGGCATCTAAGCAGTCATGGTAACAACTAAGACTCAATAGTTGATGTCACTATTGTGGGAGTCTCTGAGGAACTCGAAAACTCATCACTAAGGTCTGCCTGCTTCCTTGATTCTGCTTTTTTCTGGTATAAATAATTCAGTACAATGGGCAGATCCATTGCACCGGAGTGTTTTGATTTTCAGACGCAGCAAATTTAACAAACTTTATTATTCAACCAGTCGTCCGGTGTCCATTTGATTCATTTTAGGCCTCTTATCTTCTTCTTCTTCCTCTTCCATTTCTTAGGACATCTTTGGCTTTTGATAAACTCACTACCCCAACCCTCTGCCAAAATTCACTCCAACAGTTCACTTATGCAGTTATCGGACAGCCTCAGTGGTTAAACAACAGTATTCTGCAAGATATTTGCAAATCATCAAATGCCAAACCACTGGGATTTTCAGACTACCATATGCTGGGCTTTTGGGGACTTGTATTCTGTTACGGAAACTGTATTGAATAGCAAATAAATTATAACGACTTAAAACCATCCACATCGGGGCTGGCCCTGTGGCTTAGCGGTTGGGTGCGTGCCCTCCGCTTCTGGCGGCCCGGGTTCAGATCCCGGGCGTGCACCGAGGCACCACTTCTCCGGCCATGCTGAGGCCGCGTCCCACATACAGCAACTAGAAGGATGTGCAACCATGACATACAACTATCTACTGGGGCTTTGGGGAAAAAACAAGGAGGAGGATTGGCAATAGATGTTAGCTCAGAGCCGGTCTTCCTCAACAAAAAGAGGAGGATTAGCATGGATGTTAGCTCAGGGCTGATCTTCCTCACAAAAAAAAAAAAAAAAAGTCCACATCATTATGATCTCTAACCATAGGATTAGGAGTGGCTTAAAAAATTCTCCATCCTCTCAACTCTAATTTTCTGTCTCCCATTTTTCTTCCTCTTTCTCATCTCTTTCCCTGGCCTTCTACCACCTTGATCTCATTTCCTCATATCTTCATAATAACTCTAGACTCAACCATGACCACTTTTCTAATTCTTTGTACTTCTTTATCTGTATTTCTTAATTCTGTGCTGCTCTGGAACCCTAAGCTTCTTCAAAATATTTTTATCAACCTCCCTTCTCCTCACTGGACCATATCATCCTTCTTCTGGGAAAACAAAATAAAAAGCAAAATAGATTTTTCACTGGTCTCATGACCATATCTTGTCTTTTTTTCTCTCAAAACGCTGTTAACACTGAAGGAAAGTGAGCTATGTTGGACGGGCCTGGCAGCGGGGCATGGAGCCCCTCGGCAATGAGCCAGTGACGATGTGAAAGAAGAGCCAAGACTGGGCAGGAGGAGAAGCTGGAGAAAACTAACCAGCTACAGACAATGGCGCTGTTGACAATTCAGGAAGCCCAATGGGATGCATAATATCTGGTCTTAATCTGGACAGGTAATTAGAGCTCAGTTGTGGAGCTTAGGCAATACCCAAAGACTTGAGGCCAAGTTGGCCTCCCTGTCACAGCTCTGGGTGACCAGTCTATTGAGGGCAGGCCCTCAGTGCTGAGGACTTATGAAAAATACAATCCAGTTCCCTAGGGGAAGACTCTGACAGGAGCTCAGTCGGCAACCCTAACATGGATTTATGGCAGGGTTCTAACGTCTACAGGAAGCTGGAGTGCCAGGTGGAAAAACAAAGACAGGCAGGGCTGGGGGAGGAGACAACAGGTGAGGCCCTCAGAGACAGCAGTGGGGCATATGGGGGAGGGATGGCTGCTGTAGGACCCAGGGGTGGCAGTAAAACATCAGTTTACATCCTTCATGCTCAGAGTATTCCCTACTCTACTTTTTCGTCTACGACTCCTTCAAAGCTTTTCTATAATTAACCACAGTACGAGAGAAACAGTTTAAGGGCTAACATTCCCTGCCCTTCACTGCTCTGATGTGGCCCAATAGGCTGCCATATTTATTTACTTCCTTAATTCCTTGTCACTCTCTGATGCACAGTGGGGCTGTCACATTATGGTCTCTTCCTCTTGTCACTTCAGCTTGAATGAGGCTTAAGTGCCATGACTAGAATATCAGACTCAACACAAATTGTTAATGTTTCACTTGACACTGTGAAGGAGATGTCACAGTTATCCATGCTTCCTGTCTGGCCTTTCCTACCTCTACCCTCCTACATCCAGCTGGTAACCAGAATAAGCAACTGGATAAGGAGGAGAACCGCCAGCACCCTGAAAGATCTCTCATCATCTGGTAGGCCTGCCAGCAAACACTCAAGGGTAGCAGCAGGGGTGAGTACAGCATCCTCTGAGGGCTACATGAAGACAAATTTAATTGAAGAAACAATTAAGTGGGATGTATATTGGGAGCCAGATTTCTTTTCCCATCCTTTTTCACAGTTGCTATAATAATCTAAGACTTCTAAAAATACAGCCATAAGGATGGCACAACCAGAGCTTGCTAACTAAAAAATAATGAGGCTAAATGAACTACAGATTCACCGGCTTATAAACGGAATGGCCCATCGCCTCAATGGGTTGCAACATTTCTTTTCCCAAATATTACCCAGCCAATATCTGACTTGGGAGCCAACACCTCTATCTTGCTACTGTTTGTTTTATTTCTTTAAACAGACCCAAGGGGAGAACAAAAAGACCAACCACCAAAGCTCTTAGAACAAGATGAGGCATGTTGCAAGTGAAAGGCTGGAGGAATTCACTGATGAAGTTGAAAAACTCCAAGAAGAGACACAATCAGATGGCACAACTGTCCTCAGTGGGTCACATAGTTTTCCAAGTACAAGGACTGTGACTTAGGTAAAATATGGGAGGCTGTGGGATTCTGAAAAGATATTGGACCTGGAGTAAAAAGACCTGGGTCCAAGTTCCTTGCAGGATATTGGGAACCTGGGAACACTTGGCTTCTTTGGGTTTCAGTTTTCTTAATATAATATGATTTAAAAGATGCCTGTCAACAGAGTTGCCAGGATGACTAAATGGCACATTAGATGAAGTATAAAAGGCTTGTTTTCATCAGTCTCCTGTGGTTGTAGCTCTGGTTATGGGCATAATCATTGCCTCTCTCCACATTTGGAACCAATTAAATCATACATAGAAGAATCAGAAATTGGATCAAAAGTCATCTTTATTACTAGTTAAGTTGAATTTAAGAACGTGGCTTGACCTATGGCTTCTTACTATATCCTATAACATATTATCTTCTTTTCATATTCTGTACCTGTCTTCTTGATTATACTATAAGCTTCTGGGGAGCAGAGATTATGCCATATATCTCTTTGTATCTCCAGAATCTTCCACAGAATCATACATGTGGCAGGCACACTGTCTGATAAGAGACCACGATTAACCATGTTTGCACTCTAGTTCTCTGTGCGAAGTCTCTCTCCACTTGCCTGGGAACTCCTGGAGGGAAGCACTCGTCTTTTCATTCCCCGTGCCTACATAATTCCTGGCACATAGGAGGTTCTTTATAAAAGTGAGTTGAAAGATAATGAAAACAGAAGCCTACCAAATGGTCTACCCAGGGCTTGTAGAGAGGAATTTATAGTAAGGATGTCTCCTAAGGATTCCATTCTTGATAGCTTGTTCATTTGGGAAGAGCTATACCTGCCAAGTGTTTGTGATTTAAGGATTTATTTGAGACAGTTTTCTCTAGCTTTCATCTACTCGTCAGGCACCTTGACTATCTGGACATATGTGCCCTGGATATCTCAATTACAGTTACTCTGCTAATGCTCTTCACACAGAAGAACTGTCACTTGGTAATTAATTTAAAGCCATGACAAAAGCCTGTGACATCCAATGTTTCAGAGTATAGCAATGATCCTTGTTCTTCTCCCAAGGGATGCACACACCATGAAATAGTTTCTTTTGGAGTTGCTGGTGGAATCAGCTCACAGCACGAAAACCAGGCCTCTCAGACAAGTACAGGAAAACCGTGAGAAATAGCACGTCTGCCCCGGCATCCTTAAGCTCCCTGTAACTGAGGGAGATGCAGGGCTGCCAGGCCAGGACTGCAGCAGAGGTCAGGATGAGATGGCACACCGAAGGGATGGGGATCTCAAAACAGTCTTCTGAAGAGTGACGCTCCTTAGTTCAGGGCTTTGCAGAGGATCTGAGGAAAAAAACTTCCTGCACAGATCAACTCTTGGTGGAGCGTGTGCATGAGCCAGGGTGGCTCTGGAGTCAGGCCCTCTGCTCTAGGCGATTCTCTCTGTGTTTTCTAAGCCCTGAGGAGCTCCATGAACCTGATGCCACCTGCCTGGAGAGAGGCCGCATGTGCGCACCATGTTGTGTGTTCAACCCTGGACTGTACATTCTCTGTGGGCACTGTGAGAATCCCCTGAGTTTGGTCTTCTTCTAGAACAAATCAGAATAAATCAACTTTACTCTCAAGGTCTTAAAAGGACCCACCAACTTCTCTCTCTTAACACAATGGCCAAGAAATCGATGGGCTAGAGGCACAAGTCATTTATCCTGGCACAAGGCCCTGGTGCTCTGCCTCAGTGTGCCCACACACCAGGCTCTGTACCACAGGGCCGACGTAGGGCAGGAACGGCAGAGGAATTTCAAAACCAATAGTCTGATGCAACAGATATAGACCTGTGCAGCCACCAGCCACATGTGGCAATGAGCACTTGAAATGTTGCTAGTGTGACTGAGGAACTAAGTTTAAAATTTTTTTTTTATTGATGTCATAATAGTTTATAACATTGTGAGACTCCAGTTGAACATTATGATTTGTCAGTCACTATATAAATGTGCCCCTTCACCCCATGTGCCCACCCCCCAACTCCCTTCCCCCTGGTAACCATCAAACTGTTCTCTCTGTCCGTGTGTTAGTTTATATTCCACATATGAGAGAAGTCATACAGTGTTTGTCTTTCTCTGTTTGGCTTATTTCATTTGGCTTATTTCACTTAACATAATACCCTCCAGGTCCATCCATGTTGTTGCAAATGGGATGATTTTTGTCTTTTTTTATGGCTGAGTAGTATTCCATTGTATATATATACCACATCCTCTTTATCCAATCATCTGTTGATGGACACTTGGGTTGCTTCCACATCTTGGTTATAGTGAATAATGCTGCAATGAACATAGGAGTGCATAAACCTCTCTAGATTGTTGATTTCAAGTTCTTTGGATAAATACCCAGAAGTGGGATAGCTGGATCATAAGGTTATTTCTATTTTTAAATTTTTGAGGTATCTCCATACTGTTTTCCATAGAGGCTGCACCAGTTTGCATTCCCACCAGCTGTGTATGAGGGTTCCCTTTTCTCCACATCCTCTCCAACATTCGTTATTTTTTTGTCTTGGTGATTATAGCGATTCTCACGGGTGTAAGGTGATATCTTAGTGTAGTTTTGATTTGCATTTCCCTGATGATTAGTGATGTTGAATATCTTTTCATATGCCTATCGGCCATCTGTATATCTTCCTTGGAAAGATGTCTGTTCACAACCTCTGCCCATTTTCTGATTTGGGTTATTTGTTTTTTTTTGTTGTTCACATGTGTGAGTTCTTTGTACATTATGGAGATTAACCCCTTGTCGGATATATGGTTTGCAAATATTTTCTCCCAGCTGGTGGTGAAATTTTATTTAATTTTAACTAATTAAAATTTTAAAATTGATAAGTAATTCAATCATTAGAAAAATTTTACGTCTATGAATCTAATTTTTCAACTGTAAATTTCATGAAACTAAATGCCAATCAAGTACTTTTGATGAAAAATTCAGTGTCCAATCTGAGATGTGCTGTAAGTACAAAGTAAACACAGGATTTCAAAGACCTGGTATGAAAAAAAGAAACCAAAATACCTTACTAACAATTTCTTATGCTGATTACACATTGAAATGATCATGTTTTGGATATACTGGGTTAGATAAAATTTTAAAATTGATTTCACCTATTTCTTCTCACTTTTTCTAATGTGGCTACTAGAAAATCTAATATCATGGCTTGCGTTCTGTCTATTGGACAGTGCTGATCTAGACCATAATCCAATCCTCTCCACGTGGAGTCTCACCTGACAATATGGACCACCCAAGAAACCTGCCCATTGTTCCTCTACTTCATTCCATTATAATGCTGTGTTTGTTGGGGATCTTCCATAGGCTGTGCACTGTTCTAGGCAGGGAATACAGTGTACTGGCTCCTAGCTGACATTCCAAAGGCAGATGCAGACAATAAAAAATAAAGAGCAAAGGAAAACATCAGGTAACTCCATGGGCTGTACAGAACTTAAACTAGGGTGATGTGATGGAGAGAGACTGGGTGGTGAGGAAGCTGCTGGGAGGACATTCTGAGCAGCAGGGAGCCAGTCATGCCAGGTCAGGAGGAATGACTGGCCAAAGGCCCCAAGCATGGAATAAGTTGGAATACTTGAGGAAGCAAAAGAAAATTGGTGTGACTGCAGTACAAGGCAAGGTGGAGGGTGGTAGGAAAGGAGATCCTAGAATGAGCACTGCACCAGGAATCCGTGGCCCCACATGTAAGCTTCTGCCCTCACATCAACCAGGCTTGGATCTTGGACAAGTTGCCTATCCTCTTAGGATGGCACCAGTTTCTTCATCTGTTAAATGAGGTGGCAATTACTAAAGGATCTTCCTTTCAGCTCTGAGAGTATATGATTTTATGACTTTTCCATATATACAAAGGAATAAAAATCCTGTCCTGGAAAACAAAAGAGGAAGCAAATGGAAACATCCTGACCTCTAATCTGCTTCAAGATTTAATCCTAAACTGATGTCTCCTTTTTCTCTTCCCCTCCCCCTTCTTTTCTATTTTTAATTTTTGTGAGGAAGATCAGTCCTGTGCTAACATCTGCCAATCCTCCTCTTTTTTTGCTAAGGAAGACTGGCCCTGGGCTAACATCTGTGCCCATCTTCCTCCACTTTATATGGGACGCCACCACAGCATGGCTTGCCAAGCGATGCGTCGGTGCGTGCCCGGGATCTGAACCGGCGAACCCTGGGGCCGCCCCAGCGGAGCGTGAGCACTTAACCGCTTGCGCCACTGGGCCGGCCCCTCCCCCTTCTTTTTTTAATGAAAATTATTTGACATCTGGACAACTCATTCTCATAAAGAATCAGAGGGTGAACTTCTAAATTCCCTGGTGCACACCTAAGAGTGTTTCTCTCTAAAATCTGGACCAGCTTCCTCACAAGAACAACTAGATGTCCTGCACAGAGACTGCCCGCCTTCCTTTATAATTATACTACAACTCCCTCAGATGTCTAGAAAAAACTTCCTAGTTTTCAGAACTTTATATTTTTGAAGTATCCATTGACTGGGAAAATCTGGATTCTCAGATAGGCAATGACTCTGCCAAAGTTTCACCCATGGGAAAACATTTCCAAGGAGACCATGTCTGTAAGAGCCCCATCTCCAGAGAAAGAATAAAATACCTGGTCACACTCACTTATCATCACAATTCAATAATGCACAAGAGAAGCCCATGGGACTTCCCCACATCCATGGGGGAATTTCAATTACATCTCTAACCAAGGGACTTCATGACAGACAGCTTCATAATCAGCCCTTCGCCGTTCATCTCCAGCTTTCAGATGGAACTCCAGACTTGTTCTCAAAGAATGAGACTTAGGAGTGCGACTTGTAGGGGAAAGGAGGGAGATGTAATTGTTTATATTTGTAATATGATGCATAAGAATGAGAACAAGGTCTTAGGAACAGAAGAGAGATGAGGTTTTACTTTAAGCCCAGAGAAATGGGCAGAGTAGGGGAAGGGATGATGATGGTGGTGAGAATAACCCAACATTTATGGCACTGTTCAAACTCTTTGCGTGTTGAACTATTAAACATGATAACGTGCATGTCACTCACTTAACGTGCTTACACAGTGCCTGGCACATCCAAAGACCCACAAACCCAGGAATACAACACTCCAGCTCTGTCACTTGTAATGGGGACAAGTCTAAGGTCTGACCTGTACTCCTACCAGAACTCATAAGAGAGACTATGCCCAAGTCAGCCTCTGTGGGGCTTGCTTGATAGCGCATCCTGCTGGGCCTCCTTCCCTTTCCAGGCCCACTCCTCATGCCCTGGATGGTTTCCTGGGAAGGCTTCCTAACAAGATGCTTGTCAGGACCCTTGTCCTGACATGCTTGTCTCAGGGCTCAAGGTCCCTTTCCAGGGATCCCGGCTGAAGACATATGCCAAAAAGAGAAATTCAATGTCCTCACAGTAGCAGACCAAGTTTTTGGGCGAAATATGGGACCTTTTTTTCCCTATGGAATTTCTATAGCTAAGCTATTTAAATAAGTATTATGTTTTGTTTTTTAGTTCAATTATTTTTCCCTTATTATGGGTCAAAATAACAATAAGATATCAATGAAATAATGTGACTGCATTTGTCTGAGCCTCTTTTTCCACCTCAGGGCTTCTCCTATGCCGTGGTGAGGGCTGCCTAGATGTGACCCCAGGTGATCAGAAAAGAAACCTGCCTAGCCACTCAGACTTCCTTTCAAGCTGGCACTCCCCAACCTCGGGGGGCTGTCCATGCCTCACAATGACCTCCAGGCCAGAGCTGGAATCTTACCACCCCTGTTCAAGCACCTGACCTAGAGTTTCCAACCCTCTCCTCTCATCATCTCCCGCTACAACTGGGGATGCAGGGGAAGACCCCACGGGTACGTGGGGCACCATACTGGTCCCCCATCAGGAGACTTCTGGACTCTTGCTTTTCTGCCTTTTGGGGAAAGTGGGTACACTCTCATTTCTTCATCTAACCAAGGAATTTCAAAGTAACGTACAGCATCTTTTCATCTCAGAGGGCTCCAGGCTCTCTCCTGAGCCACCTTATAATTAGCAGACCCTGCAGCTGCAAGCATGGGGCCTGGGCTCTGCCCTGTGGGATACAGCTGTCTGACTTTGAAAGAACATCTCAGGGAAATCATTAAGCACCTATGCTCAGTGTTACCCAGACTCACTGATCACCAGACAGGGGACTCTCATTCTTGCCTCTTCTCATCAAACATGACACAATTATGTACCCAGCATGGGCATTCACTGGCAAGGTCAGGAAACATATCCTGTGCGCCAGCTACAAATGGGCATGGGAATCACAGCTGAAGCCGCTCCTGCCCTGGGGGCTCACCATCAACGGGCATCTCACGTCCTCTGAAGCTCACAGCCCTACAGCACTTGGTCCCTGCAAATCCTTCCTGGGAGCTTGCATACCAGCTCAAATCACTGTTTTTGTCTTTTTTAAAAAAACACTCTACCCTCTATCCATCAACAGCTACAGCCCTCTTCTGCCCTCACTTTATGGTATAACTTCTCCAAAAAGCTGTATAAACTCACTGGTTTCATTTCCTCATACCCTACTCACTCCTCGGCCCGCACCCACTACTTACTGAGCACCTTTTTTGAACTGCGCACTGTGCTAAGTGCTCCATATACTATATTAACAACTCTATGAAGTACAGCAATATCGTGCTGCAGTCAGTTGAATGGTGGTCCCTCAAAAGTTATGTGTACGTCCTAACCCCGATATCTGTGAATGTGACCTTATTTGGAAAAAGTGTCTTTGCAGATGTAATTAAGTTAAGGATCTTGAGATAAGATCATGCTGGATTATCCGTGTGGGCCCTAAATCCAATGACAAGCGTCCTTATAAAAGACACACAGAGGGGAGACACAGGGAAGAGAGGGGAAGTCCATGTGAAGACAGAGGCAGAGTTTGGAGCGACGCAGCCACAAACCAAGGAACATCCTGGAGCCACCAGAATGGAAGAGTCAAAGAAGTATTCTCCCTTGGAGCCTTTGGAAGGTGTGTGGCCCTGCTGACACCTTGATTTCAGACTCTGGCCTCCAGAACTGTGAGAAAAAAAATTCTGTTGTTTTAAGCCATCAAATTTGTGGTAATTTGTTACTGCAGCCACAGGAAGCTAATATATTTTACAGATGGGGAAACTGATGACGATGCTGGGGAGAAAATGATAATGAGACTGGCCACAGCTCACAGGATACCCTGGGTGATATTCTGGTGCAGCTAGAGCAAAGGCAAGCGATTCACTTGTGAGAAGCTGTCAGGACACTGCAGCAGATAAAGGATTTATCCCCTGCAGGAAAAAAGCTCAAAAACTTCTGAGGGGGGAGAGCAAAGAGAGGCGAGAGCTTGGTGGTGGAAAAGACCCAAAGACAAGGAAGAGGAATAGGAGAACAGGAAAGGGAGACATGAAAGATGATGCTGCGAAGGCAATGTGTCTTAGGTTTAGGGAGCTTCTTGGGTTCTAAACTGAAGAATCTTCAGTCTCCATCACATTTGTAAAGGCAATGACTCAATGTTTCAGAAAACTTTCAGAGAAGATTTGTTACAAGGCCAACATGAATTTGCTGCAAAAAAATCCCTTTTCTCTTTTAAAAATTCTGCTCTAACTTCTCTTATTCAGAAAAATCTTTCAGAATTCTACCAGATCCTGATAAGCTAGACAACCCCCTGATAGAACAGTCCCCACGGACGAGGCTTATGTGCATTAGTGAGGGTTCTACTAAATTGGAATCTGGGCGAGGACAAGCTAGACTGTCTTTCACATTTCTTTTTAAAATTTTTAAATAGGATTTGGTAAACAATAATATAACAAAAGAAATAAGTTAATTAAGGAAAGTAGTAAAACAATAACCCATGTTTGGAAGGCATTTTACAACTTAACGAAATGTTTTTATACCCTTCTCATTTAACTCTCAACGATCCTCAAGGTAGACATTATACTCATCATCTGTGTAATGTAGTTTAGGAAAATGAGGCAACTCCGAGAGGTTAAGTACTCTGTGCACAGCCACACAACCACTTAGAGAAGAAGTAAGAACTCAGGGTACATCCTTTAATCCAAATTCTATGCTCTGTCCTACCCTATGTTTAGGGAATTTACTCACTAAGAGTTAACATTTAAATTTGCATAAGTCAACAGACCCACTAAGTGTGAGCACTTCCCTCACCTACATTCCTGCCAACCATGTAATGGAATGTACTCATAAGACATAAAATTGAATTTCTTTAAAATATTTTATTCCTCAGTCTTCACTGGCATTGCTTACAATGAGAATGTCTTATTAAGATTTTGTTTAATCTGCAGAAGAAAGTTGTTGCCTTATGCAAATTTAAAATCACAACTTAAAATGTAAAAGACATTAAATCAACATGACACCTTTAAGGATCCAGTATGCCTAAACTTCCTGGGTTAATGTCACATTTGAAAGTGTAATGTCCTCAAATTTTCTGTGTGAATGACTTATCCTTCAGAACCAAAGAAACTTCTTCTTCTTAGAGAACATTTGAAAATCTTTTCATAATGGAAAAAAGAAAAAAAAATCCAGCCTTGAATTCTAGATTTGTAAAAGAATTATCCAGCATGAAGTGAGGAAGAAAGAGTCTAATAAAATCAAGTCCTAAAGGGGGCCCACTTCAGTGAACATTCAGAGCCAAGGGCCACTCTTACGCTTTCCCTTTGCTTTACAACCCTAGCTAGCCTACTCCTGGTACTCGTCTCATTCTTAAAACAGGGTAAACACTAACTTCCAGTGTATCCTAGAAAGTGACATGAAACTTCAAGTTCTAACCCTTCCAAACCCTACAACATTGTGACTCTGCTGGTTCTCTCCCTGACACCTTCTCTCCTCTTTCTTCCTAATGCACACTGTTTTTGTTCCAGGATCCGCTTTACCAACAGGCAGCTCAGGTGATGCAGGGAAGCTGAGAGCACCTCCTGCTCCAGGATAGCCCTTCAAAAGTCTAAGACAGTGATTCTCAAAGTATGGTCCCTGGACCAAAGCTTCAGCATCACTGGAAATTTAGAAATGCAAACTATTGTCCCATCCCACATCTACTAAATCAGAAACTCTGGGGGCAGGGCCCAGCAACCTGTGTTTAAACAAGCCCTCCAGGGGATTCTGCTACACAATTAAGTTTAAAACCACTGCTCTAAGCCAGTGATTCTCAACCCTGGTTGCACATTAGAATCAATTGTTGCCCAGGCCCCACACTCCCCACCTCTCCCCCACAAAGATCCTGACTTAATTGATCTGAGGTGGAGTATGGGCAAGGCGATGTGTTCAAAGCTCCCCAAGTGATTGTAATGTACAGCCAGGTTTGAGAAACACTAATGAAAGCCAATCAGAGTAAACCAGTCTAAAATACTGAGCTGCAGTGTCGATGAAACGGATGCCTCTATTTCCATAATGTTGACTGAAGACCAAACGTGTCATTACCATTATTATAGCCACTGGTGGTAGCAGGAGAGAACTGCAGGCTGATGAATTGCTCTTTGCTACTAAATGGAGGATGCTCTTTTATTTCTTCAACAGCAGTCTTCAATAATCTCAGGAGTGATAGATTTGCAAGGGTGGTGGAAAGACAGTCCAACAGCTGTTTGGCAGTGGAGGTATGCTCAAATTGATATGTTTTGTATGGGAAGGGGTGAAAATCACTTGGAAAAGAATTTGTGGTGAGCCAGGATTTGAACCCAAGCAGTGTTAATCCAGAATCTGAGCCCTTAACTATGGCTGCCACACTGTCACTCCCCATGGAGATTATGACCAGGCAGTTTAAAAGGCAGAGGAGGAGAAGGAGGAAATGATCTCTCATTCAAACGCAAACACAGTGTAATATCTTTATGATTGCCTGTAACATCTAAAAGAGCCTACACTTCTGGAGTCAACACTTCTTTGGACCTAAATACCACGTCACTCACGATTTATATCAACTCTCCCTCCTTACTCTCAGGGAAAATTTCCTCTCACTTATCAGGAGAAACAGAATGAAGATAGAGTACATGAGCCAGCTTCAGTTAGTGACAGACCAGCTAATCTGGTCTCTCTTCAGCTTCCAACGGAAGGTCCTTTGCAACCCAGGGCTCACCTGTGGTGGGAGCTGGGAATATAGATGGGTTTGCTGAGACTTGATTCTAAAGGACAATTTAATGGCAGAACCCAAGGACTACATTACCCAGTTAGCCATAATCCATCCTAATAATTCTGTATTTTATCCATACATGTGCTTCCATATCGTAAGATGTAATTGATGGCGTGTCATAGTTTTATAGTTTTAAGCAGCATTTTTTCTCTCAGTGATTCATTAAGTAACAGTGTACCTTACAATTAATGACATCTTAGATTTGATGAAATATGGTAACTACAGTAAACATATATTGAGTCTCACTATGAGTCAAGCTCTAGATTAGACCGGAGATAGAGGAATGAAAGAAATGGAGTCCCCAAGACCGAGGAGCTAGAAAACAAGAAAACAAGTACATGCATGCCCAGACCTGAATATTCTGTGGGGACAGAACGTCAGTTATGGTGGCTGGAGCACACTGTGGGCATCCACTGGCTGGAGTGGTGTGTGTGTGTGTGTGTGTGTGTGTGTGTGGTGGTGGTGGGTGTATGTGTGTGTGTGTTTAAGAGTGGGGACAAGAAGGAGAGAAGTGGGGAGATATGAGGCTGAAGAGATAGTCCAGGACCAGACTATTAACCAGTCTTAAATGCTAACCTAAGAAATCTAGGCTTTATCTTTTAGGTCACTGGTTCTCAAACATTTTAGTCTCATGACCCCTTTATATGCTTAAAAATTACTGAGGACCACAAAGAGCCCTTGTTTATATGCATTATATCTACTAATATTCACTGTATTTAAAATTAAAGCTGAGAAACAAAAATATTAATTCATTAAAAATAACAATAAACTATTACATGTTAACAAATAATATTTTTAATGAAAAAATAACCATATTTTCTAAAACAAAAAAAATTAGTGAGAAGGGTGCCATTGTTTTATATTTTTGTAAATCTCTGTAACATCTGGCTCACGAAAGACAGCTAGCTGGCTCTCATATCAGCTTCTGCAATCTATTGCGATATGGTTGAAGTATATGAAGAAAAGAAAATCTGGTTTCATGAAGATATGTAGTTGGAAAAGGGAGGACCCTCACCGACTTCCTGAAAAGGTCTCAGGGATGCCTAGGGGTTCTTGGAGCACACTATGAGAATTGCAGCTCTTGGACAGCAAAGCCATTGAAAGATTATCAGCAGATGACAGGCAGCTAATTCTGCAGGATGAATTAGAAGGAGGTGGCTTGATAATAGGGCAGCAAGCAGGGAGACTATTAAAAGGGTCCAGGCCACATGTGTATGGTGATGCATGGTAATTAGTCTTTGGGTGAACACGATGTAATCTACACAGAAATCGAAATATAATGATGTGCAACTGACATTTATATGTTATAAACCAATGTTACCACAATTTAAAAAAAAAAAAGGGGTCCAGGCAAGACCACAGGAAGCCCTTCACTAAGCAGAGACAGTGGGGATGCAGAGAAATGACTGGCTTCACAACATGTTAGAGTCCACGGCAGCTGGTATCCAAATGCATGTAGGGTGGGGCAGAGAACAAGGCAAGGACGACTTCAGGCATTCAGGGTTGGAAGTCTGGGTGGATGATGATGATAATAGGGTACAGATAAGGCATAAGAAGATTATTTCTGATTTTAGCTGGCCAAACAGGAAAGGAATGAGCCATAAAGAAAAATGATCTGAAGATTCTAGACCAATGACTCAGGGAGATCCAGACAAATGGACAGGCCCTGGGAAGCTTACCTATTTAAATTGATATACTCAATACTGTTTAGAACGATACCAAAATAGCATTTGCCTTAAGAAGGTAAATTTGATTTCCTTAAAAATGCAAATATCTCTGAGAGTTATGGAGAAGTTCCTTAACTCTCCTTAGTCAATGAAGCACACCTTGTCATTAACTAGTTTAGTCAGATTGCTTTCCATCTTAGTGGAACACATGAGAACTTCAGATCACAACCATGGTAGGACAACAGGCCTAGGCAGGGACCATGGTGGGGACTTTGGGTCTACTAGGGGATAAGGACAAGCATGGAGGAAAAAGAGAGGAAAAATGTTAATCCCTTGTGGAAGACATTACTATATGGATATTTCTAGTTTAAGAAGTGACTGGAGGGGAGAATAAAGTCACAGGGTAGCTGGTTGGCAAGAAGGGCTAGAGCTGAAAAGGCACAAAGATAGTTTGCTCACTTTAAAATATTTTCAGAGTCTTCTGCTCAGTTGGAGAGATCAGAGGAGAGGCAGATCATTCCGTCAGAAATGAACTCCATGCTCAACCAGTTCCTCATTTTACTCTAGCCTGGAAGAGTCTAGAGTGGTGGGTAATATGGACTTTGGAGTATACGTATGCATAATTCAAGCCTGAGACCAAACATAATCCACATGCCCCAGATAAAGAGGGCAGAAAAGGTGGTATCTTTTTCTTCTAAATTCTACAGGTTAGGGGCCCAAATCCACACCAGGAGTTCTCTTTCTCTTCCTCCTCCTGAGTAAGATAGGGGCCTGTGGACAGGTCTTTGGGTTGAGCAAAGGGTTACTCTGTGTGGTCAACACAGTCCAGTATATGCAGAGGGTGCAGGAGTGAGCAAGCAGGATGTACCAGCAAAAATACAGAACACAATTTAAGAAATATAAATGCCTGGATGTAGAGCAAACAAGTTACTAAACATAATCACTCTAAGTATCCAAACAACTTTGACTTGAATAGATATTGGTATACAAAAACTTATTTTTATAAGACCATAGTAATTGTCTTAGTCTTCTTAACAACGAAGTAACACAATGAATTTCCAGTACACAGCCCCCAGGCAAAGACCAAATCTGCTAACTCATGACTCAGTGCCTCTCCAGCAGTGTCATGTTCTTAAAGGTCTGTGATGATACTCCTCACTTTCCATTATTACGTTTTTTTGTGGGGGGGGGCGGTGAGGAAGATTGGCCCTCAGCTAACATCTGTGCCAATCTTCCTCTATTTTGTATATGGGATGCTGCCACAGCCTGGCTTGATGAATGGTGTGTAGGTCCATGCCCGGGATCCAAACCCGTGAACCCTGGGCCACTGAAGTGGAGCGTGCAAACTTAACCACTACGCCACCGGGCCGGTTCCTCCCCTATTACTCCCCTATTACAAATCGTGACATGCCCTCAGCAAGGCAACCTTGATCATGTCAACTTCCTCCTCTGAAGAATGAGATCAACGATAATTAATGTCCCACGTGCCTTGTAAGGTATAGTGAGGATCAAATTCTGTAAAAAAGTTATGTGACCAGAAAGTCCCATGCAAATGTCAGTTACAGTTGAGCTCCCAGTTAGGGTGTACTCCTCTCTTCCAGACAGGAAGGCCCAGTAAGGGAACTGGCATTTATTGTAGTCCTTCTATATGCTGTGTTATCTTGATATCTTATGTGGTGGATGGTCAGTTCCCATTTTACATATGAGGCTCACGGAGGTTAATAACTCACCTAACATAAGTCACCTACTAAGTGGTAGGGCCAGGATTTGAACGCCTGTCTTCGGCTCAAAACCCAGGTATTCTTAGCACTAGCTTCATACCTACTCTATTACATAAAAAAGAAGAATGAACACAGCATTTGGTTTTTACATAACCACGAAGGTTCTCATCACCACCCTCATCCTTATGCTTTCAGTTGTTCCAAGGTATCATATAGAATGTGAGAAACCTTCCCAAAGGGCTAAAGCTGGAGGATGAAACACTCACTGTGGAATGGAGCCCAAGAAATAAGACAAAGGCAGAGACAGTCAGTTGTAATAAAAGTAAAATATTAAAACCTCAATTGCCCTGCCTGCCAAGGACTGCATCCCTCAGCCCCTATCAGGCTCACGCAAGCCCCAATGACTGCTGATTGTGATGCAATGATCCAGAGAGAGCCTGTATTTTTTCAGCCCCACCTGACATCACCAATAGGAAGCAAACTTGACCAATCACGGTTATAACCACCCCTGTCTAGCCATAGGGACAACAGAGGGGCCACACTGCTGATTTTTCCTGTGTGTGGTGGAGGCACCAGGTGGGAGAGAAAATGAGCACGAACAAAGAGGTCAGAGAGACTCAGGTGTGAATTCCAACTCCATCACTCACTACCCGGTCACCCTGGGTCAGTCCTTAACTTACACATTGGTAACACTTCTTCATCCTGAAGCACTTACCCCTAGAATGAATGAGGTGATGCAGGTAACTGATCAGCAGATGTCTGTGAACACAGCAGGCATTCCAGAAGGAGCAGCTTCTCTGAAGATAATGATGACTCATGAACTGGCTCATGTCCACTAGTAACACTAGTGAGTAATTGCTTGTTGTTTTTTTTTTAAATAGATATTCTCTCTGATAGACTAAAGATGACTACAAGTTCTTACTACTCTTCCCTTTGAGAGGTGGAGTCCAATCCCTCTCGCCTTGAGTCAGGGTTGGTCTTAGTGACTTCCTTGGCCAAGACAATGTGGCTGAAGTACTGCTCTGGGACTTCCAAGCCTAATTCATAAGAAGCCTTGTAGGTTTTGCCCTGGCATCACAGCTGTGGGCTGCCATGTAAGAGGTCTGACTGCCCTGAGGCCACTATGCTGTGAGGAAGCCCCATGTTGTCATGTGAAAAGGCCTCAGGGAAAAAAAGATGTTGGGCCAGGCCCGGCTGTTCCAGCCTCCAGCTGTTGGAGTTATTCCAGCCCAGATCCTAGACACTGTGGAGCAGACAGTCTCTGCCAACCCCTGCCCAAATTGCAGATTCATGAGCAAAATAAACGGCGGTTGTTGCTTTAAGCTACAAAGTTTTGGGGTGGTTTGTTATGCAACAAAAGATATCCAGAACACTCTCTTCATCAGGTTTTTTCCCCCAAGATAAAAATATCAGTTTCCTGGATTACATAAAGTAACATACTAAGTTTATGGTGACTCTGTAGTTCTCAAGTCTATGCTAGACATTAAAAAAAATTTTGTTTGTAGACAATGTTAATCCAGGCATAATTTAATAACAGGCTGACCAATGACATCTATGAGCTATTGTATGTGTATGTATGCATGCCAGAGTTTAAGTTGTCTAGGATTTTACTAAATATCCAATTCCTCTCATGAAAAAAAAAATGCTATAAATAACAGCTCTTCATCTCAGTGACTTGTGAAAACCGTTCTCTGGAGTCAGACTAATTGAATCTAGTGCCCATGTGCTCCACCCTCCCAGCTCTGTACAAAGCTGGGTTCCTGTCCACAATCAGCTATCTAGTAATCAGGGTGGTTTATCGAGGGCCATTACCTACCTCCTAACCAGCAGGAAACCCACTCTGGGCTGCTTGCATTTCTGGGCAAGCTTGCAAACAATGAAAGTATTAAGACTAAGTTGATTTCCGCAGCTATCCAGATAGTGTTTGAGGAAATCTCCTAGAGCTTTCACATATGCTCCACTTGGGAGGATGGGCCTTGTTATAGCATAAAACTTGACTCTGAACCATAGAATACTTATTTAATGCCTTTCAAATAATATATAACCTTATAATATAATGCAAAACCTGGGGCATACAATCAGCATAGGTGAACTCAACAAACATTCTGCTGCCTCCCAAATCTACTCTGCTCTTTTTCATTTCCTGTTTCTTCTGCCTGCAAAGCCTGCCTCCCCTTCTTGAGGGGGGTCTGTGTGTGCAATCCTATTTATCCTTCAAATGTCCTCTCTCCCATCAAGGCAGAGTAATCACTCCTTGACGACATTGCTTCTTCAATCTGTAAAGCCTTTTCTCTAACAAGCAAGCTTATCATTAAAAAAAAAAGCAACAAACCTATAGTCCAATAGCATACATGGAGAAAGAACATGAAAGTCCCTCTAACTCTTGGCGACATTCCACCAGGCTGAAAACAGATCTGTATTTCAAGGATTAGAATTCAGTAGCAGCAATGAGTCAATTAAAATCCAACCAGAATGCTGTCTGTAGATAAAGTGCTTTGCACTGCAGGGTGCAACAACCTGAATTGCTAAATTCTAAGGGCTGACTGGTGATTTGCATCTCAATCTCTTTTCATGTTATTTTCTTGGCAAAAGTGAACAAGGAGCCACTCAGCCTAGGGAAGACAGGTCCTCTATTTATCTCAGTAAGAACCAGACAAGCACAAGGAACTCCAAGTTTTCCCAACTCAATGGCTTTGGTTTGACCTGGAGTGGGCAATGCCTGTTCTCCTAAGTGGATCAATCTGAACATCAAACCCAGCAACTGGTACTGGTTTTTACATTTACTCAGTGACAATTCCAATCCCAAAGGCTATACAGTCACGAAGCAGCAACTGGCACTTTGTGGCACAATCCTCAAAACACACAAGCAACACGCAGAAAGTCATAACCAAACACTGTTCATTCTACAGCCAAACCTAAAGAAATCACATTTTCACTACTCATTATTTAAGAACATGCATAATTATGCAAAACATTCAAGGCAAAGGCTGTACAGTCACTCAATGGTATTGGGTTCTATGTGACAAAATCCATAAAACAGCCTACCATTCCCTCTCCATGAGGAACCTACAGAGGGCCATACTGGAACACTCTTTATTCTGCCACAAAACCAAGAGCAATAATGTTTTTAACACTCCTTCTCAAATTAACCATGCTTAACATGCCAATTTAGAATTATTAAAACGGAGTCTACATTACAACTGACGCCAACGGCAATAGAAGACAGTGCAGAGGGAAAATTTATTGTCCTCCCTCATTGACCAAACTCCCATCTTCCTCTAGAAAGTGTGTAAGTTTCTGGCACTGGACAGACAATAACACTGGTATGTTCTAGCAGAGAAGAAATGCAACATCAACTTACTTAACAGTTGACAATAGAGGGCCTGTAAACTTCTCTTCATGGTATCATCTGGTCCTTCTTGTCCTCCAGTTTATTCATGATTCTGTCTAGGAAGTTGGGAGAAGAAAATTGTTACATCCAGGGAACATAATTCCAGTCAATAATCAGAAAGAACTCCACTCAACATGATCCTGGTTGTAAAGCCTGACTTTGAAGAGAAAAATTCTTGGAATGGATATACCACAGTTTAATTTATAATAGTCTATGTTACAAAATTGCCAATTAATCAATTGGTCAAATCCTCAAACTATACACACCACTGAAGGAAACTCAGATGGGCAACTAGAGAGTGAGAATTGGGCTGTGGAACTTTTGAGGACTTCTAATTTACCTACCCCGCATCTCGAGTCTTGAAACAGGAGAGACAAGAAATTTCTACACTCATTTCCGCTATGGTGCTCACCAAACGAAATAACCCAAAAAGCTTCACCACGCTTGAAATTGTATTATATTAAATAACTTTTCTATTGTTTTCTGATTACAAAAGATACCTCCAGTATAGAATATTTGAAAAATACAGCTAAACAGAAAATATAAATAATATACAAGAAAATACAAATTATCTCTCTCTCCAGTCTTTCGAATGTACACTTCTATTGGTCTGACTCATTTAACGTATTATACATTCTAATTTTTCTCCCTAGCAGCAGAAACATCTTCCTGTATTGTTACTTTACTACTGTATTTTAATTGGCACACAGTATTTAAGATAAATTCCTAGAAATGAAAGCACAAGGACACAATTTAACTTTTGAAATATATTGCCAAATTACCCTTCATCAATACCACCAGTATATGAGGCTATCAATTAGACTGCAACCTACCCAATGATGGAAATCTATAATTTCTTTCCATCTTTGCCAAGTAAGTAGGCAAATATTCCATCTCATGCTTTAATTTGCATTTCATACGTTTATCAGTCATTTGTCTTTTTAAAATTTTTAATTCACATTTGACAAAGATTCTTTAGTCAGGTTCCTGAACCTTCTCCTAGGCCCATCCATACACTTCCTTGTAAAACCTAGTTTTAGCAGGAACTCTGCTAAGTCCATTTAACCAGAACCTCCTACTCTCAATATCTAATCACCCTCATTATTGGATCAGGCCCCTCATCTTCCACCATCCCCCAGGCGATGATTACCCTGGCCTGTCTTCAGCAAGAATCCTGTTATGTCAGTTTAGCCAGAACCGCCTGATGTTTTCTCTTAGCAATTTTCTATCCAATGACCACCTGCTCCTTGGCTATAAATTCTCACTTGCCCATGCTGTATTAGAATTTGAGCCCGATCTCTTTCCCTCACAGTAAAATCCTGTTGCAGTGGGCCCTATACCTATATTGATGGTCCTGAATAAAGTTTGCCTTATCATCTTTAACAAATGTCATTGAATATTTTTTCTTTAACAGATTCTTTAACCGTTCTCTACTGGCATGCTGGGGTTTTTTTCCTCATGATACCCCAAGTGAAACTGATAAAAAAAATTTTATTGAGATATAATTCATGTATTAAAAAATTCAGCCTTTATACACAATTCAGTGGTTGTCAGTATATTTAACAGTTGTGCAACCATCACTAGTACCTAATTCCAGAATATTTTCATCACTCTAACAAGAAACTCCCATGTTCATTAGCAGTCATTTCCCATCCTCCCCTCCCCTAGCCCCTGGTAACCACTAATCTACTATGGATTTGCCTATTCTGTACATTTCACATAAATAACGTTATACAACAAATGACCTTTTGTGTCTGCCTCTTTCACTGAGCATACTGTTTTTAAGGTTCATTGATGTGGTAAAGTATGCTTTTTTCCCCCTTAATTTTTGTAAGAATGTACACACACATATTACCATGATTAGAAAGGCCTTCCTTAGTCCAAGATGACATAGTTGCCTGTATTTTCCTCGGGTGTGGTTGATTTCCTTTAGATCTGTTTCCGGACTTTGTATTATGTTTTACTTCTCTGTTCACTCATTCTTCCACTATAACAGTAAGTGTTGTTTAAATTAAACTCTTAGTAGAATTAGTTCTCCAATATTACTCTTCTTTTTTAAGATTTGTCCTGTTGTTCTTCAAGCTTGTTTTCCCCCCAAATTAACTTTAAGATCACTTTACTAAATTCCAGAAAAAATATCATTGGGTTATAGTTGGAATTATCTTCTACTTGCTTTATTAATTTGGGAGAGAGTTGATCTCTTTAAAATCCAAGTGTGGTGACAAAAAAAATAAATGATATTTTAAAGATTGTAGCTCTGGAGATAAGAATTCCTTTCAGAGGGTGAGAAGTGGTCTTTTTTGGGGGGTGGGAACAGGATACAACAGCTCAATGACTTCTTTGGTTAGGCAAATAAAAGCCCCCCTAAGTGTGATCTGGCTAAGAATGGGAGAAAGAGAGAGCTAAATTGCTCTCCATTATAAAATAATAGGAGGGTTGAGTTCCCAAAGGCTAGGAAAGTGGGGCTAAGTAGTTCAGAAATCACAGAGGCTGAGGAGATGATAAACAAGAGATGTTGAGAGACAGGCAGAGGCAATTCCAAAAGACAGCAGCAGGCAGGAACTAAGAATAAAGGATAAAGTGAGAAATTCCCCACAGAGGACGACCCATGACCTTTAAGATGTGTAGTCTTTAATTTTTCATTGCTTCTTCTTTTACGCTATTTGTACTTACACACTACATCTGTCCTCTTCCACCCCCACAACACTTATCCACCACTAGTATCCTTAAAACATCAGCAAAACTCTTATACAAAATATCCTTGTGTTGGTGTGCTCAGCTGGGCAATGAAAGAGAAGAGACTGTCCTGAGACAAGGTGACCGGAAACAGATGTAGGAGCCACAGGAGCTATAAGCGATGGTTAGTGGGCATCTATGGGTGCTTAGGACACGGTAAGTACTTGTCGACACAAATAATCCATAACTAACCTATAAATCAAACTTGGGGCGAGTTTATTATGAGCCAACCCTGAGGACCATATAGCCTGGGAGAGTCCTTTCACAAAGGAATGGAGCACTCCAAAGAAGTAGGGGTGTACAGAGTAGTTATATACTGTCAAATAGCAAGCATCACATATAATTGGAATGTCCCTTTTACAATAGTCACAAGATTGCTTTGCTGGCACAGCAATTCGGTGAACACAGCGGGAACACAGCCGGTCAGTGGTCACAAGGTGGGTGGTCACAAGGTGAGCACAGCAGGTTAGCAATCAATCCTTAGTTTAGGGAGAGATGTTTATCCTTAAGGAAGTGCCGATGTGGGTGAAGTTACATCTTTATCTTTAAGGGCATTGTTCTTGCCTCTGGGACATAGTAAATACTTAAAGCAGATATACAATGTATGCTCGATGGCCACGTCAGGCCAAATTAGTTTTATACCAAATGGCTTCCTCATATATTCCAATATATCCTATTGCTTGTCATTTACTTATCATACTCAACAAATGTATACTGAATAAACAAATGAACAATCCAGAACAGGAGAGCAAAGAAATAGCTATAGTTAATATTTGATCTAGGGGAACATATGCCCCTCAATCATCTCTGGAAATGCTTAAAGATTTTCAAGAAACAGACATTCTACAAGGCATGGAAGAGAGCCATTTTATTCTCATATCAAGAAACAACTGAGCCCATAAATCTGGGACACTTGGGATCATCTGGGTTACATAGGGCTACCCCAACTATAAGCACCATCTGGCCTAGTAGTTATTCAAAATTAATCCTTATTTAAGTCTTTCTGTGGAGTTTTGTAGTGTTTTTCCTTCATTTAAGTACTACCGTCTTGTCGAGTTAATTCCTGGCATTTTGTATTTATGTTTTTGCCACTGTGATGGAATTTATGTTTCCATTATATTTTCTAATTGCCTCTATATGAAAATAACTGAGCTTTGTATATTCATTTTGTGACCTAACTGAACTCACTCCCTGTTCAAATGATGGCTTCTTGTTGAGTTTCTTGGGTCAACTGTGCTGCTTTGGATAGATGGAGAGCCACAATGAGATTCCATCAAAAGCCTCTTTTTAACTGTCCAGTAGGAAACACTAATTCTATCTGGTCTCTCATGGAATAATTTAGGAGCTCCAGTGATGACAACTAATTTCTGGGGTGAAATCCTAAGAAAGTATAGAGTTTTAGAGCCAAAAGGCTGAATAAAAGAAAATGAGAGAAAAAGATGATGAAAACATCTGACCAAACGCATCGAGACAGCGGCACAGGGGGGACCTCACTGATTATTAGCACAGGGGAAGCAAGGAGGTGCAAGTAGCCCGAACCACTCCTTGATGGCAGCGAGCCTAATAGAATCCTGCCTCTCCCTTTGGCTTAAATGGGACAGTTATATCCATTCTGTGGACCCAGGAGGGAAATTTCTCTTTCACAGAGCACTTAAGTTGCAATTAGAAATGTTCATATAGCAGAGAAAAAGTAATAAACAGCCAAAGAAAAACCTCTGATAGTTTATATGCAAATTAACCTGAAATGACAAGTTTATAGAGAACAAATAAGGAAGAATAGCCAGGAAAATCCTGGAAAACTAAAATAAAAAACTCAACAAGGTGGAGTTAGGGGAGGGAGGGACTGCCAGCCCTACCAGACATTAAAACATACTGTAAAGCCTCTATAATTAAAACAATTTCATATTGACACATGAATAGGCTGATTATATATGGAAATTTAGGGTATGATAAAGGTAGCCTATCAAATCAGTGGGCAAAAAGATGAACTTTTAAATAATTGTTGAGAGAATGGCAGAGTAATATGGAAAAAGATAAACTTGTACTCATTCCAAACACCACACATGAGCGTTAAGTTCCAAATGGGTCAGACATTTGAGTGTAAAAACGTAAAGTATACAAGTACTAGAAGAAAATATGAGTAACTTCTATTACTTGGGAGTAGAGAAGCTTTGCTAACTCTGAATGAAAGTTTGAAGCAATAAAGAAAAAGGTAGATAAACTTTATGACAAAAAATTACATGCCAAAAAAACACTACAATTAAGTAAAAATACAAATGGAACATTAGAAAAATGTTCAACTTATAATAAGCAAAGAGTTAATATCCCTAAAATTTATTTATAATCCGAAATCAATACCCTTCCACTGCATTAGCAGTGGAGACAAATTAGCATTTGGAGACATGCACAGACTGGTGAAAAACTTGAGGTGCCCGACACACATGCCCCTGGCTGAGGTCGAGCAAGGCAATGCTCTGTCTTGTTTCAGCTTGCATAATGTAAACAAGCGGCCTTTCCGCAGGCTAGTTAGTGCCACGTTCTTAGCATTTGTGAGCAATTTATTGATATCTCTGTTTGAAATGGCCCCCAAGCATAGTGCTGAAGTGCTGTTTAGTGATCCTTAGTGCAAGAAGGCTGTGATGGGCCTCACGGACAAAATAAGCGTCTTAAATAAGCTACGTTCAGGCATCAGTTATAGTGCTGTTGGCCTTGAGTTTAAAGTTAATGAATCAACAATACATATTAAATAAAGTGTCTTTAAACAGAAAAATATAAAACAAGGTTATGTATTGATCAGTTGATAAAAATGTGACCAGAGATTCAATGGAACCTAACCCGGTATTTCCCTGGGAGCAATGGTTCCGTATTCACTAATTCAGTGCTCACAACAACTTTATAGAACATAACTACTACAAATAGTGAGAATCAACTGTATTTGAGTTGAGCTTTAAAATATTTTGTGAGGCAAAGAATGAAGATGACCAACGATCCAGGCCAACAGTAGAGCTTGAACAAAACAAAACAATGGCTTTTCATCTCTCTTGGACAAGGGAAGATCTGACTAAGCTGACGGCCAACATACCTTAGAGTACCCTCTGGGAAAGTAACGAGGATGGAGAGGAATAGGAGAGTTGACATGACAATTAACATCGCAGGCCTATGAAGAAGTTTGGAAAGGAGCATACTCCATTTTACAGCTGAGGATACAGACACCAAGAAGTCAAGGTCTTTGCTCGAGATCAAACCCACCAGCTATGAAACTGTGAGCTAATCTCTTGACTTCTTTGATACCTGGATTCCTTGTTTGTAAAAGGGGTAAGAATGGTACTTAATATGCTTGCTGCAAAGACTGAGACAGTGCATGCAAAGTACTTGCCCCAGAGCCTGGCACACAGTAAGTGCTCAGTGCGAGTTAGCAGAAGGCAAGATACGACACATCAGGTCAGAGCTCACCAACCATCTCTTAACTTTGCTGCCCCTAAGCTGGAAATGAACCAAAGGGCTAAATAGCCCCGTTTGTTAAATTCAGTGTCTTATTTAAATTGGATTTAGAAATTACTCTTAGGAGTATAAATTGAACTTTAAGGTTCTTACTTATAATTTATACCTTTTTCTTTCTTAAAAAGGATCTGAAGAAGCTTACTACCAGATACAACCTGTACACCAGAATTAATAACATGTCAAAGCACATTAATGACATCAGAAAGAGAGATCCAAAATTATGTGCAGAAAGGGGGGATTAATTTTACCATAAGATGCAATAATACATTCCCCTTGGAGCTTCCTGAAAATAAAAGCAAAAAACAATAGCTAGCATCATTTTTTTCTGGCTGCATAAATAGAAGTACATTTTAAATCTTGTTCTGAAATACAAACCTAAGCATTAGCATCCTCAATAGTTTTATAGAATGGGAACAGAATAGTCACATATTCTGTGGCTGCTCCTTATCAACCCACAACAAAAGCAAAGGTCACCGTGTTAAGTAATAATTCAGGGAAAGCATTTCAATGAGCAGCACGAGCACCACGGTATAGAAGAAAGAATCAGGCAGGCTGCCACTGAGTAGCTTTGCTATGTGACCTTGGGCAAGTTACTTAACTTCTCTGATCCTCAGCTTTCTCATCTGTAAATGGGGCTGACATCAAAATTAGAGTATTGCTGGGAGAATCAAATGAAGTAAAGCACGTGCCTGGCACAGTGTATGCGTCTCTCCTTTCTCCTGAGCTAACGGTGTACAGACAAGCTTTTGGGCATTTGGGGATACAGAGAACCAAGAAAACAGAAGGAACTGATATTCAGCAAGTCACCCAGGGCTTCAGCCTCGTGAGCACTAGCTTCCTTCAAAAAGGCAAATATGAAGGTTTCTCAGGATCACTTATGCCATAAGTCATAAACGGATGTATGTGTCCACAGGGTTGAGTTTGGGTTATAGTGGTGTTTTTGGTCAAATTCTTTTGATACAGATGCTTTGCATATTAAATACAGGAATATCCTTCACTTCCAAAAATAAATGTTCTCTCTCATTTTTCTTTTTTTTTTTTTTTTATTTATTTTTTTTTTTTAAAGATTTTATTTATTTTATTTTTTCCCCCCAAAGCCCCAGTAGATAGTTGTATGTCATAGCTGCACATCCTTCTAGTTGCTGTATGTGGGACTCGGCCTCAGGATGGACGGAGAAGTGGTGCCTCGATGCACACCCGGGATCCGAACCCGGGCCACCAGCATCGCAGCGCGCGCACTTAACCACCAAGCCACAGGGCCGGCCCTCTCTCATTTTTCTTGAAACTTATGGCCCTCCTATCTTCCAAATTTTCTCAAGTTGGTGCAAGAAATATTTCACTTTCCTCCAAACCTATGATCAACAGTGTGAGCACCATTATAGTGTCTCTCTGTCTCAGGTCTAGAGGTTTAGAGGGAGTAGTAGGGACGATGGTGAACTAGAAATCATAAGGGAATAGTGGCTCCAGCTAACTGTCAACAGGAAAACAGGTCTCTCCCCCACCCTTTTTTTTAAAAGAAACTGAAAATGCTCTCAAAAATTTTTTCCCTAAATTTTCAAGAGAAGCCAGACATTTAGATGAAATCTCCCCATTTCAAAATACTAGCTATTAATTCATGTGGGTCAACACTACAAGCCAAAAGGAATAGGCCTGTGTGACTTCTGATTTATAAAGGCATTCCTGATGCAGAACCTGCATGGGTACTTTCCTAGCACACTGAGGAACAGAGTGTCCGTCTGCGCCTCCCTCCGTGGGGACTGAGTGAGAAAGCAGTGCAGATCAACTCTCCACCCTCGCCTCATTGGGGAGTCCTCCAACAGCCCTGGGGGAGGCTCTCACTCAGTCAACTTGAAAGGACACGAAACACCTTCAGGGCCGGCCCCGTGGCTTAGCGGTTAAGTGCATGCACTCCGCTGCTGGCGGCCGGGGTTCAGATCCCGGGCGCGCACCAATGCACTGCTTCTCCGGCCATGCTGAGGCCGCGTCCCACATACAGCAACTAGAAGGATGTGCAGCTATGACATACAACTATCTACTGGGGCTTTGGGGGAAAAAATAAATAAATAAAATTAAAAAAAAAAAAAAACACCTTCAAAGAGCTCCTTTCCTCCCTTCCCCTTCCAATTTCCTTCTCCGAAAAGTTAAAGAAAATACTGGAGGTTGTCAGATCCACTGAGATACTGAATTCCAAACAAAAGGGCAAAAATTGTTCATCTCCTGCTAAGGAAAAGCCTACAAAAGGGACTCAATTCATGTGAATTCTGCTTGGACGGCTCAGAAGTAATTGCCTGAGTGTTCCTTAAGACCACCTGGAGTAGACTTGCATTTGGGGGAGGGTGTTCTGTCCACAGCCACTGAAGTCAGCAACGGGGTAAAAATAGGACCAGAAGCTTCAAGCTTATTAGAATGACACAGACCCCCTTCTTCTGGCATTAAGGTGTATTAAGACCATTTATCTCATTTGAGGAGACAGAAAGGTGCTTGTGTGAGGTGAAGAGTATGTACTGCACTTTCCCTTTATGGTTTCAGTATTAAAGACTCAGCATTGAGGTCAGGGAATTAAATGATACTGTAGCAATGCCAAATACTAAAGGAGCATGTTCTATCATTTTGACTGCACTGCTTATGAAAAAGACTATTTCTTGTCCACAGCAAACTCATTCATTTTTCTTTTGCAATGCCTGAAAAACATCTTCAAAAATTGAATTTGGGGATCTAAAAAATATGCGTATTTCCTTTGGGTAGCAGGCATTTGTCCTGTAAGATATGCCAAGTTGTACAACACAAAGGGAGGCAAGGCCATATGAAACAGGCAAAACTCTTTAACAGAATGTTTTACACGTGAAAAGAACATTTAAACCCATGATCCGTGCTCTGAACAGGCAATACATTTTGGTATGTGCAATTATTCACAATATCACAATCATTCCTAAATTTTAATTTTGACCCTTAATTTCAAACTCTCTTTTGTTCCCATTCCCCTTCCTTAGCTCCTCCCATCCCGCTTCAAGCCATATAAAGGCTTCCTTAATCCTTTAGCTAGTAAGAAAAGAGTTTTAATTTGTGGTTCTGGTTTAATCTTTCAAAATATGTAATTTATGCCAAATTATTGCACAGGATAGGTAGAGTTTGTTGAATGTGCAGCTGGAATCAAAATTATAATGAAATGAAAAGTTATGTGGGCAAGAGTGGGGTGGGCCAATATAAAACAGGTGCAGCCATCACCGGAGAATATGGATTGAGGGCACAGGTGAGACCAGCGCAGGGAAGCTCAGTCCCAGTGACGTCACGGCACTGACGAGTCTCAGCTTTACGCCTTGTTCCGGGAAGCGTGAATAAAGTAATGCATTCAACCTCACCTGTGAGGGCCTTAAGTAGCTCATTTAACTATGCTGGTAACTCTGTCTTGCTTTGATGACCGGAAGGGCTGGAAGAAATACCCAGAAGAATCAAGGTTGGTGTTCCCCAAATCAGCTGATGGTCAGAATCTATTTTTTTTTGCGTGTGATGAAGATTAGCCCTGAGCTAACATCTGTTGCCAATCCTCCTCGTTTTGCTGAGGAAGACTGGCCCTGGGCTAACATCCATGCCCATCTTCCTCCAATTTATATGGGACGCCGCCACAGCATGGCTTGACAAGCAGTGCGTGGGTCCACACCCGGGATCTGAAACCTGCGAACCCCAGGCCACCGAAGCGGAGTGCGCGAACTTAACCTCTACCCCACTGGGCTGGCCCCCAGAATCTACTTTTAAAATAGATTCCTAAGTTTTTCCCTCAGGAATTCCAATTCCCAGGTTCTTTGATGGGGCAATTTTAAAAGGCTCCCAAGATGGCTCTCATGATAAGCCAGGGTTGGAAAGCAAGAACCTAAGCTGTCCTTAACCCCGACTGCACATGAGAACCCCGGAAGAACACATCAGATCAACTAAATCAGACTCCCGGGGATTGTATGTGTGATCGGTCGAGGACCAGGGATCCATGACCCTGCCTAAGAGAGTGCTAGAGCCACAGTGAGGCCAGGCCCATTTGTTCTCATTCCTGAAACTGGCAGTGGTATGAGAGACTGAGGAGGTGGGATGATAAATGAAACCATATTTGCAAGTTATATTCCAAACAGAAAAGGAGTGATTCAGTGTTTCTTAAATATTTAGATCCACAGCCTCTCATGCAATTCTCAAGTTTTAAGCAACATGAGCTCTTTGTGATCTGTTACCCAATCTCTCTTTGATAAACCTTTCAGTTGTGTCTGCTACTTGTTTCATAGGAATGTCTAGAAGATTAAGGTGATAGCAACTGAAAGGGAGAGAGACTGAGGTTCGGTGAAGTGAAGAGGGTATGGAAGCCACATGCAGACGAAGGGCCTGGCATAAAGCTGAAACCACCCTAATCTTCAAATCCCTTGTTTCCAAGGTGGAGTGCTGTTCCTTCTCCTGAAGACTGTATTCCCAGTGAGACAGAGGGAGGAACTGAAGCTGCAAATTCTGAGCGGGAGCTGCGGGGAGAGGCCACACCAAAGGCCCTTCCCTGTGGGGACCACAGCCAACTGCACGGAGGAAGCAGGGCAGGAAGACACAGCACAAGCAGCAGCGAGCCTGGAGATCCATTTCTCTGGAAACCACTGAGTGCTGTAATGTCATGAGCACTGTTAGCAGTAGGGGCTGGGGCTAAAAGCAAGTGAGACATGCTCCCTGCCCTCAAGGAGCTTGTGGTTTAGCAGGGGGAGAAAATATGCCAAAAGTCACTCCACAGCCAGCTCTATCCCTACCAGCTGTATCAGACAAATTATTACAATATAGTCTAGCAAATTAAAACAAATAAGAAACTGTTAACTCTTCTCGAGTCTGAGTGTCCCTATCTGTAAAACAGGCATCACACCCACACTGTAATCCACACGGTCTGGAGCATGGAAGTAGAAGAAACATGTCCTATCCCTTCAGAGGACTAAAAAAGGACAACGTAACGAGAATAGCGGGACAAGGCTTTGAAGGAGATGGAATCTGAGCTAAACTTTCAAGGTTAAGAAGGATTTTGATGGGACAAGGCAGAAAAGTGCAAAGGTGCTGAGTGAGGACAGTGAGAAGTTTGAGGACAAGTACACTGAACAACAGAAGACCTCCACTGGCTGCTTTACAATTCCTAAACAATGTAATTTTGGATATAATGTGACTGGCTCTCCAGCTGCTCAAACAGGGTTGGGCCAATGTTCTCTTCTTCTGGGGGAAGGAAGGAAATATGGAGGAGAGGACAAGACTGATACGGAAGCAGCAGGCAGTAGTTGGGAAGCAGAGATGGAGGCTGGGTCCCCAAGGCTCAATCTTCCCAGATCAGAACAACAAATAAATGCCTACTAACCAAGAGATACCTGGAACGTCACCGTCCTGGAAGTTCCAGACAGCTGCAGGACCCAGAATTGTCCCCCTCAATGTCTACAAAGCCTTAGATGACCACCACTAGGTGGTGCCGAGCTCAAGTTTACAGCTGGACAGATGTGGATCATGCAGATGGACCCTCCGATCTCTGGGCTGCCTAGCTGTGTAGGCTTGCTCTCATCATTTCATTAATTTCACAATAATGCAGGCACATGGTTTATACCAGTGGTTCTCAAAATGTGGTCTCAGACCACCAGCAGCACTTAGGAAGTTGTCAGAAATGCAAATTATCAGCCTCCACCCTAAATGCACTGAATCAGAGACTCTAGGGATGGGGGCCAGCCATTTGTGCTTCAGCAAGCCCTCCAGGAAGCACTCTGAAGTTTGAGAACCCCTACTTTGCACAAGTGAATTTCTGGACCCCTTTATTATGCTACGGCAGGGTTTTACCCTTCATCTATTATCGTGGACAAATTATTTACATCTTCAAAGGACCAATAAATGAGCAAAGAGGGAGCTGGAGCAGAAAGACCCATTTTCAAGGTCTCTTTCAACTGTAACATACTGTAAGTCATCAGTTCACCAGTGGGGAAAATGTTTACAGTTCATTAGCTCAAAGAGATCGTTGGTGTTGGCATTTACGGCTCTTGTGGAGAGCATTAGCGTGGTGTGTCTGAATTCTAATGGCTAATTTAGAAATACCACCTATTTCCATTATTTGACTTTTTAGGCTAGTATTATTAATGCTGTATGAGTAATCTTTGTATGGGGGGGCACATATTAAAACATGGGATTTGTGGTAGGAAAACCAAGAAAATGATTGCAATGTATTTTTCTCTGTTGTGGTTATACAGAGCCAGTAAGAACTAGACCTTTCACTGAATTAAAATTCTAAACACAGGCAGCCAGAATTGATTTAAACAATTAAATCCTAGAACAACTACTTTCAAATAAACCTCTCACCCAGAACCTACCAGACTTCACAATGACAGCCAATACTTAAAGGTAAATCAAAGAGGTAAGCCGTTTGTGGCTTGCAAATCAGCCCGAATCAGAAGTCTAAAACTCAAAGGTCTACAAGGTGAAGAAAATTAAGCTACACCTCAGAGAAATCAGACTGGGGATGAACCAGGATTTTAAGAAACAGTGAGCCATTTGTGTTCCAGGGCGGTCCTTCCTCAAGCAACGGATACACACTGACATTTGGATGCAGGCTTTGTAAATTAAAACGTAAGTTCTGGGAAGGCAGAAATTTTGTCTGTCTTGTCTACTGCTGTATCTTCAGTGCTGAGAATAGGGTCCGGCACATAGTATGTGTTCAGTAGATTGATTAAATAAATGCATGAATGATCCTACAAATTGATGTAGATGGCACCGTCAGAATTTTCAGTGATGACAGAAATGTTCTATAAGTTGCATTGTCCGATACAGTAGCCACTAGCTACAGGTGGCTACTGAGCACTTAGAATGTGGCTAGTGTAAGTGGGGAACTGAATTTCAAATTTAAATTTAAATAGCTACATGTAGCTGGCGGCTACCATATTGGAGTTATAGTTATAGAGGCTGCGGAAAATGTGCGTCAGAGGGGGAACAACAGAAGTAAAGGAAAACAACGAATGTGTAATGCAGAAAACTTATTACCTACTATTTCTGACCCTGAGAAGTGGTTCAGGTAAGAGCAGATTGGGTGGACAATGCTTCCTGAGCTCCAGAGTCTTTCCACCTTCCCTTCAGCCCACTACAGGCTGTGGCAGCAGCTGCTGAGGCAGGGAAGACGGGGTTTCAGATGTGATAAGGAGCGTGCACTCCTCTCCCAGCAGGGACAAGGTGGTGTTAAACCTGTGGACACAACAGCTGGTAGAAGAGTGAATGCTGGATGACCAGAGACAACAAGAGTATGCTGAAGCAAAAAAGTGAAGAGCTCGGGACTTCTCTCTTGGCTTGGCTTGCTTTCTGGTTCATGTGTTCATTCACTCAATTATTTTCATTCATTCCTTCAAATATTTTCCAATGCTCACGAAGTGCCAGGCCCTGTTTTCTTGTTTTCCTTTCTTAGGGGACACCATACCAAGGACTGGCCCTTGGGATTAAGTTGGGCCTTGAGGTTCGTGGGCTTGCCACAAAATAGAGGAAATCTTCGGGAGAAAGGGCTGCCTTGCAAAATGAGATGACTAAGTCAGAGCCATTTAATCTTAATTTTTAAAAAAGGATATGTCCTTTGTTCTCTACCCAAACTAGTGAAGACTGGTATAAGGCCTAAAATTAACGCTTACTATTATGTGCTGCCTTGACATCTCATAAAATCAGGAAGGCCTCAAATGGCCTAACTCTAAGTTCCCCTCCCTACTCTGCTCACATGGAATAGGTCTCCCAGCCAAGCAGCTCTCCTCATCAAAGGGATCAGGCATAGTTCCTGCTTATCCCTGGGTAGTGGGTTTCAGTTCCCTGCCAGTAAGTGGAATTATTCAAACAAGCCAACCACATCCTCCCAAAGGAAGGGCACCCTACCCTCCAGATACTACAAAGCCGGCCTCCCAGAGCCCTTGTTCATGCCGTTCCTGAGTGCAGCTCCTGTGTGGCGCTGGGTGGCATGCAGTGTCCGCATCCCCCAGCTGTGAGTGTATGTGACTAATCAATGCGATTGATCTCATCTGTCCAGTGGCGGGTGTTGTGTGCTTGGCCACCCTCAAACCTTAGGGTGGAATCCCTCCCTCACCAACGGAGTGAACAGGAAGGGATTAAAACAAGTTTTTAAACACTACATGTTTTTATAAACTCTTCTTAAGTAATTCATCAGTAGCTGCTGAGCCAGATATCATTCACTGACACTCAGGACAACCTCCACCCTTCTGAGCTCTCCCCTGGACCTCAGGGGCATGAAGCCTGGAAACTACATTCTCAGAGGCCCTTGCCATCAGGATTCCCATTAGATTCCCACCAATCGGAGGCACCTGCATGACATTTGAAACGTGAAAGAGAAGCCATTATTCTCCAGTAGCAGTAAAGTGACAGTGGTAGACAAGGAGGTTTTGCCAGAGGCTTCTGAGTGTCCACCACAGAACCATCTATTTGGGTGCTGTAGGCAGCTAAGGCCTTTAGTGGCTCCTCCCCTATGACTCCTTCATGTCCAATTTCCTGATATTTGCTGTAGCAGATGCCTCTGCAGCCTGGCTCATATACCCTTGCTTTACCTCTGATTTCAGCCATGGTTACACAATTCCACACAGGCCTCAACTCACTTCATGCAGCTGCATCCCACCTCAAGAGCAGGATATACATTTCCATTTTCTGTTCCAGGGTCCCTCCAACATTGCAGATGCCATGAGAGTCAGCTGGGCCCACATACACGTGTGCAGCTCAGAAATACACGGAGTTAATGTGCCTGGGGACAAATTCTTGGGAACCAACGGATAAATCCTCCTACCTTTCAACCTTTGGGCAGACAATTCTGGGAGGTACTCTCTCTGTTTCTCAGTAGGTTCTGACAGAATCAAGCTCCTATTTCCCATAATGCAAGCTCTACAACACACCCCTATGTTGGTCATTCGTCTTTCCCTTATCTCCCACTGCTGATCCCTGAGATCACCCCCCAAGTAAACCACCTGCAGATAAGTCCTTGCCTCAGGCTCTGCTTTGGGAGGAGTCCAAGCTAAGTTAGTGGCCTTCCTGACCTTCACCCCTCCAGCCTTCCAAGGGTTGTATAAGCTTCTAATTCCCTGTATTAAAATGTTTCCTATTCCTCATATCTAGAGCGGCTTCTGTTTTCTCAACAAAACTACAATTAATATAGTTACATAATATTCTATCACATATTTAGATCATTTTATCTATTACTCTGCAAATGGACATTACGCATGCCTCCATTATTTTACTTTTGTTATCTTCAATACATTGATTACTATGGAAGACATTACTAGTTGTTTTACCAATAACCATTCTCCCAATTTTCCTTACTAACAAAACCCAATTTGGGTTAACCTGACAATATACCCGACCCAAACCTTAATTTCCCAGTCTCCCAGGCAGCTAGGGGAGACACAGTTCTGGCTAATGAAAAATAAACACAAGTCCACCTGAGATTTCTAGGAAAGTTTTACCTGTCTTCTTCATCCTTTTTTCTTCTCACTTGGGACAATAACATGAGGTAAACCTGCCATCTTACCACCACAAGCCAGCGAGGACAAAAACCAGTGAAGAAGCTGGGATGCCGATGGTATCGTGTAGTTGCCTCAGCAACCCTGAATGTCAGTCTCCTTTTTTTTTTTTTTTTTTTTTTGCGAGGAAGATCAGCCCTGAGCTAACATCCATGCCAATCCTCCTCTTTTTGCTGAGGAAGACCGGCTCTGAGCTAACATCTGTGCCTATCTTCCTCCACTTTACATGGGACGCCGCCACAGCATGGCCTGACATGTGGTGCGTTGGTGCGCGCCCGGGATCTGAACCCGGGCCACCAGCAGCGGAGCACGTGCACTTAACTGCTACGCCACGGGGCTGGCCCCCTAGTCTCCTCATTTCTTATGTGAGAAAGATAAATGTCTATTTTGTTAAGATGCCATAATGGTTTCTCTGACACTGCTGAATGCAATCCAATATCTGATACATTGCATTCATATTTTTAACTTTAGAATCATTTCCTTTCACTAGACTCCCAGAAGGAGAGTGCCAGGTCAAAAGAGGTATATAAACATACATAAATTTATGATACATGTTGCTAAATTATTTTATAAAAGGAATACATCAATCTACATGGCCATCATCATAGTTTGAAACTATATATCCTGGAAAGGGATACTGTACTGGTTTTGTAATTATCTTACTATTTCATTTCCATTTTGATTAGCAGTCTAATATACTACTAGTAGCTTCCAAGTTCATAGGCTATATGGTGAGAAAAAGCTCTGTGGGACCCCTACTCAAAACAACTCTCAGTATTTTGTTCACTCAGAAAAGCAGCACATACAATGATATCTCTACAGTGACTTCATCACAGGCTGACCCATAAGACAGCCAGTGTGACCTCCTTCAAAAAGAATTTCCTCGCTGCTCCAATGGACTACTGTCAAGGATGACATAGAGATGAGAAGACACAAAACAATGAGAAGGTGACAAGGAGGCCAGTGTGCCCAGTGGCTTACCAACAGCTAAAGGATCTGCCTCTATCTGCAAAAGGTGGAGGGAAAGGTGGAAGTCCCTGCATCACTGCAAACTGAAAGAGAACTGTTAGCTAACAAGAGACAAAGGTAGGGCATTTCTATCTGATAGCTCCAGAGCTACTGTGGCCCCAAAGGAGCAGTAGCTTGAAAAGAGAAATTAAAGAAACCATGGTAAAGAGAAGACCACAGCCCAACAGGCGTGCCCACCATGGCTTGCCATGCACTACGCCTCTGTGTTCAAAGCCCAGCCTCATCTTATATCTGAGCTCATTTCCCCCCTTTACTGGCAACTCTTAAGAGGAAAGATTCTTGGCTGAGTGCGTCATCACAACACTGCTCCGTGGCAGAGACTCTTGGAATGTCACTCATTCATTTATTCATATTCATTCATTCACTCAGTCAGTCACACTTTTCCTGAATGCCTCCTGCCAGTAATTGGTAACAATACACCCCCGGGACTCAAGGAGCTTACCATCTGGGGGCAGTAATGACACATAAAGTAATGATGACAACACAAAGGCATTGTAGGTTAAAAACCGTAACAGAAACACGTGGTTCTGTGGGAGCTGAGAATAGGAACAATTTCCTCCAGATGGAGAATCCTACATGAAGAAGATGGCAGCCCAGGTGAACCTCAAAGGGTAGGCAGGATGTCAAGAGGAATGTTTGGATGAAAGAGCAATAAATGTGATGGAAAAATAGAGTGTGAAGTTAGGAAATCTTAGATCTTGTCCCAGTTTTGTCTCTTAGGACTCTCAGATCCTATACATGTTACTTAAATTTTGTGATCCTCAGTTTGCTTACCTGTAAGAACAGGAAACAGTACCACCCTTCAGGAGCTGCTCAGGGCATGTATTAAGTTAGGTACTACATGTGGAAGTATCTTATAAATTATAAAGAGATATAAATAGAATTCGTTGTTTACTCTTATTACGATTGTTTTTATTTTTCTTCCATGTATAGCCAACAGGATTAAAAAGTTCAAATATGGGAAGGTTGAGGGTATGATTGGGATAAGTTTTTCTTTCCAAATTTGAGATCATAAATGATTTTTATAATAGATTGTTAAATCGTTGCCTGTCATCTGTTTCTGCTTTGACAGAGACCCACAGAGACACACACTCCCCAAGCGTCAGTTTCCTGAGGTCAGACACCAGATTTTACTATGTGAGTGTCACATGGTAATTGTTATACCACACAAACATATCTTTGTAATTAAAATTTTTACGTTCTTATGATTTTGGTTATGTAGGATTAAAGATATTACAATTCCATTAGATTGAATTTATAACCAGAAAGGAAACCTAAAGCCTTTAATGTAAGAAAGCAGCTCCACATCAGAAAGGAAGTTGGTACCCAACCCATATTTTGTTTCTCACCACACCTAGGAAGTATTCCTGGCCAGTAAGAATGGGGGAACCCAGAGAAAAAGAATTAGCTTCCCTATTGACTGGAAAAGAAAATGATGGGATTTCACACCAGCAAAAATATCATGGGGCTTTCACTTCCTTTTCCGATGCTGATAAGTTTGAACATTTGGGAAGTTGGTTGAAAAAAAATATAGCAGAAAAGGCAACTTATTTCTTTCTCTTTGTGTAGTTTGGAATGAATCCAGTCACTAGAGAAGTAATTTGAAAAATTATTATTAATAAACGCAGAAGACTGCCCACAGTGATACTGGCATAAACATGCTCTAGGAAAATTAGGATTTCAAGAAAGTATCCAGTGAAATTACTTATATTAATAATTCATGGCAGAAGAGGTGAGGTTAAATTAAATAGAGGTTGACACAGTTTAAAAATTAATGTTCCTATTATTACTAAACATGTGTATTTAATTGAACCTTATAATTAAATATTTTATAAATATGATAAATTTATAATATTTATATTTAACCAGTTTAACAGTAAACTTCATTTTTATACAAAAAGCTTAATTATGTAAAAAACATGCCCATCTCTTTAACCCAGTTGATCAGTAATCTGAGAAATAGACCAAGGGTGTATCTAAGGCCCCACCATTCATCTGGGCACTGTAGGTTAAAACTGTAAGTAAAAGCAGAGGAAATTAACATTTATTGTACAATGACTGTGTGCCCAGCAACATGCTAGATGGAACTGTTTCATTGGTGGCTTCACATGATTAACCAGGCATTAGCTGCCCTGTGTTTTGGAACTCTCAGAAAGTTTAGGTTACTCAAGGTCATAAAGCTAGCTGGTAGCAGAGCCATGATTCTAACTCAGGACTGCTAAGCCCACTGTCTTCCACCAAACCATGCTGTTCTCTTCTAGATAAAAACATATTTGAATTCTTAAAAGTTAGCCTTGAAAACCCAAATCTACCAAATGCCTACATCATCAACAATCACTCAGGTTCCTAACAAATGCTTTTCATTCACTGAATTATCTCTGAAGATTTATTTCTTTTGGCCCTCTACAAAGTGGTCAAAAGGAACACCTTTTCTCTTTGATTTTTATTTTTTTTAATTGAGGGGCAAGAGCAACTGTTCAAAAACCTTTTCATCTTTGATTAAAGGATAAAATTCCACCTCTTTCTTTAGCCTCCCACACTGGAGATTAGATCCACATACTCCTTTGTCATAAGAAATGAAATATAACTTTGCATAGCAATGCTCAAACCCTTTCTAGAGCCCTGTCTCCTAGTTCAGGAATGCACTGTCCCAGACCAAGTAACAGCTCAGGGACGGACTCCTGAAAAAGCCTTCTCACTGATTTCTCTGTGTCAGCTGAAGCCACTGACTTCTTTTTCTGAAATCACACACACATACAGTGTGAATTTCCCTTTCAAAAATCATACAGGCTTCCTCTGGCCTGATATATCAAATTTCCTCAGCATGTCCCTATCTCATCTTTTATTGCTTTCCAACACATTCTTCTCCCTCCCCAAGCTGGCATCCTTACCTACTTGCTGCCATACACACTTAAACATAAGCCTCACGCTGCCCATTTCTACTTCAAAATTAATCCCCTACAGGGAATGTCTTCTTTCCTTCACTCTGACAATTCAAACATATTTGCTTTGAGACTTACTTTCTCCAAAACCCTTTTCTGCTGTGATTTCTCCTTGGCCTACGTCCCTCAACAATCATACATGTATTCTTCCCAGACTTAAAAAAATCCCAGAGTTATAAGGGGCCTTAGAGGGCAACTATTTAAATCTCATCACAATATAGGAGTCCTCTTTAGAACACTGAAAACTGGCAAAAAAAAAAAAAAAAAATTTTAAAGTGTGTGGGGGGTGGTTTCTACAGTGAAATTGAAAGGAAATTCATGTTAGGAAATAGGGAAGGTTAAACATATATTACTACAAAGTGTATAATGTTCTTATTTTAATCCCAAACTTTCCTGAGACTCCAAAGAGAATATAATTTGACTCAGAGAAAGGCAAAATGAGTTACCATTACTAACTGGCTTAAACTCAAGTCAACTAAGCAATCGCTGAGGATATGTGAAGATTCATAAAACTTGTGTCATTTCCTTAAGTCTTGCTTTAAATTTGGGATGCTATTCAAATGCACAATACCAATACTAATAAATGTTACACTTCATTTTTAATCAAGATTCTATTGTGGAAGGAGCATTAGAAGAAGCATTAACCTTGCCATGAGCTTTCTACCACCTGCTGCCCATATTAACTATGTAGCTAAGTCTGTCTGGTAGGACCATGAGACCAGAGCTTGCCATCTGGTGGAAACCAACTCAAATTACAGGTAAAAAAATTTTTTGGAAGGAAACAATCTAGAAGGAAATAGAGATTAACTCTCAATATTGAAACTAAGACTAAAATTCTATGAATGACACATAATTGTACAGAGCAGTATTTCTCAATTTTTCCATTACAGCCCCCTCGTAGGAGCCTTTTTGGAAAAATTTTTCCCAAATGTTCTCCCCATGAAATTTTAATGCCACAGATAACTCTATTTTTAGAGTTATTTATTGTTTATTTTAAACAAAAATAGATAACTCTATTTTTGTTTATGCAGTGTATTATGTATCTGTGTTTTATACAAAAATATAGTAAGCACAAAGCTTACTATTTTTATTTAATGCAGGGTTAAGGATGACTAAATAAACATTTTAAGCTAAAAAGTTAACACTTAACTATCAATTTTCTCATAGTTCTGTAGCACTGCATATATTTTGTGTATCTTCCACGAACTCAATGTTAATGCTGCCTGTATAATATCCAAAGAAAATCCAGTAACAAAAATTAAACATTAAAAAAATACATATAGATAGTCATAGCCCTTTCTTGGAGGAGTAAATACACAGATGATCTGTGATAGGTATATAGTTTTTTTTTTGTTTTTGGTTTTTTTTTGCTGAGGAAGATTCGCCCTGAGCTAACACCTGTTGCCAGTCTTCCTCTATTTTACACGTGGGTCCCCACCACAGTGTGGCTTGACAAGTGGTGTGGGTCTGTGCCTGGGATCCAAACCCACGAACCTGGGTTGCCAAAGTGGAGCACTCCAGACTTAACCACTCCACCACAGGGCCAGCCCCCATTTGTTGTTTTAAGTTACTCAGATCCGGAGGTCTTTTGTTACTGCAGCATAACCTAGCATATCCTGACTAACACAGTAATTGGTTTCAGAAATGGGGTGCTCCTATAACACAAAAAACCCCTAAATTATAGGGCATTGGCTTAGGGCCAGGCAGTGGTCCCATGAGGAAACTCTTAGTGGAGCCTGGAAGAATGGCAATCCATTTTGCAGTAGAAAAACACACGTTTGTTAATACTGTCATCCATGAGGATTTAGAATACATATAATGAAACCTAATGAGATTGTTGGTTAAGGTGGTTAGAAGGTGAAAGGTTAAGAAGGTGAAAAACAGAATGCTGATAGCATCCTTTGATTGCCGTTGGCTGCATTTGACAAGGCACCATGAGAAAGAGATGATTTAAGAAATGGACACTTTGTAAATAGAAATGGAAAGGACTGAGTCCAGAAATTCCAAGTTCTATAGGATTAATAGAGGCAACTTGTTCAGGGGTGGCCCGGTGGCATAGTGGTAAAGTTCGTGCACTCCGCTTCGGCGGCCTGGGGTTCACAGGTTTGGATCCTGGGCGCAGATCTACACACCACTCATCAAGCCATGCTGTGGTGGCATCCCACACATAACATAGAGGAAGATTGCCACAGATGGTAGCTCAGGGACAATCTTCCTCACCAACAAAGAAAAAAAAGAGGCAATTTGTTCATAAACCAAACTGTAATGAAAAAACTGAGGAGCTCTTTGAACAGTCAAAGCTAATTAAACCTCAGTCTCAGGGCAAGAACCAAATTAAAGGTGTGACCTTCACAACTTGTAAAAAAAAAAAAACCTCTGACTGGCTTAGGGTGGCCCCCAGGTGGACAAAATGGCCTGGGAAAAAGAGACTAGGGGTGTGGCTCTCCCCAAGAAACTGAAGTTACTTAAGTCTAGAAAGAGAAGGATTTCCTTCCCTGCCCAAGCGTGGTGATGTGACCTGCGTGGCTAATGAAACGTGAGCAGGGTGATGCATGTCAATCCTGTACTGAAGCTTGAACAGCCAGTGCTTGATCAACAGGAGGGAATTCCCTTTTCCCTCCGCCACATAGCTGGCAGTGCTCCAGACAGAGGCTACATCGTCAGCATAGGTCCAGAGTAAGAGGATAGAAAGCAGACCTGCAGCCTATCCTTGTTGGCACGTAGCCTGAGGGAGGAATAAACTTCTGTGATTGTCATCTACTGCCATTTTTTGGTTGTTGGCGACCACAGCATACATGAACACGCCCTGAGAGACTTTTAAAAACATTTCTCACAACGTCAAAGGAGAAGAGGCCTATTTCATAATAACAGAGGTGAAAGTTCACTCACTAAACAGAGATAGTGAACAGCGGGAGAGAAAACTTTGATGAATTTAAAACCTAGTTATTAAGGTTCTATAGAGGACTGTGCTTTGTTAAAACCGATTCCCTTCTCTGATTTTGCCTCCCTCCCCCCAACATTTTTCTTAAAAGAACAATCTCTGCATAGCTGTCTTGCTTATGGTACCCCCCACCCCAATCCTCAAATTCTATTCACAATGCTACTACCCAAAAATACATTCTGTCACTTCCTCCAATTCTAAATGAAAAATGATTAATGTTTTTGATCATTAAGATAAAAATGAGCGAGACTGGCACACTTAGGACTTTTTTCTTTGCAATGAACCACTATTTAATTGAAATACCAGCTCCATCAACAACTGATAGAATCATAACATATTTGGCACCAATGACTACAGAATGTTGTGTTGAACCCTTAGATCCTCATGCAGAAGTGACTGCCTTTAATGACACCCAGTGTGAGCCAATGATCCTCCTCATTCACAAGAGCAAGGAAGACGGTGCACACGGCGCTGAGGACCTCAAGCAGCCAGCAGTCCCTGGCACAGAGCAGGTGCTCAGTAACTGTAGGTCTCCCTCCTGCCCAGAGTCCTCCCCGCCGCTTTATTGACGAGATCTGGCTGATCAGACTTACTGTCATTTTAAGGTTTTAAATAGAGATAGCAGGTGATTTCTCCACAACACAGCTCCTAGAGAAGCTCAGTTTTCTAGACCAAGGTGACCAGATGTCCCTTACAGGACTGGCTCCACTGTCTTAATAGGTTTAGTGACAGCAGAAGGAAGAGTTAGCAGGAAAAGAAGGTAGTGACATCCAACAGAGATTAATTTAATTAGCTCCTCCTTCCCCCCATTTTTTGGCGTCTGCCCATATTCAGGGAAGTTCAACAAAGGAAATTTCCTATTCTACCCTTGAGATACCTCTGGAGTAAAAAAAAAAAAACACGTCATTGCTCCTCGGTAGAAAAATGTTTACATTTTTCTTGCATAGTTTAAGTATTGTTTCTTGCCCTGATGTAAATAAAATCAGGGTTGACATACTAAAATCCTAAAGGCCTTCACCCTGGACATTAGCCCTTTGGCCCAGATGCTCTAACAAAACCCTGTTGCCAAAGGTCATTCCCACATTCACAAAATTGCAATCCTTAAGGCTAGAGAAAAATAATTTCTTTTTCATGTGATATCAAGTTAAAAGTTGAGCTCTCTGTTGCCATGGAGATGAGATTTTTTTGTGTAGTGCTGGCCTTTCACTGGCAGATGAAGCCAGTACTATAATCAATAAGAAAACAGTACTTCATGTTCCACATCCCTCTTGGGGATAGGATTCTGAGCAAAAGAATATAGAACCATATTTGATGGGCCCTAAATGTCCATGGGTAGAGACTTCCCCTGTGAAATACTAGCATGCCCAATAAAATGCCAATCTAGCCTTTACCATGCTCGGAAAGATTCACTAAAAGTTGGAGTATACAGGCCAATCCTGACTCCAATCAGTTCCTTGTCAATATGTTTCTCCACCTCTTTTGGCCCCATCTAATAAATAAGTCCTTCATATGTCTGAATTGCTTCTTAATCAGGAACCAACTTGAGTTGAGAATTCCTTAGACCCTGAATTTTGGAATGTTAAGGGGTATAAAAGAATCTCTCTAGAACACTGTGTCGCAAATTTGTGTCAAGTAGTCTTCTGTTACTAGACATCTTGGTGCCACTCTATTGTGTTATCATTTAAGCCCAAATCTCTCTGGCTCTGTTTGTGTTTTGATCATCTGCTCATCCTGAAACCCTACAGTTTTCTCTTCTTCCCCAGAGAGAAACAGCTTAGTAGAAAGGAACAATCATTTAAAGCTTTTCCCAATATAACAGATGAATGGATGATATCTCCTCTTAGTTCCCAGTATATTGTATATACTGAACAGTCAGCATCTACTCCCTGTAAAATTTCACTTTAAAAATATGGTGATTGGGGGCCGGCCCCGTGGCTTAGTGGTTAAGTGCACACGCTCTGCTACTGGCGGCTCGGGTTCAGATCCCGGGCACGCACCGACGCACCGCTTGTCCGGCCATGCTGAGGTGGCGTCCCACATACAGCAACTAGAAGGATGTGCAACTATGACATACAACTATCTACTAGGGCCTTGGGGAGAAAAAGGGAAAAAAAGGAGGAGGATTGGCAATAGATGTTAGCTCAGGGTCAGTCTTCCTCAGCAAAAAGAGGGGGACTGGCATGGATGTTAGCTCAGGGCTGATCTTCCTCAAAAAATAAATAAATAAATAATAAATAAATAAATAAAATAAAAATATGGTGATTTAAGCAGGGTCTGTATTTATACGTTTACCCCTGACAGTAGAAAAGTCCTCCTCTATGTGTAAAGGTCATCTCCTTCCAGAGAAAAGCAAATGAAATAAAACAGGATCAAATGGATATATATGCCTAACCACCGGATCACCAATTAAATGCCCTGGTGTCATCACAGGCAGTCTACTCCAGGACTAGGACTGCGTGCACAGGTGTGGGTAGCAAGAGGAAACAGAACCAAGGCAGAGTCAATACTATGTGTTCACCAAACTCATTTCTTCCTTCTGCAGATCACAGAGCTAAACATTTCCAAAGCTCCCCTGCCGTTAGGTGGAACTGTGTGACAGTTCTAGTTGATCTTGGATGCAGACCCACCTATCTCCATCTGTGTCATCCTCTCCTCTCTCTCTCACTTCCCTGCCAGGTGGATACAGAGAATCCAGTGCAGGGATGCTCAATCTGAGAAAATGGCAGACTTACATTATAGAGAAATTCTAGGTCCCTAAATGACTATATGGAACAGGACCCTTCTCCACCTCACCTCCTGCCAACTTACATTGGATCAGGATGTGAATGATAAATAAATTTTTATCATCTCAAACCACTGAGATTTTGACTTTTTGTTAAAGCAACCAGCACTACCTACCCTGACTAAAAGCTAAATGGATCTTGAAATACGGCTCCTTCTGTATGTTCAGCCCACCTTAAGGAGCCAAACAAGCGGCCGGCCTGGTGGCACAAGAAGTTAAGCGCGCGCGCTCTGCAGATTCCGATCCCAGGTGCGCACCGACGCACCGCTCGTCAAAGCCATGCTGTGGCGGCGTCCCATATAAAGTAGAGGAAGATGGGCACAGATGTTAGCTCACGACTGATCTTCCTCACAAAAAAAAAAGGAGCCAAACAGTGTCTTGAACTAATCTTAATTCACACTAGGATTTTGAGACAACTCTTGGTAGATGGACACTGTTTACTGATCCTCTGAGCTTAGAGGCCAAGTAGCAATATTCTTAATAGTGCAAACCTGGAATTGACAGCCAAAAACGTAAGTAAAAATTCTCTTCCTTCACTTCCCCAAACCCTCCATGTCTATGAATAAAAGGAATAAATAGGACCACCTCTAAAAGCTGGAACTCACAAATGTCATTTGAGGGTAGAGTGAGGGAGGACAAGGGAAGGAGAAAGGACCATCTATTACATCCAATCTCTTTCAAATTATTCACTCATCATTTATATGAGGAGATTATCCTCCTACTACACCACTTTTCATTTTGAAAATGTGTAACGTGCAGACTTTCCTGGTTCGATGGGAAAGGTTTCCAAGAAAATTAAATGTCAAGACAGCTTGGCTTATTGGTTTTGTTCTGTATAAATTCCCTTTTTAATTCAGCTTTGAATAATAACATTCCTCAGTGTCAATGTGACAAACTAGCTTCAATCTTAATGAGATGTGAGAATCGAGAAACGAGTTGAGGGCTAGCTATGGTTCTCATCTTAGCAGGTTAGAAATAGAGAATTAAGTCTAAAAGATAGCCTTTAATGGCTCTGAGGAAGAAGTGGCACATGAGATACCAGATTTTTTTTTAAAGCCTACTGATTATTTGTTCCTATCTTTTTTCTTTCCAGAGATTGGTGTCCTGATATATGTACAGCTTAACGTAAGCCAGGATGCTCCCCTGAATACGGACAGGAAATTACCGGGAAAGCCATGTTGTTCTGTTAGTTCACACTCAAGACTATTACTTACACTAATGAGTTAGTGAGCACCTTGGGAGACTCAGGCCCAGAATTCCTCCCCCCACCTCTCAATTCTGCAGTAGCTCCATGTAACACCATTCTATTATATAACTTCCAACACTGGAGTTGGTAGTGGCAGGGTGATGGTGACGATTGGGTTTACGTGTGGACCCAATATTTAGTCAAAAAAGATTTTAATCTTTTTTTAACCCCCTCTCTCAGTTTACATATATTAAAACAAAAAACAATAGCTAAGAGAATAGTCCTTTATATATGTGAATCATATTAGTCCAGGCTCTCAGAGATAAAACTTTAGTCTATATCATCTGCATGTGCAGGGCACACATAAGCATGCAATCTCAAAATTCTTTCCCACTAGAATGAAAGAATGTTATAACTGTGAAATGCTTAAAATAAAACAGTGCAATTCCTTCACACTACAATGTGAGAAGACAGCCCAGAGAGGTTAACTGACTTGCCCAAGGTCTGGTTCTCTGATATGACTGACTGATTTGATACGACAGCACCACCCCCCAACTCCCCCCCACCCCCACCCACACACACACACTCATCACTCAGGGAGAGAGGATAAATGATATACTAACTTGCACGTTAAACCCTCAGATGTCTGGAAGCAATAGGATGATATTTAAAATATCATATCCTCGCGCATCATCCAGCAAAATTATTCTTAAAGACTTGAAACTTAGGATTAGAAAAGCTGCTGCCAACCTTGTTGCCAAGGTTTTATCAAAAGGAAATTTGGATTGGGAAGACTTATTTCTGTATATGCTCTTTCCAGGGATAACTGCACAAATCAATGGAGGACCATTTCCCACAGATTTGTCACAATATGCTCTAGACTGACATTTCTGTTTCTACTTATAAATAGGACAGATCAAGTTTTAAACTGGGTTTTGATTCTTAAGCCTTTTCAGAGTATTAAAAATTGACCCCAGCACAGTGGTTGATGCTATGCCTTTTAAAATCATTTTACATGACATGGCTTTGCAGGCATGGTTCAGACCCAGGATGGTTAAGGAATAATTACAAGCTGTGTTTACAATGGGAACAGAACAGTAGTATCAATTCAAATGGTTTGAGGGAAGTTAATCAATTCCTACCTCCAATGTTTTGCATGTAAGATTCAAAAAATATCACAAATAGTTACCAACACTGTGAAGTAACCTTTAAAGTGAACAATGTTGGCTCTAGAGAAAACAATACCAAAATGAAACCAAAAAAATGGGTTATTACTCTTGATCCTCCAACCTGAGAAGGATGTCAACACCGTTCTGGAGAATACGCCCTCTGACAGATTGGAAAGGCCCTAAATTCATTTGCCAAAGACAGTGGAGGCACCTGTTCACTATTAGGTGAGAGTTTTCCTACAGCCGGAGAAATCAATGAGCACTAACGGAAGGTCTTCCCCGTGCTCCACCATCAGGAGTTAGCCTGTAGGATCTTCGGCTCTGCAAACAACAAGGGGAACACACACACGGGCAGAATGTTAAGGAAGAGCTTACCAACTCTCTCTTCAGCCTGCTCCACTGCAGGCTCAGGTGGCCATGGGGAGTTGGGATTAGGCTACTGCAGAGATAAACAGCGCCTGGGCATGGAACAAGGGAAGCCTGCATGGCAATGGACATGAAACAGTTAAACAGGAACACCTTTGGAGACAGGTAGAAGCGCAGGTAGGGTAAATGGCAGGGAGAAATTTACGAGTTAAACAGAAAGCACCCATATGTCCATTCAATGGGGGAAACAACTGTTTCTAGCTGGGACCCCCATCAGGAAGTTACTTATTCAACCAAAAGTAGCTTAAAACATCCCCTCCTATTTAGTCTACAGTCAGAGCAAACAGGTCATTGTATTGAGAGAGGACGCAGATTAGAGAAATACGGACAGAGCCAGAGCAACAAGGCTAAGCCAAAACTGGGTTAACGGGTAGAGCAGGTGGCTGTATTCTGGAGAATTTGTGGCAGGACCCAAACTTCCTTACAAATACAGCCATGAAGATTATATTGTGAGTGACTGTTGAGGAGGTGTATAAGCAGAAATTAGGATAAACTCTATAGACAAGAAAGAAAACCTTATCAGTTTACCATCACATAATCAAGACTATCATGGAAAAGGATCAGCAGGAAAAAAATCAGTGTTCCACTGAACATCCTTTTACAAATTAGCTATACACATTTATGGTTTGGTTAATTTATTACAGAATGTATGTAGTGGGCTTTCAAAGTTCAACCAACAGTGCATGCAATTTGAAGTTCAGGGGAAAATGTAATTTTTAAAATGTCATCTATAGGGGGCGGCCCAATGGTGCAGTGGTTAAGTTTGCACACTCCGCTTTGGTAGCCTGGGGTTCGCAGGTTCGGATCCCAGGCGCAGACCTACACACCACTCATCAAATCATGCTGTGGTGGCATCCCAGATACAAAACAGAGGAAGACTGGCATGGATGTTAGCTCAGGGCTAATCTTCCTCAGGCAAAAAAATAAAAAAAGAGGAAGTCTGTCAGCAGTTGATAGCTCAGAGCCAATCTTCCTCATCAAAAAAAAAAAAAAGTCATCTATAACTAACCTGGCCTCATCTGCTGTTAGAGAGAAAATGTTACACTATTCACACTGTCAACCAATCTCCATTTAACCGACTTGCTGAATTAACCAGCACCCTCTGTTCCTTCTCTACATCATACTGACTGACCCCCTTGGTACACTGAGAACTCACAGGTAACAGGTTTCTCTCTGGGTGTCTCCACACTGGCTGCTTTCAAGAGTCAATTGTATTCCCAAATCTGTTTATGTCCATTTTATGTGTTATTTTAGTTACATGACATAATTAAATATACTGGGAAATGAGAAAAAAACGACTGTGAGTAGAAAGAGTTGTCTGTATGAAAACTAAATCAAATGCTTTGAATAGACTTAATTAAGGCAAATTTTCTTTAACAATGCTTTCAATTAGGTGTCAAGGCAACTGTAAAATTTTTAACTGTAAAAAATCTAAGATTCTATGCTCAAATTTCTTTTTTAAGTGTCTTAAAGAAGTATTGCCCAGTAAAGAAAATACCAACTGGAAATTGTAGACAAAACATTATGGGGGTGATTTATGCTAGAAACAAGAAGGAGAACTCGAATCAGAAGACCAATATGCAAAGAAAAAGTCCCACATTAAAAGACTGCTGCATGAATATACATTTACATTAACTTAAAATAAAACGTTTAAGATATATACAGTGATTTATCATTCCCTATTTTAACCACTTTTAAAAAATTAGTTCTGATCACGATCCAATGTAAGTCCTTTTACTGTAACTAAATGTCCCATCCAGCTTAAAATTTAGTCCGATACGATAATTTAAACAGTTCCTTTAGAAAACTCAGATTCCCTGACAGCTTTCTCCTCTTCCTACAATGGGACCCCAGCCCTCCCAGTGTCTGGTGGTGGGGTAGCCTCAGGCATTGTGCCAGTCCTTTCTTAGGCACTGCCTGGCACCCCCTGGTCTGCAGTAATGCCCCTTGTTTCTCTGTCACTTCATGCCCTTCTGGCCTCTGATGGTAAAGAACCAGCCTGGCTCCTTTCACCTCCAGCAATGCTGCCAGGTGGGTCTAGCCAACTTCCCTTTGCTGTTCAGCTTCTCCTCTGGCTCTGGCTGGCTGCAGACCCCCGAGTGTGCCCCATACCATTCAGCCCCCAGCCCAGTGGTCTGCCACAGCATCTGTTGTGATGCTTCTGCTGCGCACCTCAGCATCCTTGCTATATGGTAACTGAGCTGCTCCATATTGGTTTGGAGGGCCTCTGCACAGTGCTCCTTCCCACTCCCCAGTCCCAACAAGAGTACAGGGATAGAATCCTGTGCCTGTGATGCTTCCCTGAATTCCTCAGTCTCCCAACACCAAAGCTCAGCGAGAACTCTGGAGATGCCCCTCTTGTGCCCATTTCTGTCTCCTTCTCTCTTTCCATTTTGCTTCCTCCCATCTTTACCCCGGCCAGGACAGAGGCAGATCTTTCTTTTATTTCTCTTATACCATCTTTTCCTTCTTCCTGACTCGTCTCCACGCTGCAGGAGAGCCCGTTGAGCTGGGCCCCCCAGGCTTGTCTTCTCTATACCTAAGGGGCAGATGAAGGAATTTAATGGACCTTCTCACTCCTCAATGCCTGCTTTCAAGGCACCTGTCTTGCCAGTCTCCTACGCTGGAGCCATAAGCCCATTATACCTTAGGAATGATGTGCTGCAATGAGACAAGACTTTAAGGAGAGGAGGGCAAGATGTATTGGTTTAATATCTGTGAAAACATACATTTCATTCCAGAGTGAGGGTTCAAACACTCCCAACGAATACTTCCATTATTATTATAAAGTTTCCTCTACCTCCAGCTAAAGATTAACATCTGCTATTGCTATACATAGATGTCTGAACTGCACAGTACAGTGAGGATGCTGGTGCCAGAGAGGACAAAACCGAGTCAGGAGCACCTCCTACAGAAACACCACCTTATCAAGATATGTTTGATCTGGGTGCTGTTACACAAGAGGCATCCTCCCTGGACTCCAGAAGGCTTCACTGAAGAGACAGGTGCATTCAGCACACCTCTAGCCGGGCCCTATGCTCTACGGACGAGAAAAGAACAAGGCTTGCTGGCTGAAGCAGTTTCTCCAGTACACATAGACAAATAAAGGCACAAGGCAGTGTGCTCAAGCCTACAAGACTATTAAAACATGGAAGGAAAATGCCTTATCATGAACTTTCAAACCAGCCGACATAAAAACCACAACATGACAACAGCATACCACTACGTAATGATCGTGGGATTCCTACGATTCTCTTCTTGTGGTCTGCTAACGTGTAGATGTGCCCAGTGAGAAATCTACACTGGACTCTCAGGCTGTTCTCTGCAGAGCGTGATCCCCAAAAGGTCTTTTTAAAGAGCCCATTCACATTTAAGCTCACAGAAGCTCTTTAGCGAGACTCAAACCCATGCATTTTCCTAGATAAAAGCAAATTTTAATCTTTTATAGTCTGCCTAGGACGATCAGTACTGAAGGGAAAAGTTAACCTTCCCTACCCTCAATGCAGTCTGGTTAATCAATCTACCACCAGGAAGAAAGAACTCTGCTTCCATTAAAATTGGAATGAAAAGCCAGCAGTCAAGTGCATGCAGAAACTATGAGACCTTGACACACCTGACAGACAAATGGCAGCTTGGTGGCAGATCAAGCCAGGTTGGGTTGCCTAGACAGAGTGAGATCTACTAGGTGGAGTACCAGGTGGGGGAGACTTGGGGTTCAGAGGCAAAGGCTAAGGGTATTGCCATAGCTTCACTGTGGCTTAAAATAACTTGGACTCAATGCTTTGGGAAAAAGACTTCTGAATATTTAGATTCTGTTTCAATATCAACCATCTTCAAACTTTCAGGGCTGAAAGCATAACAGCTGAAATTTAATTTTGATCACTGTCAAGCTAGTTGATAACAAAAGTTTCCAAGAGTGGACTCAGAATTGCTTTAAGTTGGCTAGCTGGTTAATCTCTATTTTAGTTATCAAAGTCCGAGATGAATATGGTGATAATGAATAATCCCCCCTCCTCTGTTTAACTGAAATTCATGCTTCCAGATTTAGTCTGCTGAAAGCTTAATTTTCTTGGAACAAAATCACTCCTTGAAATCCTTTATGTGTTCCACTTAAATGTGCCTGAAAATGTTTCTCTCTTTGCAATGTCTTCTCATAAGAGGATAATCTTTGTCTGAGTCCAGGCTGTGGAAGGGGAAACTTTAGTGATGGAGAAGTGACCTTAAGCATTCAGTATTTAGAAAGAATGCAGGTTTTCCCCCTCAAAAGGCATAGAACTAAGGAAGGAAGCTGTCAATTAGAGTGAAATTACACACACACACGCACATGCTTTCCAAGTTCAGAGTAGTGATGAGGAGCAATGTAGCCCCTGAGCGGTTGCTAGGAGAAGAAGGGTTCTCTCTCATGATCAAGAAAAAACAAAGAAATCTGAAGTGATGGGGCATAGGTAAGGCCACTCAGGCTCTTCTTTTCTGGGATAGGACAACTGATCACAGATGAGTCTTTACCTTTACTTGGCACCGTCAACAAATGGTTGCCCAGCTCCTGGGTCAATAACTAGACTGAAAATAACCTTCAAGCATACACTTTAATATAGATTGTCTGTATTTGAAAACAATTGGGAAAGGGTCACTAATTCTCTGACTAAAGAATCAATTGAGTGCTTTTAGGAGTGTGTTTTTTTGGGACAGAACTGCCCAATAGTACCACACAACATCCTTTATGTCACACAGGACGTTCACAGCACAATCATAATGAAAGTAATTTAAAAAAATCTATTTCAGGGCTTCATTTTATTTTCTTTGTTAGACATAATTCCCTCTGGAAGCACCTATGGTGTCATGATTATCTAATTCTACCAGATCCTCATTTGTTAATGCTGTTCATGTGACTCGAGCAGTTCTCCAACATCACTTCCAACAACTTCATGAATTCTAGCCTCGTAAACAATAAATGTTTAATAATTTCTATGATGAAAAGCAGGAAAAGGTAATGTTAAAAGCAGGACTCTGGAGTCAAACTGCCTAGGGTCCAATCTTGGTTCTGCCATTTCTAAGCCACATGCTCTTGGGAAAATTACTGAACTCTCTGTGACTCAGTTTCCTCATCTGTAAAATGGAAAAATGGGGATAATTACATCTCATAGGGTTGTTGTGAAGGTTAACTGCAAAGCACTTAGAGCAGTACCTGGCACACAGGCAACACTACGTAGCTGTTGACCACCACCACCACCACCACCACCACCACCACCACCACCACCACCACCACCATCACCACCATCACCATCACCATCATCATCAATCTATCATCATCATCATCAAAGTCTGTAGAGAATCATTACCAGCAAGATTCCAGGTATGTATAAGTCATGAGAACTCCTGACACGCAAAGTGGTAAATGAGACATTAAAGTAGATAAATGAGGCAACTAACGGTTCCCCATAAGGAAATTGGAAGAATCTGGCCATTTGTATTTCTTTAAACTATTCTGTAAATGTTGAGTCCTCATAAACAGTGTCAAGAGATTTTCACATATTGAAGTATATGGGGTAACTGAGTTTAAACCCATTCGGCTTGAATGAAAGAAGCCTGACTTATGGCCTATCAAACATACACTGTACATCTGGTTTAACCATTAAAGAATGCACTCTCAAGATATGAATGCATACTTCCCCTCCTACACCCTATTGGTAATGCCCATATTAGTCCCTATCCCCACATTAGAGTCATGTGGATCCACTAATTTGCAAGTAAATACCTCTTTGAAACTCTGAAAATGTATCTTGGGTGTGTTTAATGTATGTCCTTTGTTCTAAAAAGAGAAGACTGTACTGAAAACCATGCTTCTCCAAAATGCTTTCTCAGGCCTTCCCGAGTTATAATCCTCACTATGGCTCAAGTAAACTCACCTTATTTCTCTTATCTATATAATGGTTGTTGGTTATTTTGAACTGACAACAGGATAATTAATGATTTATGCTAGGCTCATTTGAGAGTTAAGCCTTTTCAGAAAAAGTGTAACAGAATGTGGAGTCCCTTCATAACTGTAACTAAACAGAAATTTAACCAAACTTTATGCTATTTTTCTTGATGCCCCATGCAGTGCTTCTCAATCTTTATGAAGCTGGGTACTTGAGGGTTATTGTAAGTAAGATTACCTTTTGAGTTTGTTATGAAAAGAAGTTAATCTTGTCAATTTGTTGTTTTCTTGTTTAACCTGAGGGGTGACTCAAGGGTCATGAGGATTTATGAGCTTGTTTTACAGAATAAAGAGAATGTCTTCAACGGTCACCAGATAACCAACCTCCTGCTGCCATTGATGCCCAGAAGTCAGATTGCCGAGGGGCTTACTGGGAGGGAAAGAAACACGGATTACTCCTTTGTTTCTCCAGAACTCCTCCTGCCAAGCCCCTTAGCTCTATAAAACCCTCTACTTTCTTCTCTTGAAAAGGCGGATTTGAGACAACCTCTCCTCCTGCCTTCTCGTTTTGGCCAATTGTAATAAACCTTTCTCCATCTTCAAGCACCAATGTCTCAGTGACTGACTTACTGCACATGGGGCATAAGAACTTGAGATGAAGAGGTTTGGTATCATTTTCACAGAAGAATATCTAATAGAAGATGAGAGTGAACTAACAAATACTACTCCTCCCCCACCCTAATGCCAGCTTCTGGAGTCTTGGGGTTTAGTGGAAAGTGGCCTCTCTAAGCAGGAAATTTCCTTGAAATCTTCTGTTTCATCTTTAAAAACCATGCATATTTTGTTTTATATTCTGTAATACGTACATATCACTTTAATATAAAAATAATTTTTAAATTATTTACAATAAAACTTGCTTACATTATTTTGCCCCCAACATCCTCAAGTAAAATTATTATTCTCTGAAAGCACATCACATTTATCTGTTTATCCTATAGCTTGGCTAACTTCTTTCACGTACCTAGTAAGTGTGGACAAGCTACGATGTAGAGGCACGGATTAATGGAAAACCAACCATCACCATCACCATCTACCTGGTGGTGAATTATCTTGAAGTGAGAGAGAGGAAAAAGCCAGAACCCACGACCTCAGGCTCACAAATGAGTAAAATAATTAAAAAATATCATCTGATGACCAACTCACCTCACAGAGCTGCATCTTGCTAATAACACCCGCTTTTAGTTGCCTAATCCTCCTCACTTACCTAAATGTTAGGAACACGGGCCAGGGTGATATGAGGTTTAACTGCCGATTATCTGGGGGTGGACAGATCAATCTGAAGATTAAGCATGCCCAAAAGGTAAGCACAGATAATGCTTTTGTCAAAAAATAAAATCATCACAATTCACCATGAGTATCTATATCTTTGAATGTGTCTATTATTGGAAATACATATTAATAGATATAATTTCTTATCATATCTTGGGGACATCTCTCTTTCTTCAAACACACAAAAACCCAGCAGTATATTTTAACACACTTTGATCTTTTTAAAACTCGGTGATTTTAATATGTTGACTGTTTCTTTGTTGAGGAAGTAAAATGACGTTTAGTTGTGTGCACACCATCAACACCCAAGTTATTTATGCTTTTTTTGGATGATATTTTAGAATATTAATGTGTTTTGAATATTGGATACATTTTGAACTGAATATGTTTATAATTAAAGTTTTGGTACCACATTTTGACTAGTTTTGGTTTAACCATGCTTTAAATTACCTGTGATCTTTCCTCTCCCCACTTACACCTTAGTTAATTGAGAGTTGGGAGATCCTGGAGTCTAGAGCAGGGTTTTCAACGGGCAGCATCTTAGAAACTTTCAATTTGTTTGTTCAACTAAACAGAAATGGAATGGTGGCCTAAAATATTTTGGGTGGCCTCAACTGTCTTTTTTTTATACAACACAGTCCTGTATATGCATTGGTGGACAGTGTGAATATTAGTTTTTCTATAGCAGTCATAAACAGAGATAAAAGTGCTTAGTTTGGAATTCTTAAATTTTTTTTTTTTTTTAAATCTCCTAGGAAGCATATGTTACCATTCTTCACAAGTGGATGGAAAAATAAGTCATTTCTTACCATGAAATTTTAAGGAAAACATTACTTTAATAAAAATGAGAATGCTGTGGTGTAAAAGTAGCCCTCTCTCCATGTCTCCACACTGTTAACATCAGAGCAGTATTGAAATAATGAATGCACTGTTAATGAACCCAAGAAAATAAAAACGTTAGCATCCGACCCCGCCCTTGTTTGCTGTACATCTGCCTGAGATGGCCGGCTGTTATTCAACCAACTAATCACGTCTTTTGTTCGAATCACTGTGTTTTTACTCCTGGGGCTAATCTACACAGCCATCTGGTATCTGATAGCTAATTGCCTTTTCCAAGTCCCAGGAGCCCGGCAGGCATCTCAGGGGAAACTGGATAGACCTTCCCAGGTAGAGCAACTGCAGGAGCCAAGACGGAGGGAAGTTTAGAGTGATAAGTTTCAACTGGAGTCCAGATTTTGCCCCATGTTACAATAAACCTGGAGTTTATATGGGAAATGATGGTCCTGACGGCACTCTTTAGTACGACATAGTCTAGAATCTGCTTCCACTTGCCTCGGCAGCCTCGTCTCCTAACAGTCCAACTGAGTCAGCATCTCTAGGGGTGAGGCTCAGAAAGCCGTGCGGTTCACGAGCTGCCTCGGGTGACTCCAGCGTACAGTCCAGACACTGGGGATAAAATAGCAAACAGCGTACAGTCCCTTTCCTGCACAGATAATATTTTAGGGTTTTGTTTATAATCATTATTTTCCTGAGTATAAAAGAAATACCTGCTTACCGCAGAAAGCATGGAAAACACAAAAAAGTCTAAAGATAAGCCCAGAACCATATCAACCAATGATAACCATAGTTAATATTCTATACATACCTGCAAATACTTTTTCCAAAAACTAAGATTATATGTACAAGACACTCTAGAGTCTTTTTTTTTTTTTTTACCTTCCAATATGTCATAAAGAGTTTTTAAAGGGACATGTCTTTTTATTGACTTGTAAACTCTCTTTACAGTTAATGATTTTAAAATGCTCTTCTCAGCTACTTTGAGTGATCCAAAGTGTAGTGCATCTAAGTCTGCCCAGGCCTGATGGGCATTTGGTATTTTTTCTCTCAGGAGGATCCAAGGGCTGTCTTTTGGGCTCCGAACGATCCAAGCAGCCCTCACAAAGCCTCTACATCTCCATGAAAGGGTGATCTGAAGATTGCCCTCAATCCATCCCTTCAAGCCACTCTGCTCTGCTGCTTTGGACTCTTTCAGAAGCGATACGGAAATATGCTGTGTAAACAGAGGTTGTTCTGCACAAGCCTGCAGTCTTCCCAGGTGTTCAATGAGAACCCAGAAAAATGGCTTTGAAGAGAATCAAGCAGAGTTTCATGAAACTTATTTTTAATAAACACCTCGTGTCCCTCATATCAATGGCAGTAGTGTTTTTCCATTTTGCTATTGTATGGGTACAAATGCATAAAATATCTTTTCCCACAGGATAATATGCATTCCCCATCTACACTGCTCTATACTTTTGTCAGTATGGTACATATTGGTGCCCTGGTTGGATACACAAACACTCTCCCATGTGGACTCTAAAATATACTTGTTACTAACGTTATTTTCAGCAGAAATAATACTTGTATTGTGCACATTTAAAGTTAACAGACGAAGTCACTCTCACAGCCCTAACATAGCCAGAGTTGTCACACTCAGCTGTAAAACCCTGTCACATTCACAACTGTATCAGCAATGCCAAGCACGGTGCCTGGGACACAGTAGTCATTAACACCTGAACAGTATCAGGTTAAAGGTCTTGACCACATCATGTGGCCAGTAAGTCGGCAGAGTGAGGATACTCCCAAACCCAGGAGTCCCACTACAAGTTCAGCGTTCCTTCTACTATATCATGCTGCCTCTAGCTGGCCTCTTAAGTTCCAATACAAAGCTTTTCATTCATTCTCACCAATGACAGGCTACTGGGTCCTCACTGTTCAGCTCAGGGACTGCTCACTTTTCAAGGTACCAGGCTTTCCATACATGGCTCATGAGACTGGCTGGGTTAAAAACTGTGTTAAATCATTGGTATGTTCCATTACCAAAAGAACTAGCCTTTTGAGGAGCCAAGAAACTCTCCATGGTGTTAGGTCAAGTCAGGGAGAAATCCTGGTTCCTATCACCCTTGCTGTGACTTGGCACTAGGTCTTGCCTGCTGAGATTAATAAAATTCTTCTTGCCACATAGTAGAAAAAGGCACTAAATATAGTTCATGCAAAGGCAGGCACATAAAGATGGTTGTGATGGCTGCTCTATAAATTAATCTGATTTAAGAGACCAACTCTAATGCAAGAAAAAGGAAAGGAACATTATGAAAAGACAGTTAATTAATCTGTGCATCTCTGATGGGAAGTTACAACATGAAACCTAGGTAAGGGTAATGAGAAATAGGCAAAATTCTAGTTTGGAATAGTGAGAAAACTGAAAATCAGGAGCTTGAGACTGAAACGCGTAGCTAGCTGTCAGAGAACAAATCCCTAGTGTGGGACAAATTGGGGCCTTCGTCAGCAGCCTGAGCTTGGGAAACCTGGTGGCCAGTGCTGATTCCACTCAGAGGGAGGAGAAAGGTGAGAGTAGGGGAGGACCCTCCATCCACTGGCAAAATTCTTTTTCTTTGAGAGGGAGGATGCTGAAACATGCTCCCTCTCACAGCCTTCAAGGCTGCAGCTGTCGTTCCTTTTAATCTGATTTTTCTGGTGCAAAAAGGTTTGGGGCATCAGAGTAGACAGCAGTGTGAGCTCCTGAATGACTGTCCCCAGGGCAGAGTCTCCGATGGCCTGGCTAGGGCAAACAGGAACAGCTTCTCCTTCCCCCACCCCCCCACTGTTGACCATGATAGCCATTACCACTTGTAATTCTCTGCTCTCCTTATTCCACCCTCCTTGATTCCTGGAGTGTATGAAGAATATTGGGGCAACTTACTCCTCACTGTTGTAAGCTGGGCTGGGAAACACTGTGCCATCCCAGGGGGTCATGTGTGCTTCCCCACACCTCTTCCGGCTGTTGCCTTCCACATTGTCCCGACTCTTCCCCACTGGATGGAGAAGATAATGGCCACTTTATATGTCAATTTACTCTAAGAGGATGGCCAGGAGGAAAAGGAAAGCAAGAAGCCAGTAGCCCTTCTCAGGGTTCCCGACCTCTGCCATCTGAGTCTCTCTCTCATAAATATTTATGTCTAACTCCTTCCCTTGGCGCACTCTGGGGGACGGCAGCTGAAAGGCTCAAAAGTATGGCAGCTAGAAACGGGAGAACTGATGGGCACACAATTGGAAAGCAGGCAACAGCCATCAAACCCAGGTTCGTTGGATGCAGACCTCTGACCAAAATCTAGATGGGGTGGGAGAAAACCTCAGCCACAGATGTTACTATAATGCCCACATTACCTGTGGAAACCACATTCCCAGCAAACTGTTTCACAAGCTGCCAGAAATAGACAGAATGCAGCTGGGAGCTCTGAGCTGTGCTACTCTGCAAATCATTTAACTGCATACAAATGATAGCTATTATACAGCGGGGATCCCCCAGGGAAATAATTTCTATTCCCAGCTCTCTTATAACCTGATGAGTCAGTTGAGGTCAGCTGGTTGGAGCAGTGTGCTAACAAAACCAAGGACTCAGGAAAGCTGCTCTGGCAGACCCGACCATTTTGCAGAGGAAAGTCCTGCTTCCTTCCCCCAGACCACATCCTGTAATCTTAAGGGTCTGTCTCACAAATGTGTGTTGGACATAAGGGAGCCTAAGAGAGAGCACCGATGGCTCCAGAACCCACTACTGGAGAAAAGAGTCAGGGATAAAACATGACCCGACCCCCAGTGTAGGAATCAGTCACTGTTACAACCGTGTAGTGAGATCACTCTTCATCTTGGTCTGCTTACGTCAGGCTGTCTGGTATCACGTTCTTTTCTCTGCCTCTGACAGTTCCCCTTCCCTTTTAGGTTTGGTTTCTAATCCACAGTACTTAAAAGCAAAATAATCAAGCAAGTTAATAACTATACCTAATCAGAGTCAATAAGGTTCTAAGTGGTCCACAGTTTTGTAGCAGGATACCAAGAATGAAGAGATTTACCTTCTGTGTATTTGGTTTCTAATAAAAAGTTCGTAGGATTCAGTGCTCCTCAAGTAGAGTTATTTAGTATACTCTTTCTTAAATACCATTCAGTTTAGAATTCACTAAAATTTTTATTCAGTTTCCCTTTTTTGCTGTCTGTGTAGCAGGTACAAAACTGTTAACCTATGAGCATCCCCAGTGTCACCTCCACCACTCCCCCATCCCTCCCCAGCTTCCAAGTGTGCCTGCTTGACTCCTGACTTGTTATTATGCTGATTCAGAAAATGGGTCCAACACCAGGAGGTGCTCAGCCACGATACAGGTTTTTGAGGCGAGTTCTTTGGTTGGGAGTTGGCAGGGAGACAGAAAGATAAAATTGGTGGACTGGCTGCCATGAATGTCAGGTATCATGAATGACAGAGATGGTGAAGCAGGATTTTAACAAGTTTTGTTATAGGTAAAAAATATACTCTCCCACCTTGGGCATTTTCTCGGGAGAGTGACAAAAGATTTTAGGTGCCTTCAGTTATATTTTTCTGCTGGACAGCTGTTTCTCTGAACATGTCATTGCATAGGATAGGACCAAATGGAACCCCAGCTATATTAAAGGCTTCACAATTTGTTTTTCTCTAATATAATTAATAATAGTAGCTAACATTTACTGAGCACTTACTATGTGTCATTCATTCACCAATAAATATTAACTGAACACCTAATATGTTCTAGGCACTATTCCACGCACTGGGGAAACACCAAAGAACAGGACATGAAAGGTCCCTGTCTTTATGAAGCTTACTTTCTGATGGGAGTAGAAAGATAATGAACAAATAAATAAACAAGAGACATAAAGAATGAGGGGTGGCTACTTCAGACTGGGCAATTACAGGATGCCTCTTTGATCTGAACAGACATTTTTGCAAAGAAGATATACAGATGGCCAACAGGTATATGAAAAGATGCTCCACATCACTAATCATCAGGGAAATGCAAATCAAAACCACAACGAAATATCACCTCACACCTGTTCGAATGGCTACCATCAAAAAGACAAGAAATAACAAGTGTTGGTAAGGATATGGAGAAAAGGGAACCCTTGTACACTGTTGGTAGGAATGTAAATTGTTGCAGTCACTATGGAAAACGGCATGTTAAGTTCTTCAAAAAATTAAAAATAGAACTACCATATGATTCCACTTCTGAATATTTATCCAAAGAAAACAAAAACACTAACTCAAAAAGATACATGTACCCCCATGTTCACTGCAGCATTATTTACAATAGCCAAGATATGGAAACAACTTAAGTGTCCACTGATGGATGAATGGATCAAGAAAACATGGTGTATATATATGTACACATACATACACATACACACAATGGAGTATTATGCAGCCATAAAAAACAACGAAACTTGTCATTTTCAACAACATGGATGGACCTTGGGGGCATTATGTTAAGTGAAATAAGTCAGAAAGACAAATACCGCATGATCCCTCTTATACGTGGAATCTAAAAAACAAGAAGCAAAAAACAAGCTCATAGATACAGAGGCCAGACTGGGAGTTGCCAGAGGTAGGGGGTGTGATGTGTGCAAAATGGGTGAAGGGAGTCAAAAGGTACAAACTTCCAGTTATAAAATAAATAAGTCATGGGGATGTAATGGACAGCATGGTAACTATAGTTAATAATACTGTATTGCATATTTGAAAGTTGCTGAGAGTAAATCTTAAAAGTTCTTACCACAAGAAAAAAAATTCTGTAACTATGTACCGTAATGGATGTTAACTAGTCTTATTGTGGTGATCATTTCATAATATATACAAATATCGAACCATTATGTTGTACACCTGAAACTAATATAATGTTGTATGTCAACTATACCTCAATAAAAAAAAGAATGCCTCTTTGAGGATGTTAAACTGGGACCTGATGGTGTGAAGAAGTCAGTCATGTGAAGATCAGTGGATGAGCACTCCAGGAAGCAGAAATAGCTTGTACATAAGTGCCAATGTCGATGGGTACTTGGAGTGTTAAGAAAGGAAGAGGCTCAGAGTGGTTGAATCAAAAAGACAAGACTGTACAAAATGACATCCAAGATGGAGGCAGGGACCAGATCACACAGGGCCATGCAGGCTTGGGTGAAGAGCTTGGGTTTTATTCTGTGTGCCAAAATTGAGAGGTCAATAGAGGATTTTAAGCAAGGAAGTGACAAGATATAATTCTCATTTTTAAAAGATCATATTGGCTTTTATATAGAAAACAGCTTTTGGGGGGACCGGGTAAAAGCAGGAAGGCCAGTTAGGGGCTCAGGTGACAATGTTCCCTTAATGTCAGATGCCATGCTTAGCATACACATAGTTCACTAAATCCTAAAACAGTTCCTCAAAGAAGTGTATGCAGTGACACAAGGACTTGGGCTTGGCATAAGGACAGCACTGGACCGACTCAGATACATAAGAAGTGGGGCCAGATGGCGGGACTGAGTGAATTGCAAAGAGTAAACCAACAAGTCCTCCAAGTCCAGAGAGGTTTGAAGGCATGGCCAGGTTAGCAGTGACAGCAAGGTGTGGTCAACTGATTACACCCACCTTGGAAGAAATCCACCAGCTTTTCTATAAATGGAAAGCATTCAATGGTGGCAGCCCAAGGCAGTCAGCCCAGCCATGTTCTAATTAAAGGGACCTGGCCCCAGGGTCCAGGGCTAAAATCTTTTAACCTATGCCCGAAAGAGCAGTGTTCAAACTTTTTGGAATGAGTCCTAAGGCTCAGGGACTTCTAGGAACTCAGTATGGAAACTCAGCCTTGTTTGGTTCTTGATGGCAGAATGCAGTACCCAATGGAAGCCCTGTTCCCAACTACCTTCCGGAAAATTCTCTTCCCATGACAAAGACCTAAAATCCACAGATAATGCCATGGTGCAGCTTTTAGGTACCTCCCCCTTTCATTGCTTCAGTTTTCACAAAAACCTCAGCTTCCTGCTGAGGCTGGTGTGTAAATGTTAAATGAGTGACACCAACTAAATGTGAACAAAAGTTTAATCACTGAGGTAATCCAAGTCTGTATGTTAAACAGATGTTGAGGAAAGTTACCATGTTCCCCAAATCACAAAGTTGGGAGTACCTATTAGTTTGCTTATTTATTTTCTTTCTCTCTTTTTCTCCCTCCCTCCCTCTCTGCACCCCCCTCCTTCCCTCCATCTCTTTCTCTCTCTCTCTCCTTCCCTCCCTCCCTCTTTTCTCTCCCCATCCTTCCCCTTCCCTATCCCCTTCCTTAAGCCAACAGTAAGTAAATGTCAATCATGCTAGAAAAAGGTTTCTTTCAATCTAGGATTCCAGATATTATGCCTGTTTAAACGGACGTAGAGAAATGAAGGGAGAGGGATTGGGTAAATTCAGAGGTCCACCTCGAAATCCAATTTTGTTCACAGCTAAGAAAGTTAAGTCAAACTATAAAATAGGTTAAAAAAATCCTAGCAAATGATATCTGTCAACCTCCAAGCACTTCAACTAACATTTGTTCCCTTCTGCAACAAGCAGAAGTTGGAAATGAAGAAGAGAACACAGGGCTGAGCAGGCCAAAGATCACGGTTGTATCTCTGACAATTACTTGTGAGAACTTGAGCAAATCTCTTAAGCCCTCTGGACCTTTGTTTCCTGGTTTATTTAACAAGGGAACCGAGCCAGGGTGCCCCCCAAATTTAATTCTAGCCTTAAAAAGTATTCTTTCAAAGTATTTATTTCAAAGTCAAAGAACATCCGAATGGAGAGTATAAACAACAGATGATTTCATGTATACGGAGCAATATCTGTTTAAGCTTTAGGTTTCTAACATAAGTCCTTTACACAATATCATAAAGCTGGGCAGGGGGGAGGGGAGATATAGAATGCTCATTACTACCTAACTTAAAGCTGTTCATTCTTTCCTTTGTCCCAGGTCCACATGCACTGCAATATGGTCAGTAACTACACCCTTTCGCCCTCTAAGTGCCAAGGATTTGGATAATGAAAGTGAAAAGATACTAAACCACTAAGCAAAATTCTTTCTTGTTTGCTAAGACTACAGAAACAACCTAGCATGAAAAGGGAGCATTGTTTTAGACCTAAGTCCAACTTTTCAGGTGTGGCTACAGTTTGACAACTGGAACCACACACACTCTCACGTCCAAACTCACTAACCAAGCAAATACAGTTGTCGTTTCCTCATGCTTCCACTGAATGGGTCAGCTTCTCTACTCCCATCAGTTCCACTTTCCAGAACCAGCTTCTCCATCATGGACTGCTGGGAACTCCTGAGCCCAGGCAGCAAACACTGTGATTTTCCTGCAGGTTAGACATTTATGAGGTTGAGAACTTGAACTTGAAACTGAGTGACCCACCTGAGGTGAAGTGGGCCCCAAGGCGAGCTCCCCTGCCCTGGAGGATGCCTTCTGCCTCAGGATGGCCGGCAAGCAGCCAGCCCCGTCATCAGCACACCACAGTCATGTAGTTCTTGACAGCTATCAACAAGGAAGGTGACTGTGCATCAGGAATTGTCTGATTCCTAGTTCTCCCCATGCTTCTCAACACGCATTCTTACTTGTAGTGATGTCAGGAGCAAAACCATTACATTCTCTCTGTATCCTTGTTGGATCCTCTTAAAATAGAACAAAACAGAGACCTCACAAAGTCTGAGGAAGAATTCATAAAAAAATGAAAAGTGGAAGCAGAATGAAGGGGTACAGAGTAGCAGTTAAAGGAAAGAGGACTTAGAGCCACACTGCCGGGGTATGAATCCCAGCTCTGTCACTGTTAGCTGCATGACCTTGGGTAAGTCATTTAACCTCTCTGTGACAGTTTCCTCATCGTAAAATGGAGATAACAACAGTACCCACTAATAGGGTTGTTGGGAGAATTAAGTAAGTTAACAAGGACACGTGGAACAATGTCTGAGTTAGAGCTACGTAAGTGTTAATTATCACCATTGTTGTCATCATCATCATTGTGGGTTTCTTAAAACTGACTGTAAACTTGTGGTTCTACTCTTGGAAAAGAATTATACCAGATATATGCCAAGTAAGATACAAGAACCCTCAAAGATTAAGTAGTTGACGTGGGGGGATCCCCTGGAGCAGATGGAGGAAAATAAAATAACCATTTAGAGCATGGATAAATGCAGCCAAGGAGAACTGAGAGAACTGCACAGGTGTATAAATGCTTTAAAATATCTAAATTCCAGGAAAATGGGCTGTGGGGATTTGCCTAACTTAATTAAGAAAACAAGAATAAAAACTAATTTACAGGTGGAAAACCACAAAAGATGCCATAGTGACGAGCTCCTACTCATCACTGTCAACTGGTACTATCAAGTCACATGTGGAGCAACTCATCACCCCGTTTAAATAGGAGAAAATCATAGAGGACAATCTATCAGAAACAGCGGGATGTCACAAGTAAAGATCCAGGGAGAAAATGAATGCAATCTGGGGAGAAATGAATGTTCTCCTTGTGTGTATGGCAAGCCTGCATTTTTGCTGTCCTTTTCCAGGTGATTCATCGAATGCTCTGACAGATACAGCATGACGGTAACGCTCTCCTTGTATGGAAAAGGCTGGTGGTGTTTACAGCCTGGTAAACACATCTAGGGCCTGAGCTCTACTCAGCTGTGTTAGCCAACTTTTCACAAGCCTTGATTAGCTGGTTGATATTAGCCAGCTGAGGGAAAGGTCAACAGGAGACAGTAACCAGGGATACCAGCCCTGTGATAGCATCTCTCACGACTGCCTATTTACTGAATTAATTCTCCTTCCCCTCATTCTCGAGACACTCAGTTCTCCAAGTACTGCTGGAAGAGGGACAGTGCTCTCTCACATTTCCCTCCATGCACACTGCACACACTTGGGCTTAGGAAGGGGGTGGCTTGCCAAAGTAGCAACAACAGTTCACCAAGCATGGCTGAATTACAGGCAATTTCTCTATTAAGTCTTCAGCATTTTTTGATTATCTATGAAAAATGTGTCACTTTTGTGACGTTAAAAACTAAAGTTTGTTTCCTTAGGCCAACATACTTCACATGTAACTAATCTCTAAGATATGAGGTACAACAAAGATAAAGGTGGAGGGCAGAACTCACCTCTGTTTTCTGTGTTTGTTTTTGTTTTAATCTATAAATCTATTAATCTATAAATTTGTTTTAATCTATAAAGAGAGTTGACAAGACTCACAGGATTGTTAAAAGGATTAAAGGAGATAACCCATTTGATAGCGACTACTCCAGTACCTGGCATGTGGCATGTAGGATTTGCTCCCAAAAGATGGATTAGTCTGTTCAGTCTAAAGAGACTAAACACTCAAAAGTCCCATGTCACTGCCTCCAGTTCTGGCACCAACTAGCCTTCCAACAGACTCATACTGCCCAAGGATGGGCTAATCATTCACCCAAGAACAAAGAGGGGACCTCATTTATCTAACTCACATATACCTAGAGAAAGCTTTATTTCATGGGCCACATTTGAACCTTCATTCTAATTCATGGCTCAGACCCTCAGGGTTAGTGACTACTATACTGGATGTTTACTATATTCTTTAATGCAGAAGAAAGTTCAACATAAAGTGGGTCTGTCTTAAGCACCATCCAAGAGGATTTGTCATCCTAAAGCTTTTAAAAGTACTCTTATTCAAAATGCCATTCCTTGCATAGCTCTCAAGCACAGGCCCACGGTCATATGGTCTAAAATGGGTCCAATTTTCTCCAAGTGAGAAAAGTATGTCAAGCAGAGTAAGAACTTGAAACCTGAGTAAGAATTTACTTTGCCTAAAATAAGACCCAGGTGTTATTTTGTTGTAATAACTAGACTATTTTTTTTAAAAAAAGAAATATACACAATAAAGGTAACCTGTCTTGTTATTTTTCAACCACTCTTCCAGATATTGTTATGACCAAATAGAATTGTCCTGACCAATAACTTTTCCCTTCAATTACGCTGATTTTGAAAAATAGAAATAGACAGAAAAGCCCAGTTCTATTCTTAAAGTTTGTAGATACCTTAAATACCGGACAGGAAAGATGAAAAAAAAAGACATGACTAGTTTGAGACCAACATCTTTTTTGGAAAAGTGGAGTTAGGAAAGATATAAACAACCCCAATATGCAGCAGATAGTACCAATATAACATACCTAGAACCTGAATATACAGGTATTCAAGTAATATTAAGGATGAATGATACACATTCTAGTCAGTGTGTGCTAGGAGTTTATACTGCTGTAACCAACAACATCAAATCTTATTACTTAAACATGAAAGAAATTTATTTCTTGCTCATGCTCTACGCTCAACATTGGTCGGCTGGGGGCTTTGCTCATCATGGCCACTCAAAGGACTGCAGGTTGATTAAGGCCCATAATCACAGTGACAGAGCAAGAAGGGGAAAGTAGTGAATCATGCAGGCTGTTACAGCTTCCACCTGGAAGTGACAAACATCCACTTGGGCTCACATTTCATTGGCCGGAGTAAGTTACACGGCCATACCTAACTTCAAAGGGGGTAAGGCAGTACAATTCTACCACATGTCTGGAAGGCACCTAGGTGGTCATTTCTGGTGAACATCATTAATTCCTCTCTCAAATGACAACATTATCTAAGAACTTTGCAAAGTTCTTTCACTCTCATCTCATTTTTTTTTTTTTTTGTGAGGAAGATCAGCCCTGAGCTAACATCCATGCCAATCCTCCTCTTTTTGTTGAGGAAGACTGGCCCTGAGCTAACATCCGTGCCCATCCTCCTCCACTTTATGTGGGATGCCGCCACAGCATGGCCTGACAAGCGGTGTGTCGGTGCGCGCCCAGGATCCAAACCCGGGCCGCCAGCAGCGGAGCGCGCGCACTTAACCACTACGCCACAGGCCGGCCCCATCTCATTTGATTTCTAATCCACCCTTAGAGTTTGGGCTCGATCAGCATCCTATTTTGCAGATGAAATAACCAAAGTTCAGAGAGATTCAGTGACTTGCATAAATCACATAAATAATCAAACAGTTTTTGGCACTCCAAATCCTAATCTTCTAATTAAAAAGCTATTGAGGTACAATCTTTGCACCCATAATTTACAGTACCTTCCAATTTGCTGTTTATTTGTGCTATTCATTAAACACATTACCTGACATTACTCATCTTTTCACGTATATTATACATGTACTATATGTCTAAATTATGTTTTTTGAGGACATAGTCATATAGTTCTTTGCGTTCTCCACAGCATCTCAGCCACTTGCGAATCATAAAAGGCAGTATATTTATAAGTGTGTCTTGGTTGGCTTGTAAAACACCTACAGACTCACTCTTTTCTGAACACCAAGGTGGTGCTTTGAACATCTCAGGAGAAAGATGCCAGCTGGATAAATTAAGTCAACTACGTACTTGATTGTTAGGGAGAACTCACAGCTGCTCCATTTGGAGATGTCCTCCAGATGCCACCTGCCTTTACAATACAAGGTTTCATAGGTGTGAGGCTTGGCATGCATGTGCTTCCCTTTTCATCACATCAAATCACACCACACTACTGACACTGCATCATTCTTACAACAGCCGCCACAGATTTGCATAGACTTCCATTTGCCTTTGTTTCGACACTGAAAGTTCCTCTCTCTCTGAATTCACTAAAAGCAATTTTGCCATCATAATGTCATTTCCATAGATCCCCACAGGCAGAATTCCTTCTGAAAACACTGGAATGAATACAGTGCTCTTGCATATAGGGCAAGATTGAAAGACTCAAAAACCAAGTGCTTGATTAGCACCGAGTCTGAATAAAAAGCAGAGGTGATAATGGCAAAAGCAGTTCTCCAATAACTTGTCTAATTTCCCTTAATACAACCATAGACTGAACTCACCCAGGACATGCTACTTAACTTTCCTCGGTTTCCTCATTTGTAAAAGTGGGATAATAATGGTACTTATTTCATAGAGTTGTTGTGGGGATTACATGAGATAATGCAAAAAACACTTAGAATATGCTTAAAACATGGTAGGCAGTCACTAAATGTTAGTTATTACCTTCCTTTGAATTTTGCCAAATGCTTCTACTTGAGCTAGATGAGCTCAGATATTAACACATAATTAAATTTTAGGGCTGGAAGGGACTTTGGAATCCACCCGCTCCAGAGAAATTCAAGAGATTTGCCTGGGATCACATAGCTTAAGTTGGAGCCAAGACGGGATCTGGGTCTCCTGACTGTAATTTTATGTCTAGTAAGAACATCTTGTTTAGAATGATGTTGAACACAATAAAGAAGCTGTCTACTTGATTCCACACGAATCAAAGTTGATTTACTTTGGTTAGTTTTCATTTCTTCTGAAAATCCATCCCTTTACGTACACAGAACAGAACTAACCCCCTTCACTGTTAAATTCTGTCCCGAGTACAAAAGGAAACAAGCCCAAATATTAAATCAAAGCTTTCTGCAGCCTAGAGGTAGGACTCCAGTCTGAAAGTAGTTCTATTTTGCTCACCAGCTTAACGATATTGTCACTTGTTTTTTAATTAAGTCGCCCTTAACTGCTACACTGCATGACTTTTAAGAGCTAACGGAAATGCTAGCTGTGTTCCAATGTACTTTATAGTGTAATAATTTGAATTGGTTCTCTTTTAAAAGGTCTAGATAAGGGCATTTCAGAAAAGAGCTTAAAAGTTTCTCCAGGTAATGCGAGTCTGGAAATCCCTGCAAGTTTCCAGGCTCTCCACGCTCTGACAATTAAATTCTCATTTCTCCAAAGCAAGCCACTGCATTTCTTTGTCTGTGAAATAGAAATCATGACCCTTGTGACCCAGGGGGGATACAGAGGAGCTATGTGACAGGGGCATTACCCAAATAGATGGTGGCAATTTCCAAAACAATTGCAAACGAGAATGTCCTCTTTTTATTCTTTCTTTCCACAATCAATTCAGCATTCAAAGGAGAGCAGGTGTGCCATCCTAGCTTCTCTTCTGCTCCATAAAGGTTCACCTGAGATACCACTTAACCAAAATAAAGTGAATCGAAGTCAGCATGTTGCCATTACACTGGGAAACAAAAGAGCTATTGCCTCCTTCTGGGGAGAAAGCCTGATTGAAACAGTAACGTGAATTCCCAGCAGACCAATTGTTTGCACAGGAATATGCTATTGCTGTTCCTTACCAACCAGTGCTGTTCTTCAAAGGCAGTGTGAATGGAGAGCCAAGTCCCTTCTTCTGTCTCTTGTATCTGAAGTGTGACTTGAGACTGACTAAAATGAATTCTCTACTGGCATCTTGGAAGTACTCACTCAACTGACAATGCTTGCCCACGGAGTTGAAAAGTCAGATGCTGCTGTGGGCAATGGAGGTCTCCAACAACCAAGTAAGTACCTTACTACTCTATTTGTGCAGGTCAACTGTAGACGCATACAACAGCATCTGGTCTATTCTGGTTGGCATCTACCATGACATTCAACTCCCCATTCTCTTACCCAGCCCCTTGTACTACTCTGCCACTAGCACTAGAAGAGACAACTGATGCGTGAGGCACCCAAGATACCCAGATGCTATGGAATGGTTAAATAAACCTCTACTTAAAGTGAGAAGATACCACAAAACTTAATGATAATCTGCAATTAAAATATAGCAACTGCTATGTAAGTGATCTGTTGCTATTTGAACATAAACACAAAAGTAAGTAAGATCTGTCACTCACATACTTCATTAAATTAGCTCAAACTATAAAGACTAGTTTGGTTGCATGCAGTGCAAACGCTCTTTGTTACTGTTATTTATTTTCACTGCTTAAAATCCTGGGTTTAATGCCAATGATCCCCCCACCCAAGTTTCTATTAGACTCTTCTTAAAATATAAGTGATAAAATGACCCCACCAAGAATATTTGTTTCAAAGGTGAATTATAATTTGATTTCTATGGTAGTTTTCCTACTGAATATCTCTGGAGTGGACTTTGGAAAGTCTCCTCAGTAACCTAGCTCAGCTTTAATATTGTTCATTTGTTCATTCTATTCGTTCAATCATCATTCATTCATTCAACAAGTATTTTCTGACCATCCTGGTGCCAGAAACTGTGTTAAGTGGTAGGGATTCAGACAAAATAAACATGTTCCCTGCCCTCGGGCTCAGAGTCTCAAGAGGGCAACAGAAAATTAGCAGCCACAGACAATGCAGCAGGCCAAGTGCTAATGATAGAGGAGGACCAAGGCTAAAGGAGCACTTAGCAAGCTGCTCTTACTCAGACCCAGAAGGGGTTCAGGAAAGACTTCCTGGAAGTAATGATGATGAAACAGAAGAGGTGAAGAAGCAACAGAAAGCATTCTGGGAAGAAGGAGTATCAGGTACACAGGCCAGGAAGAGGGAGGACTCGGCAAGAGAAAGAAACGGAGAGAAATTCACTACAGACACAGTTGGGCTGGGATAATTAGGTCCGGAGAGGTAAACCGGGGCCCAATTATGAAAGGTTGTGCAAGCCAAGTGAAGGTGTTGAACTTTATTCTAGGAGTACGGAGGAGGCATTAAGGGGTGTTATAGAGGAAGGTGGGAGTGTTCTCGAACTATGGCCTCCTGCCATCTTGGTACCTGCGGAAGACGACAGTGTGTGCCGTCAGACCACTTCTCCTCACAGACAATGCCACCTGATGCCACTCCACTTTAGAAACTATTACAGACATTTCATAACCACTGAATAGTGGTATATTTTTGTATAAAACAACACCTCTGTTAAAATTAAAAAGCTAAGCTATCAGTTGGTCATGTCCTTGATCTAGAAAGGACTTTAAAGATCATACATTCTAACCCCTCTCGCTTTTCAGGTAAAGAAACAAAGATTAAGAAAGGTGAACTGTCTCATTGGAGGGCCTGTGGGTGCTGAAGGATGAGCAAGGCCTAAAATCTAAGTTCTGTTAGTTATTCTTCTCTGTAGTAATATCAGATAGTGAAGTCTACCTAATTTGACTGATTTAGATATTTTCCTTCTATTATATAAACTGGTTTAAATGAATTTTTTAACTTTACTAGTATATTTGAAAGCTGAGGAGCTCTCTTGAATGATCTGCATCAGGAATGTAATATAAGAAATACTATGATGGAGCCCTGTTAATTAATGTAGATTTATATTTTGAATGCATAGAAGACCCTTAAATGAAACCTCAGGACTTTTTCCAGTGTTAGCATCACCTAATTAAAAGCAGGATCATACGATACAAGCAGTATCCTCACAGAAGATAATTTTTTTAAAAAATTAAAGCTCCTAGAAACAAAAGGACAATACCACCACCTCAACAAAACCAGGCTCTCTGGCTCCAAAGTCATCCTATGCACTAACCCAACTGCCCCAAGAAAAATAGCTATTATATAGACTTTAATTATTGCCTTTAAAGATTCCCTGAAAACTAAAGTAGTAGTCATAAACTTTTCAGGTAATGTACATCCACCAGCACAATTTAATTACAGCATATGAGGTTGAGCTTTACAACCCGCCTAGGTTATAAACATTTGGCTAGGAATTCAAACAGGCTGTGTTAATGGCTTCTGCTAACTTTAAAAGACCCTATTTTTATTTATTTTTTATTTATTATTTTTTTTGTGAGGAGATCAGCCCTGTGCTAACATCTGCCAATCTTCCTCTTTTTTTACTGAGGAAGACTGGCCCTGGGCTAACATCCGTGCCTATCTTCCTCCACTTTATATGGGATGCCGCCACAGCATGGCTTGCCAAGCAGTGCGTCGGTGAGCACCCGGGATCCGAACCGGTGAACCCCGGGCCGCCGCAGCAGAGCACACGCACTTAACTGCTTGCGCCACCGGGCCAGCCCCCCTGACTATTTTTAAAATTAAGAAAACATAAGCACGTGTTAGATTCTATTTTTATCTGTAGCGAAATAATACATATAAACTATGGCACCCATCCTTCTAAGACCCAGTCCTTGA